>NC_047032.1:16049475-16649475 GCF_902652985.1 Pecten maximus | reverse complement strand
ACTGACTCATCTAGAGGTATGTCACAGTTGTGAACCATTTAGTCACTTGTTACTGACTCATCTAGAGGTATGTCACAGTTGTGAACCATTTAGTCAGTTGTTACTGACTCATCTAGAGGTATGTCACAGTTGTGAACCACCTATAGCTAGCCACTTGTTACTGACTCATCTAGAGGTATGTCACTGTTGTGAACCACCTATAGCTAGCCACTTGTTACTGACTCATCTAGAGGTATGTCACTGTTGTGAACCACCTATAGCTAGCCACTTGTTACCGACTCATCTAGAGGTATGTCAATTAAAGAGGTGAACCACTTGATGAGTAATTTTTATCCTGAATTTGAGTCCTAATGTCAGCAACCCTTTCCAATTGCCTTCTAAAACACCAAATGATAGAGTCATGCAATATCTTTACCCTATGAAATTTCCATTTCTCACACAGGCTAGACAATCATAAAATTTTGAATTGTTCGCTTTTAAAAATTCACTCAAGCACCTACCTGTTTAAAAGTTCTATCAGCAACTGAGAGGAGGAAAAAGAAGATACCTCCCAGACACAGTCGCTGTATCATACCATTCACCGTTATCAGGTTGATTCTGTAAACATAGAAAGCAACATATACCATTAATTGAAGAGAATCTACTTTTTACAGCTGGAGTGTGCCTAAAGAGAAGGCTCGAGTTAATGAACATTTATAAACACAAAACCAATTTCATGGTTCGTACAGAATTTTTCACACTGAAATTCAAGCAATTTTTTAGCACTTTTTCTCAATCTTATTGAGGAAGTCTTTATCTATATTGTGATAAATCAACAAATTTTTTTGTTTAAGTAAAATGCTAAAAAGACCGCACTTGTAATAAATATCTGGATATCATCAAAAGTCAAAGTAAATAATGCCTATGACTGAAATCTTTACCTTTTCTTCTTGTAAAGAAAATAATCGATTTTTAAGGAATATAAAAGAGCATGTTTTCAGCAAATATTCAGTTGGTACAAATTCCAGTACTTTTCTAGCACTGACCCTAAATTCCAGCACTTTTCGAGCACTGACCCTAATTCCAGCACTGACCCCAAATTCCAGCACTTTTCCAGCACTGTCACCACTGACCCTAATTCCAGCACTGACCCAAAATTACAGCACTTGTTTTCATCTGTACGAACCATGGAAAAGTATGGCTTTCATGAAAATATATCTGTGCTAAAATACATTTCCAGGGTAATAAACCAGGAATTATCAAATCCATCACTCAGTTTAACCATTAAATATCATAAATAAGAAGGTCACTTGACAGCCATTTTGGTTTTTTCTGATCATTCTCAAAATGTATAAACATTTTTTGATAATTCACAATTTTTTGAACATTTACAATCTAAATCTAAATGACATTATGCTGTGATTGACTTACCTCCAAGAATTTGATATCAACATCAAACACATGCGAAACAGTCCATCTGTCGTGAAGAAGTCGGGATATTCTTTGGCATGGTACAACCGGAATATTAACGGCACAACACCAAGAAATATAGAGAAGCTGAGACCAATCCAAAGGTAGTCGGAACTCTCCGGAATATTGTCCACTTTCTCGATAATCGTCCAGCCAATGTCAAGGGCAGTTAGTTCTACTTTCTTGCACTCTTTGTCCTCCCAAATCACACAGCTCACTGAAACAATTTTTTCCATTATTTCAACACTAAGATCATCAGAAAGTTGTCATTAAAATATCAATATCTCAATTTCAAAATGTTGAACAACTGTATTTATCCCCAATCCACTAATAAGCCCCCTTCATCATTTTTGCAGAACCATCAATTCTAAAACTGCAAGCTTAAAGTGGTTCACAGATAAGCCCTACCCAAACTTAAATACTGAACTTTTACACTAGGGGGTTCATTTGAGAATAACTATCGTTCTAAACTTCTATACTAGGGTAAGGGGGCTTATCTGAGGATAAATACAGTACTTAACTTTTACACCATGGGAGGGGGCCTTATTTAAGAACAAGGATGGATAGTATTGCAACAGCAATACAAAGTCCCCTGCCTGAGCTAGAAGTGCACCTTTTCATTTCCCATTTTTTTTTGAAAAATGGTTTTTCGAAAAAAAACAAATGTGGGATGCACAGCTACATGTTATACTGATCATATATACCAAGTTTCGTTAAGATCGGAGTAGTACTTTAGAAGGAGTTGTCTGGACAACTGTTGCGTGACAGACAGACAGACGGACGGAGGGTACTGTATTAATCCTCAAGTACCTCAAGTAAGCCCCCTCCCCTAGTGTAGAAGTTAGTACCATATTATCAGTCCCCTGCTGTTTGGTAAACAGGGGGGGGGGGGGGGGGGGGGGGGACTAATAATATGGTACTAACTTCTACACTAGGGGAGGGGGCCTTATCTAAGAATAATATGGTACTAACTACTACACTAGGGGAGGGGGCTTACTTGAGGATTATTACAGTACCAAACTTTTACACCAGGGGAGGAGGGGGGGGCTTATTTGAGGTTATATGGTTCTCAATCTCTACACTAGGTGCGGGGCTTATTTGAGAATACAATGTAAATACAGTAAATCAGAACATGATTTATGAAAGGATTATAAAATCCTATTATAAAAAGAATTACCAGAAGGTATGTTTATTGAGTCTATGTTAGTTTGATTGCTTCTTTGTTCTTAGGTGTTCAACATTCTCACAACAGCCAGGGTTATATGAGGACGAGGGTTATATGAGGACGAGGGTCATATGAGGACGGATGTCACATGAGAACAGGCATCACATGGGAACGGGTGTCATAATGATGAGGGTTATATGAGGACGAAGGTCATATGAGGACGGGTGTCATATGAGGACGAGGGTCATATGAGGACGTGTGTCACATGAGGAAGGGTGTCATATGAGGACGAGGGTTATATGAGGACGCGTGTCACATGAGGAAGGGTGTCATATGAGGACGAGGGTCATATGAGGACGAGGGTCATATGAGGACGGATGTCACATGAGAATGGGCGTCACATGGGAACGGGTGTCATATAATGATGAGGGTCATATGAGGACGAGGGTCATTTGAGGACGGGTGTCATATGAGGACAAGGGTCATTTGAGGACGGGTGTCATATGAGGACGAGGGTCATTTGAGGATGAGGGTCATTTGAGGACGGGTGTCATATGAGGAAGGGTGTCATGAGGACGAGGGTCATATGAGGACGGGTGTCATATGAGGAAGGGTGTCATATGAGGACGAGGGTCATATGAGGACAGGTGTCATATGAGGATGAGGGTCATAGGAGGACGAGGGTCATATGAGGACGGGTGTCATATGAGGACGAGGGTCATATAAGGACGGGTGTCATTTGAGGATGAGGGTCATATGAGGAGGGGTGTCATATGAGGAAGGGTGTCATATGAGGATGAGGGTCATATGGGGAAGGGTGTCATATGAGGACGAGGGTCATATGAGGACGAGGGTCATATGAGGATGGGTGTCATATGAGGACGAGGGTCATTTGAGGATGAGGGTCATATGAGGAAGGGTGTCATATGAGGATGAGGGTCATATGAGGAGGGGTGTCATGAGGAAAGGTGTCATATGAGGATGAGGGTCATATGAGGACGGGTGTCATATGAGGACGAGGGTCATTTGAGGAAAAGGGTCATTTGAGGATGAGGGTCATATGAGGACAAGGGTGATATGAGTACGAGGGTCATTTGAGGATGAGGGTCATATGAGGAAGGGTGTCATATGAGGACAGGTGTCATATGAGGACAAGGGTCATATGAGGAAGGGTGTCATATAACGATGAGGGTCATATGAGGACGAGGGTCATATGAGGAAGAGGGACATATGAGGACAAGGGACATATGAGGATGAGGGTCATATGAGAAGGCCTAGGTTCACATATGAGGAGGGGTCACATATGAGGATTGATGTCAAGGAGACACCTACAGAGGAAAACAAAGCATGGAAAGACAAAGTAGTCAGGTTTAACATCCTTTTAACAGCCAGGGTCATATAAGGATGTGAGGAAAGAAAGGGAAGAAATCCCAAGTGTTGCAATGGGGAAATAAGACAAAATTTGGTCTTTTCAAACAATTCTTCAGGGGGCCTTCTTTTAGTCACTGTCAATGATCAACATGCAGTGAGATACAACAGGCATATTCTTTCCTGCACATGCGCTCATGAGTTTGAACTTTTCAGCACTTTTCTCCTTTTATCTTTCAATATTTTTCTGGTTTATCAATAAGTAGTGTTCACAAAATATTGCTGTTCCTTCTAAAGATATCTAGATAATTGAACATACAAACAAGAATGGGAGAACTGCCAACTAGATGAATATTAATAACAAACTTAAACTGTCAAAATCAAAGATGGCCACATGTTGGCCATTTTTAATTCCTAATCAGTCTTAAAATTGAATGGGCAAAACAAGGGACTGACAGGAACCTTTATATCAAGTTTGCAAATAATCTATCAGTTCTTTTCAAGAAATGGCAATAAATGACTTCAAATGTCAAAATCAACAAGAGGCCCATGGGGCCTGTATCGCTCACCTGGTTGAATTAGACCAAATGTCAAAATAATGTTCATATTCAATTTGTTTTATTTGTAAATCTCAAACAATGCTATATATGGTTATAGTGTGGGAATCGGAACTGCTATAAAGATTAATGAAGTCCAGACTATCTAAGGTCTGAAAGTCCTCAAGAATTGTTTTTAGAACATGTATTTATCACTTTATTACTAGTAGCAATTTAAAGGAATTACCTCTATTTCCCCTATTGGGCCCCGCCTCTTTGGCCCCTCTGGGGACAGAGTCACCATTTATGCAAAATCTGTTCCCCTCCCCCAAGGATGTTTCTGACCAAATTGGGTTCAAATCCATTCATAACTTTATGACTAGTAGCGATTTAAAGGAATTACCTCTATTTCCCCTATTGGGCCCCGCCCCTTTGGCCCCTGGAGGGTCAGAGTCACCATTTATGCAAAATCTGTTCCCCTTCCCCCAAGGATGTTTCAGACCAAATTGGGTTCAAATCCATTCATAACTTTATGACTAGTAGCGATTTAAAGGAATTACCTCTATTTCCCATATTGGGCCCCGCCCCTTTGGCCCCTCGGGGGGTTAGAGTCACCATTTATGCAAAATCTGTTCCCCTTCTGCCAAGGATGTTTCTGGCCATTTGGTCAAAATCCAGTAAGAACTTTTTGACTAGTAGCGATTTGAAGCAAATGTTGACGGACGACGGATGGACGACGGACGGACGACAGACGCTGCGCCATGACATAAGCTCACCGGACCTTCGGTCCAGGTGAGCTAAAAATGGCAACTTGCTTAATTTCATTTTCTGTCAAAATTTAAACAGCTACCATCTGATGATGGTAGGCTAATTAATTTAAGTATATAATATTTTATATTTATTTGACAATAACTCTGATAGCAGTAAGCTATATTTTATATATGGTGACCCTATTTTACTTTCATTGTCACTTAGTTGTGAATACTGTCAGAGTGTTTTAGACTTTTAACAAGTCATTTAAAAAGTTAAACATTAACAGGAGGAAACCAACATACCTTTGTCTGGAGGAGGACTCACAGAGGTCGTACTGGTCGGCTGTAAATACAACACAGAAGAATTATAACAACAACAAAATACTGACAGAACACTAAATACAGTCGGTGAGACAAAACCTAGAAAAGGGCGGAGTTATGAAGGCGGTAAACCAGCAACTAATTAAAGTCAACGGAATACCGACTGTATAGGTAGTTGGTTAGACAAAACCTAGCAATGGGCAGAGTTCTGTAGGTGGTAAACCAGTAACTAACTAAAGTTACAATAACGCATAATCATTACTAAAAGAGAAGTGATCGAGTTAAAAAATCTTAACCTCTAGCTGAATTAACCAAACAAAAAGATTTCCAAAAATTGATGTATTGATTCCAATAAGACCTGTAGTTCTTTATCAGTGCCTAGTTTTCCTTTGTATCATACAAAATTCATTGCACACCATGGAGTATAAACCAATTCTCATACATGTGTTTTTAATTATTTCCCCATGGTCCTTTAGAAGAAAGTACAATTTCAACAAAATTCTGACTTGTGCAAGTCTTAGATGTTTTTTATATCCAATAATAGACTGTTCCCTATCTTTATAAAATACCTTAAGTTAAATACTTTACGCTATTACCACCCTCCAGAAGTGTGACTTTCTCTTGTTATCTTAAATCGAATAATTAATTGAATCCCTTAGAAATTTCATCATATTTCGCCTCTATATATTTGTTACTCATTTTCAATAATTGTTTTCTGCTGTTATCTGAGAATTGGTGCATGAAAAGCTAGTGTCAAATGAGGATTTTGTCAAAAACTAATCTGAATATTTCAGAAATACAGCAAAATAACCCTTCTATCTCTCTTCACTTCAATTGGAAAAATCGGCAAGCTTCAATGAGGTGAGAACAAAGGTTCAATCTGATTGGTCAAAAATGAAAACCTTGCATTTTCACTGCAAAATCTTATATTATCAGTGCTCCTTGCTTCAGTGAAAATATTTTGATCAGTTTGATATATATTTTACTGGCAAAAATGCAATAAACTATTATACTTTTTTTCTTTTGTTAGTGATAATAAGATATTTCTATATTTTTGGGGTAACTTTGATACATTTTTGTATACTGTCAGAGTTATAATAAGATTACACAGATACATGTCTTGGTTTTATTACAGTCAATCAGTTTATAGAAAGTCTAGATTACACAGGTTTTAACATAAACATCTCTTTAGCTCACAGAAATATAGAGATTACTGTCAGTTCTAAGTAAAATGTCCAGATTATACAGGTTTTGAAATTACACAGGTTTAGATTACATGGAAATATAGAGAGATTACAGTCGACCTCTAGACAGAATGTCCACATTAACCAGGTTTCAAATTTAACAGGTTAACTTTACATGGAAATATGGAGAGATTAGACGACCCCTAGACATAATATCCAGATTAAACAGGTTTCAAATTACACAGGTTAACTTTACATGGAAATATGGAGAGATTACAGCCAGACCCTTAGTAACAGACCCAGTCACAGGGGATTGACACGTTTCTATGACCCAGAATGAAAACAATAACTCAAAGAGAGTCTGACCCCTAGATCACTTATTATTGACAAGTGATCTAGAGTTCAGACCCTTTCCATCTCATACAGATCAAGTCTATAAGGAAATGTACAAAAGCTATCAGTAATACAATAACGTACTTTGAACTTTAATGTTTTCTAAAATCTCTGTAATATATAACACAAAATCAATAGTGGAGCTTTTCTGTAGAGAATGAAACAGTATAGGCTGAACAAGGGCAAAATTTATCAAATATAAGCTACAGAAACCAAGCAAAGCAAGGGTAAATGAGAAAAAATGATACCAAAGCACTAAAAAAGGAAACTTCTCTGCATTCATTTTTAAACTATAATTCATGGATCAATAAATGTATTTATTACAAACATTCAAAGGACTTGGATAATTACAAACATTCAAAAGATGTTGATCTACATATATCATTACATAATAAATTCTATGACAAAAAGCAAAAATGAATATTTTACTATCATAGATAGCATTTTAAATTTTTGTATAAATTTATCAAAAGGAACGATTCAGTTAACTGAATTATTTGGAACTCAGCCCAGATACCAAATACATGTACAGTGTACGTGGAATCTGTCCAAGTGACCGTTTATATTTGGTGACCCTCTGTTCTAAACGACCATTTCAATTCCCCCATGCAAATTTTGCTATATTTTTCAACTCTATTAAGCGACCCTCACTTTACAAGACAAGTGACTGCATATTTTCTCCCCTGTGATCACAATAACTCTTTAATATGTGACCAGAAGTCTCTATTCTCAATTTCGCCTTAATAACACCAAATTACAAAGAAACTTTACTTTGAGAAAAAGAACAGAGAGGGGACATTTTGAATAATAAATGTACATAAATCTGCATGAGAAGTGTAAAAAAGAATGCAGTCAACTTAAATATATCATTCACTATTATTAGCATTTTATAAATTGAATTAAACACTTATAATCATCTCCTATTAAGATCAAAAGACCATATCTTTATTAAGAGACCACTCTCCATTCGGAGACCGTTTATCAACCTCATGAGAATTCTGACCGACTTTATCCAGGTACATGTATACGCTAAGATTTATCACTTACGTTTTTTTAATGTTTTATGGTTCAAACTCAATTATTACTGGTACCTGTGCTGCAAAATTGTCTAAGTCTCTCACACATACAAGGTGGTAATTTCATGCACAATTTGTGATGTGATAGAACTGCTAGAGAAGTCGTAATTAACAGAATAATTCATCCTTAATTAACAGAATAATTCATCCTTAATTAACAGAATAATTCATCCTTAATTAACAGAATAATTCATCCTTGTGTGATGTAGAGAGGGATATCTCAACTCAAGGGTTGGATTTTTATCGTTTAGCGTGAGGCTTTAATTTGTTATTGTTGAGTTGTGATGGATATTAGTTTCACTTTCAGAATTGATAATCGGAAACTTGAAATTTATCAATCATCGATTATAATCGGTTTTTCAAATTTAGCACTGAATTGCCCGTCTGCAGAAAATGTATGTACATCTCAATTACATTTATTATACGTCTTAGCCTTTGATTTCAATATATCTAATATTGAACACAAAGCATTTAATGGTTGTTAACATATCTACCTCTTTAATCACTTGTAAATGGCCAATGAATATATCAGTAGAATATAAGATCACCTACTTCTTGGTTCGGTAACATTACAAAAACACACGAATCAATAGATTTACACCTTGGGTTCCGTAACATTACAAAAACACATTAAACAGAAGATTTACAAACACTTTCAGAAATTTCCAATTAATTGCGTTTTCAAAATCGTCATTGATGATATTTTTTTTTTTTACTACAGTAATTTTCGATCATTTGTGATCATTGGCCGACCACTAGGGTTGAGATAACTCTGTCTACATCACACAGGGGTGATGACGATTATTCGTCTTTTTTACGTTCCTGTCATTAGAGACCGTTAGTTGTAACAGTATACTGAATACATCACACTACCATATGGTGCCTGGAAAGTGTGACAAAATTGATGACGTCACTCATTTGTGATACAGTATTGTTAATGATTTGTACATGATGACGAATTGTCCTGGTATGAGTTGCAACATTTTTATAATAAAGTGTGAGCAATGTCCTTTGCACATGAAGGACAGATCTATCTCCTTTCTACAAAAAAAAAAAAATAAATTATCCACCAGATTTTTCAATGTTAAGAAATATTGATTTCCTTCTGTGATTTTTTCATAGTGATTTTTCAGAACATTTAAGCTCTTTCTATCTTACATTCATTTTTTTTAAACTGACTATTTAAAATTATTTCCAATCCAAATTTTTATGTATTGTATTGTTTTTTACCAAAAAATGTAAATATTTCAAAAGTCATAAAATCAATGATCAAGAAAACAAGATTAGTGTGACATGAGGGATTATATTTTATTTGAAAGGTGGAAGATTGAGAAGAGAAAATGGTTGGCTTAGTGAAATTATTATCATTGTCGTAATAAAATCACAGTTTTCCTCATCTTATAAAAATAACAGAGAACTGGGAAGAAAAAGAAAAAAAATCATATTAATTGTGATTTTCGTTTATATAATTGATTTGTGTTGTTAACTGTGGTGTTAATTCTAAATATGAAGAATATGAAGATATTTTTTCCCATTGTATATACATGTACATTTAAAGTCACTAGGCTATACTGTAGATCACCCAAATTAAGTAAAATATTTTCACACTGAATCATTCAGAGAATTACCAGTAGTAGTGAATTCAAATACCATGAAAGTACATAAACCCTTTATAAAATAATGAATATATGTTATCATTTGCCCAGAAAATTAAATACCCTCAAAAAGAAAGTTATTTGGAGTATGACCATAAAAATGATTACTCATGAAAATTGAATATAAGGAAATATACAGTATAGTCAATGGCAGACCAACAAATGTGTCGATAAACTTTTAAGATTTTATAAAAGAGTGATTTTATTACCCTTAAATATATATATAATTAAACTTAGGCAGCTATATTGTTATGTACAGTAATGGCTGTCTACACTTAACTATTTCAGCAAAAAGAAAAAAAATTCCATATAAGTATTCAGTTACAATAAAGAAAATTGTGATGGGGCAATTAACAATATTCAATAGCAATTATTACAAGCTCAACTTCCATTAAAACCCCTGATTCACAAAAGGGTTAGGACTTAAATTTCTGATAAAAGAAACAGATCAATTTATGGTCGATACTTTCGTTAAGAAAATATCCAAATTCTTTTAATTGTCTTGTAAGTCTGCCAATGAGAATAATATGTTTATGAATATAACTGTATGTATATGTATGCCGGTCATGAGAACCAATAGAAATTTCATGATCGTTGAGGTGTTAAATATGCAAGTGAGGACCAATGAAATCAATTAAAAAAATATGAAAAAAATAATGAAAATGGCCGGAAATAATCGAGAAATCAAATTAAAGAAATATCCCCAAATAAAATATATAATATTTTTGAAATTATGTTCAATAATAAAAGTATATAATCATAATTGTTATAAAGGTACCATTTTTTTCATATATAAATTATTTGAATGTTTATGAACAAAATCCGCTTTGAGATCATGACTTAATATGAAATTGAAACTGGTCCTGGTTGCATAGACATTCCTTATATTATTGAAATACCTTAACTTCAAATTTTGCATAGAAAAGCATATAAATTTGGAAGAATTTCAGAAAAGTTCCTAAATGGAAAATTTCCCCATAAGGGGATACGACACGGTCAGGGAATGAAATCTGACATGAGTGATCTTTGTGCCACCATTTGCTTTGTTGCAAAAAATTGCTATGCCTTTCCATGCTAATTTTCTCCATATTTAAACTTTTTGAAGAATACATGTACATTTAAAAAAAAACAAAAAAACAATAATTTCAAAGTTAGGATGAAAAATGCCACAATACTCTGAAAATGTTTACTGGTAACAATTAAAGGAAATTTGAACTTTTTTTCCCATAAAACCTATCATGTCATAAACAAAATCATATAATATTTCTTGCAGTGATAGATTATGATAAATATTATATTATGGAAGAAATGGAATTATTGCAGGTTTTTTTCGTTACATAAAGGGGAGTTATCTCCCATATATATTTTATCTCTTTGCTACGTTGCTGTCACAGACCAACACAGGGAGGATAGTTCTATGAGTTGTACTCAAACATAGGTCTGACGATAGATTGGAGATCTTTTTCTTGGGAGATAGCATTTTCGGAGTTTCATATCCCATAATACCCAATAATGCTTTCTTATTGAAAATTTTAAGTTAAGGAATTTCCTTTAGTTATAAGGAACTTTGAAGAAACAAGAGCTTGATCATGAAAAATTCTCATTGATTCAACAGTGATATTTTTGTTTCCTATATGTTGTTTACATTAACACACAGACACACACATTCTACCCGACACTAACGTGTTCTGGCTGCCCTCGGCCGCTCACACAACACCCAGTACTGTATGACCGAGCCCTCAACGAAGGATACATTCCCTTTGAAAAATAAAGTTATAAAAACCTAATTAATATTGATATATACAAAAGAAAAGCCTACCATTTATAAAAATACAAATACATCATGGGACAGACTTCTTTAAATAATTTGGATATTTTGATGAAATGACAGGAATTTGGAATAAATACTAAATATGATTTATGAAATGTTCCACACAACGTTAATTAATCTTAGAATGATAATTAATTATGAAAACAATCTAAGATATGTTAAGAATCAATCATAATACAATGTAGCCAGTATATGAAACACATATATTTTTTGGATTTTTATTTTTTAATTGTGATTTCTTTTAAGACATAAATTAATGTAAAAATAAGCATTTTTTTCTTATTCTTATAAGCAAAAGTGATGCAAGCAAAATTCAAATCACAGCAAATAGTCAATGTACAGATATAGATGCTCTATTTGTATCTTCAATCTTCACTTCAATTACATTATATCTAATTTCAAAAATTTGATTTCAGAATGGAACCTCAGTAAATCATCAGAATTTTATGTTCAGAATAGAGTGTGTAAATTTTTTCCATCACCATTTTTTAATGTTTAACAGCAAAAATAGAAAATAATCTTGATACTTTTTCAGATTCCAGAAGGTTCGTTCCTCAAAGAAGATGAACTGTTTGACTGTGCAATAATCAAATATATAATTCTACTACACACTGATTGGAAGACAATTGCAAGGGAGTACAAAAAATTCAATATAATGTAACAGCCAGTTCCATATTGGAGTTCAAATCTATTTATTTCGGTCATATTATGAATAACACTGACCATTTTTTATTACATATATTGAATAAAAAGAAAATGAATTTATAATCTACCCCCGGGTATATAAAACAAAATTTGGCATTTTATTTGACTCAAAAAGGTGAGATGAAGTTTAAAAAATAGCTTCTACATATTTGTTTTATCCTTCATGTTGATATTTCCAATTATAGCTTTTTCTGACAGGAAATATTTTTTGCCATAACCAAAGAAAATTGTTTTTTATTTTATTTGAATTCTGTTCTTTAAATTCTGTTCAAAATTTGGTAAACTTTATTACTATCCAATGAAAATTATTATCTTTGACATATAATTATGTATCTTTTGTTAAGACCAGTGAAAACTGCTGTTACAAAAGTCTATTTATTGAATGCATGCTGTTGGTAGAAATATCTAATTAAGCATGCAACGAAGGAAGTTAAAGATACATACAGGCTGTAGAAGATTAATTACATGCAAACTGCTTGTAACTTTTGCGTTTCTTTCTCCCGTTACACTGGATGAACTTGTAGAACTGGTTGGCAAATTAGGTTCTGCGGGACTATCCTCGATGATGTCATGTTCTTCATTCTCAGAGATATCGTTGTCCGAGGCTGAACTGCTGGAGTATGTTGAGGTTGTGATGTCCGACTGGACACGATCCTCCCATTCAGCTTCTGAACTTGCCCCAGCCTGATGAAATATAAAGATACCTCCATGTACATTCAATTTGGATACATTATAAAATTCACCTCAATTATACCACAATAAACCTTTCTTTTTAAACAATCTCAAAAGAACAACATCTGTCTTCATTTTTACATAAAACATATATATAGGTGGCCTTATTTCCAGACATGGGCTATATATAATAACCAGGCATGGGCTTATTACCAGACATCGGCCTATTACCAGACATGGACTTATAACCAGACATGTGGTTATTACCAGACATTGGCTTATTACCAGACATGGGCTTATTACCAGACATGGGGCTATTACCAGACAAGGGCTTATTACCAGACATGGCCTTATTACCAGACACAGGCTTATTACCACACACAGGCTTATTACCAAACATGGGCTTATTACCAGACACGGGGCTATTACCAGACACAGGCTTATTACAAGACATGGGGCTATTACCAGACATGGCCTTATTACCAGACATGGGCTTATTACCAGACATGGGCTATTACCAGACATGGGCTTATTACCAGACACGGGGCTATTACCAGACACAGGCTTATTACAAGACATGGGGCTATTACCAGACATGGCCTTATTACCAGACATGGGCTTATTACCAGACATGGGGCTATTACCAGACATTGGCTTATTACAAGACATGGGGATATTACCAGACATGGGCTATTACCAGACACGGGGCTATTACCAGACATGGCCTTATTACCAGACATGGGCTTATTACCAGACATGGGCTTATTACCAGACATGGACTTATTACCAGACACAGGCTTATTACCAGACATGGGCTTATTACCAGACACAGGCTTATTACCAGACATGGGCTTATTACCAGACATGGACTTATTACCAGACACAGGCTTATTACCAGACATGGGCTTATTACCAGACATGGACTTATTACCAGACACAGGCTTATTACAAGACATGGGGTTATTACCAGACATGGGGATATTACCAGACATGGGGCTATTACCAGACATGGACTTATTACCACACATGGGCTTATTATAAGACATGGGGATATTACCAGACATGGCCTTATGACCAGACATGAGGTTATTACAAGACATGGGCTATTACCAGATAAACACAGTTCCAGAGAGATGAATTGTAGAAAGAATTTTCTTACATACTTCATAGGGTGATCATGAGTTTTCTAGGGATGTGATAAATACATCTCACACAGTGTAGTGAAAGACAGCTGGCTCGCGCTATGATGCATAACATCATCATTCAATGTAGCATATAACCACGTTTGACACACATTTCATATGACATTGATGATGATGCAATGAAAAGGTTTCACAACACCTTACAATTTGTTTTTCAAATACAATGTACATGTGTGAGAAATAACGATCAATCAAGGGGCTGTACGGTGGAATGGGATATCTCAAACCCTGTGTTAGAGTTTGGCTGGCCAGAACTCGGTAAGCCCCATGCTGACCAACCAACCTCTTACACTCAGGTCTAGATGTCCCTGTCCATGCGACAGACCCATGTAAGATTCTAGATGTCCCTGTCCATGCGACAGACCCATGTAAGATTCTCGATGCCCCTGTCCATGCGACAGACCCATGTAAGATTCTATAAGTTCTGAACATACCTTGCTCCCATCAGGAGTATAGGATGTTTCCCCCTCAGAAGAGCTGATCCCAGTACTGCCTTTACTCTCCCTGTTTTTCATATTTAGAGAAGATGGTGGACGTCGTGAACGGAAGATGGTGGGATTCGGCTCCTGACATTCTTCCAAGCTTGCGTTTTTTCTCCTCCTCAGACCTTTGTAAGATATAGATTTGCTTTTGGGATCGTCAGAATCTGACCCAGTTTCACACTCGGTTCTACTTTTTTTTGTAACAGGCGATGAAATAAAACGTTTAAGCGAACCAGAATCCACACTTCCATGACTAGAATTACACACAGATTCTGTATCTTGGGGACTATAATCGCTTGCATTGTCATCAAATGAATTACTTTTGGAAACAGTTTTGGAACTATCATCAATGAAAACCTCATCACTTCCATTGGAATTTACTGATACCGAAGGCTTAAGCAAGGTTTCGGCACCAGTCACAGCTTTGTGATATTTCAAGGCATTTTCCTCAGGCAAGATTAAAGTACCATCTGTTGTGGCTGGTAAACGAAGGTCAGAATGTAACAGTGGACATCTCCCATCAGGCAAAATTTGACCATTACTCACATGGTCCTGATTTGAAGTTTGGAGATCGGAAGTCAAGATATCACATGTTTCCCCATATTTGAGATCACCCTCAACTAAAGTAGAATCACAGATTTCTTCAAGGTCACCATTTACATGCCGGTCTTTAGGATTAAATTCAATGTTATTTTCCTTTTTGTTTAGGGAGAGCTCAACACCAACCATAGTTTTTACTTGTCTATCTAAGTCCTTACTCACAACCCGGACATTATCTATACTATCAAGATTTTTCTTTGCGATTTCATTAGTGAGATCGTTTCCAGTAGGATTATTTGGATTTCCAATAGGATCTTTTGGACTGTTGAGAATTTCTTTAGAACATTTCATATTCTCCGATTCCTCTTCAGATCCAAGATCTTTTTCTGAGATTTCTTTATCCTCAGTGTGATCATCCTCCTCATCAGTACGAGCGTCGCTGTCTGGACTTTCATGTCCACTCACATGAGAGGTTTTCACACAGTACGCATCGCTCCAACTCACAGATTTATGTTCCGATATGTTTGTGCCGGTTTTAATGATTGTGCCTTTATCTGTAAAACAGTGCTTCTTAGCATTGTCTATTAAACTGTTTTGTTTTTTAACATCCACTTTTCCATTAGAAACAGGTCTCTCTGAAGGAGATTTTCTATGGTGTTTGGGTGTCTGGCCAACATCGGCGCTCGAATTCTGAGGAACATTTTCATATATGGTTCCAACTACTTGGCTTGGCACAGAATAGCTTCGTTTTAAATCAGCAATTTTGGAATTCCTGATCTTTGATTCCCTGCAAAGAGAAATACTTATAGAGCTTGATATGTTATTTGTATCAAATCTTTGAAAATACAAAAAACAAGAGGCCCATTGGTCATTACGGTCATCTGACTCGAAAGACCCTCGCACTATTGTAGTATACATACTCAGTACCAAGTATAGTACTGTTTACAAAAGTGACCATCTTGGATTTTGGACCGACCAGAAATATTACAACACGTGGTCAGGACCATTTCAAGATCACTATAGCCAAGTTTGAGTTGAATGTCACTGGTTGAACTTGAGAAGACGTCTTTTAAAAATTGAAATTACATCAAGGAAATTTACTTTGAACAACTTTGGTAGCCCTTGAAAGTAAGTCAAGGTAGATAATTTAAACAAACTGTGCAGCATAATATCAAAGTATGTTTCTGACCCAACATCATGACCTTAGACTACTCCAATAATATTAGAGGTTTACACGACAGGAAACTTTTGACAGGCTGTCATGTAACCTCTAATCACCACCGCACGTAAAACCTGTTGCTGTGACCCACCTAATTAAAGTCGTTTAAAAGTTATCTTTACTCACATTTCATATGATCTGACCTACCTTATTCTATTAATCTATCATAAATACACAAAGTTACACAACATGTGTCAATATCTATATCCAAGATCAGTGATTATTAGCCTCTTTTGTCGTTTAAGCGTAGGTCCCATTTGTATATACCGCCATACTTGTTTTGATTGTGACCTCTCGAGGTTATTTCCGGTTTATACAAATTTGGAGTTGAAATAGACGAAACAAACGAAACGCTGTGAAAATATTACGTTACGCTATCTGTTTTATTTGTATTCCGTATTTTATAATAACCGGAACAGCAAAGTTGTTTTAGTGACCCAATATTTGAACACAGTAGGTTGCAAGTGAATTATTGTGGATATAATTATATTTAAGAGGTGTCCATCAACAGTTTGTGCATAAATGGATTGATAATTCATCAACAAGTAAGCATACACATATTTGTTAGCATGAATTATCGTTTTAGATGGTTTATGACACTTTTTTTGTCGCGCCCCAGAATCAGGGCGCTGGCAGCTACAAGAAAAACACGCTGAGGGGATATGAGGTCGCAATATCCATCAATGTAATCAGGTGGAATAAGACCTCATATACGTATAGGAGTAGACCTTGGACATGTTGGATAGTGGGAAGTGATTTGAAGATTTAACCTATTTGATCCTTGTGACCTTGGAAGTAGGTCAACATGATTCAATCATTTCATTTGAAGAAAATTAGTAGAATTGCTCCAAGCATTCCGCTGGCCCAATATCAGGATCCTTGGTTATTGAGAAAAAGTCATTTAAAGGTAAAAGTTGACACTAGAAGAACACATAGCTCTCAAATTGACAAATGGCAGACACAGCACCAGGGCATTAGCTCATTTAGCCTTCAGAAAGATGAGCTAAAAACTGTTGCAAAAACATTGACAAAACCTATCGATGATTTATAGTATATATATACCTGATGAGTCCAGTGGAGGATTTGCGGGCCAGTTTGTTGTCTCTGTGCTGAGATCGGTGTGAGAAGTGTGACAGGACAGTTTGGGAATGTATCTGACCCAGGATCAACATCAGTAAGGCAGGGATCACAACCTCGGACAACGTCTGCTCCTGTGTCAACAAAATGTAACATGTTGTTGATATCTATCATTGTATCAATAACACATAATCTATATCCCATTGTGTCAATAACACACTATCTATATCCCATTGTGTCAATAACACATTATCTATATCCCATTGTGTCAATAACACATTATCTACATCACATTGTGTCAATAACACATTATTTATATCACATTGTGTCAATAACACATTATCTATATCCCATTGTGTCAATAACACATTATCTATATCCCATTGTGTCAATAACACATTATCTATATCCCATTGTGTCAATAACACATTATCTACATCCCATTGTGTAAATAACACATTATCTATATCCCATTGTGTCAATAACACATTATCTATATCCCATTGTGTCAATAACACATTATCTATATCCCATTGTATCAATAACACATTATCTATATCCCATTGTATCAATAACACATTATCTATATCCCATTGTGTCAATTACACATTATCTATATCCCATTGTATCAATAACACATTATCTATATCACATTGTATCAATAACACATTATCTATATCACATTGTATCAATAACACATTATCTATATCCCATTGTGTCAATAACACATTATCTATATCCCATTGTGTCAATAACACATTATCTATATCACATTGTGTCAATAACACATTATCTACATCCCATTGTGTCAATAACACATTGTCTATATCCCATTGTGTCAATAACACATTATCTATATCCATCATGGTGTCAATAACACATTATCTACATCACATTGTGTCAATAACTAATTATCTACATCCCATTGTGTCAATAACTAATTATCTATATCCCATTGTGTCAATAACACATTATCTATATCCCATTGTGTCAATAACACATTATCTATATCCCATTGTATCAATAACACATTATCTATATCCCATTGTATCAATAACACATTATCTATATCCCATTGTGTCAATTACACATTATCTATATCCCATTGTATCAATAACACATTATCTATATCACATTGTATCAATAACACATTATCTATATCACATTGTATCAATAACACATTATCTATATCCCATTGTGTCAATAACACAATATTTATATCCCATTGTATAAATAACACATTATCTATATCCCATTGTGTCAATAACACATTATCTATATCCCATTGTGTCAATAATACATTATCTATATCACATTGTATCAATAACACATTATCTATATCACATTGTGTCAATAACACATTATCTATATCCCATTGTGTCAATAACACATTATCTACATCCCATGGTGTCAATAACACATTATCTATACCCCATTGTGTCAATAACACATTATCTACATCCCATTGTGTCAATAACACATTATCTATATCCCATTGTGTCAATAACACATTATCTATATCCCATTGTATCAATAACACATTATCTACATCCCAGTGTGTCAATAACACATTATCTACATCCCATTGTATCAATAACACATTATCTATATCCCATTGTGTCAATAACACATTATCTACATTCCATTGTTTCAATAACACATTATCTATATCCCATTGTGTCAATAACACATTATCTATATCCCATTGTGTCAATAACACATTATCTATATCCCATTGTGTCAATAACACATTATCTATATCCCATTGTGTCAATAATACATTATCTATATCACATTGTATCAATAACACATTATCTATATCACATTGTGTCAATAACACATTATCTATATCCCATTGTATCAATAACACATTATCTACATCCCAGTGTGTCAATAACACATTATCTATATCCCATTGTGTCAATAACACATTATCTACATCCCATGGTGTCAATAACACATTATCTATATCCCATTGTGTCAATAACACATTATCTATATCCCATTGTGTCAATAACACATTATCTATATCCCATTGTGTCAATAACACATTATCTACATCCCATGGTGTCAATAACACATTATCTACATCCCATTGTATCAATAACACATTATCTATATCCTGTTTTGTCAATAACATATTATCTACATTCCATTGTGTCAATAACACATTATCTATATCCTGTTGTGTCAACAAGAGGCCCATTGGGCCTGTATCGCTCACCTGGTTGGATTAGACCAAATTTCAAAATAATGTTCATATTCAATTTGTTTTATTTGTAAATCTCTAACAATGCTATATATGGTTATAGTGTGGGAATCCGAACTGCTTTAAAGATTAATGAAGTCCAGACTCTCTACGGTCTGAAAGACCTCAAGGATTGTTTTTAGAACATGCATTTATCACTTTATGACTAGTAGCGATTTAAAGGAATTACATTTATTTCCCCTATTGGGCCCCGCCCCTTTGGCCCCTTTGGGGTCAGAGTCACCATTTATGCAAAATCTGTTCCACTTCCCCCAAGCATGTATCTGACTGAATTGAGTTCAAATCCATTCATAACTTTATGACAAGTAGCGATTTAAAGGAATTACCTCTATTTCCCCTACTGGGCCCCGCCCCTTTGGCCCCTTTGGGGTCAGAGTCACCGTCTATGCAAAATCTGTTCCCCGTCTGCCAAGGATGTTTCTGACCAAATTGGGTTCAAATCAATTCATAATTTAATAACTAGTAGCAATTTAAAGGAATTACCTCTATTTCACCTATTGGGCCCCGCCCCTTTGGCCCCTCGGGGGTCAGAGTCACCATTTATGCAAAATGTGTTCCCCTTTCCCCAAGGATGTTTCTGACCAAATTGGGTTCAAATCCATTCATAACCTTATGACTAGTAGCGATTTAAAGGAATTACCTCTATTTCCCCTATTGGGCCCCGCCCCTTTGGCCCCTCGGGGGTCAGAGTCACCATTTATGCAAAATCTGTTTCCCTTCCCCCAAAGATGTCTCTGACCAAATTGGGTTCAAATCCATTCATAACTTTATGACTAGTAGCGATTTAAAGGAATTACCTCTATTTCCCCTATTGGGCCCCGCCCCTTTGGCCCCTTTGGGGTCAGAGTCACCATTTATGCAAAATCTGTTTCCCTTCCCCCAAGGATGTTTCTGACCAAATTGGGTTCAAATCCATTCATAACTTTATGACTAGTAGCGATTCAAAGGAATTACCTCTATTTCCCCTATTGGGCCCCGCCCCTTTGGCCCCTCGGGGGTCAGAGCCACCATTTATGCAAAATCTGTTCCCCTTCCCCCAAGGACGTCTCTGACCAAATTGGGTTCAAATCCATTCATAACTTTATGACTAGTAGCGATTTAAAGGAATTACCTCTATTTCCCCTATTGGGCCCTGCCCCTTTGGCCCCTCGGGGGTCAGAGCCACCATTTATGCAAAATCTGTTCCCCTTCCCCCAAGGACGTCTCTGACCAAATTGGGTTCAAATCCATTCATAACTTTATGACTAGTAGCGATTTAAAGGAATTACCTCTATTTCCCCTATTGGGCCCCGCCCCTTTGGCCCCTTTGGGGTCAGAGTCACCATTTATGCAAAATCTGTTTCCCTTCCCCCAAGGATGTTTCTGACCAAATTGGGTTCAAATCCATTCATAACTTTATGACTAGTAGCGATTCAAAGGAATTACCTCTATTTCCCCTATTGGGCCCCGCCCCTTTGGCCCCTCGGGGGTCAGAGCCACCATTTATGCAAAATCTGTTCCCCTTGCCCCCAAAGGATGTTTTGACCAAATAGGGGTTCAAAATCCATTCTAGCGTTATGACAAGTAGCGATTTAAAAGGAATTACCTCTATTTCCCCTATTGGGCCCCGCCCCTTTGGCCCCTTTAGGAGTCAGAGCCACCATTTAAGCAAAATCTGTTCCCCTTCCCCCAAGGATGTTTCTGACTAAATTGGGTTTAAATCCATTCATAAACTTTATGACTAGTAGCGATTTAAAGGAATTACCTCTATTTCCTCTAATGGGCCCCGCCCCTTTGGGTCAGAGACACCATTTATGCAAAATCTGTTCCACTTCCCCTAGGGATGTTTCTGACTAAATTGGGTTCAAATCCATTCATAACTTTATGACAAGTAGCGATTTAAAGGAATTACCTCTATTTCCCCTATTGGGCCCCGCCCCTTTGGCCCCTTGGGGTCAGAGTCACCATTTATGCAAAATCTGTTCCCCTTCCCCCAAGGATCTTTCAGACCAAATTGGGTTCAAATCCATTCATAACTTTATGGCTAGTAGCGATTTAAAGGAATTACCTCTATTTCCCCTATTGGGCCTCGCCCCTTTGGCCCCTTTAGGATCAGAGCCACCATTTATGCAAAATCTGTTCCCCTTCCCCCAAGGATGTTTCTGACCAAATTGGGTTCAAATCCATTCATAACTTTATGACTAGTAGCGATTCAAAGGAATTACCTCTATTTCCCCTATTGGGCCCCGCCCCTTTGGCCCCTCGGGGGTCAGAGCCACCATTTATGCAAATCTGTTCCCCTTCCCCCAAGGATGTCTCTGACCAAATTGGGTTCAAATCCATCCATAACTTTATGACTAGTAGCGATTTAAAGGAATTACCTCTATTTCCCCTATTGGGCCCCGCCCCTTTGGCCCCTCGGGGGTCAGAGTCACCATTTATGCAAAATCTGTTCCCCTTCCCCAAAGGATGTTTTTAACCAAATTGGGTTCAAATCCATTCCTAACTTTATGACAAGTAGTGATTTAAAGGAATTACCTCTATTTCCCCTATTGGGCCCCGCCCCTTTGGCCCCTTTAGGATCAGAGCCACCATTTATGCAAAATCTGTTCCCCTTCCCCCAAGGATGTTTCTGACTAAATTGGGTTTAAATCCATTCATAACTTTATGACTAGTAGCGATTTAAAGGAATTACCTCTATTTCCCCTATTGGGCCCCGCCCCTTTGGCCCCTTTGGGTCAGAGACACCATTTATGCAAAATCTGTTCCACTTCCCCCAAGGATGTATCTGACTGAATTGAGTTCAAATCCATTCATAACTTTATGACAAGTAGCGATTTAAAGGAATTACCTCTATTTCCCCTTATGGGCCCCGCCCATTTGGCCCCTTTAGGGTCAGAGTCACCATTTATGCAAAATCTGTTCCCCTTCCCCCAAGGATGTTTTTGACCAAATTGGGTTCAAATCCATTCATAACTTTATGACTAGTAGCGATTTAAAGGAATTACCTCTATTTCCCCTATTTGGCCCCGCCCATTTGGCCCCTCGGGGGTCAGAGTCACCATTTATGCAAAATCTGTTCCCCTTCTGCCAAGGATGTTTTTGACGAAATTGGGTTCAAATCCATTCATAACTTTATGACTAGTAGCAATTTAAAGGAATTACCTCTATTTCCCCTATTGGGCCCCGCCCCTTTGGCCCCTCGGGGGTCAGAGTCACCATTTATGCAAAATCTGTTCCCCTTCCCCAAAGGATGTTTTTGACCAAATAGGGTTCAAATCCATTCCTAGCTTTATGACAAGTAGCGATTTAAAGGAATTACCTCTATTTCCCCTATTGGGCCCCGCCCCTTTGGCCCCTTTAGGATCAGAGCCACCATTTAAGCAAAATCTGTTCCCCTTCCCCCAAGGATGTTTCTGACTAAATTGGGTTTAAATCCATTCATAACTTTATGACTAGTAGCGATTTAAAGGAATTACCTCTATTTCCTCTAATGGGCCCCGCCCCTTTGGGTCAGAGACACCATTTATGCAAAATCTGTTCCACTTCCCCTAGGGATGTTTCTGACTAAATTGGGTTCAAATCCATTCATAACTTTATGACAAGTAGCGATTTAAAGGAATTACCTCTATTTCCCCTTATGGGCCCCGCCCCTTTGGCCCCTTTGGGGTCAGAGTCACCATTTATGCAAAATCTGTTCCCCTTCCCCCAAGGATCTTTCTGACTAAATTGGGTTCAAATCCATTCATAACTTTATGGCTAGTAGCGATTTAAAGGAATTACCTCTATTTCCCCTATTGGGCCCCGCCCCTTTGGCCCCTTTAGGATCAGAGCCACCATTTATGCAAAATCTGTTTCCCTTCCCCCAAGGATGTTTCTGACCAAATTGGGTTCAAATCCATTCATAACTTTATGACTAGTAGCGATTCAAAGGAATTACCTCTATTTCCCCTATTGGGCCCCGCCCCTTTGGCCCCTCGGGGGTCAGAGCCACCATTTATGCAAAATCTGTTCCCCTTCCCCCAAGGACGTCTCTGACCAAATTGGGTTCAAATCCATCCATAACTTTATGACTAGTAGCGATTTAAAGGAATTACCTCTATTTCCCCTATTGGGCCCCGCCCCTTTGGCCCCTCGGAGGTCAGAGTCACCATTTATGCAAAATCTGTTCCCCTTCCCCAAAGGATGTTTTTAACCAAATTGGGTTCAAATCCATTCCTAACTTTATGACAAGTAGTGATTTAAAGGAATTACCTCTATTTCCCCTATTGGGCCCCGCCCCTTTGGCCCCTTCAGGATCAGAGCCACCATTTATGCAAAATCTGTTCCCCTTCCCCCAAGGATGTTTCTGACTAAATTGGGTTTAAATCCATTCATAACTTTATGACTAGTAGCGATTTAAAGGAATTACCTCTATTTCCCCTATTGGGCCCCGCCCCTTTGGCCCCTTTGGGTCAGAGACACCATTTATGCAAAATCTGTTCCACTTCCCCCAAGGATGTATCTGACTGAATTGAGTTCAAATCCATTCATAACTTTATGACAAGTAGCGATTTAAAGGAATTACCTCTATTTCCCCTTATGGGCCCCGCCCATTTGGCCCCTTTAGGGTCAGAGTCACCATTTATGCAAAATCTGTTCCCCTTCCCCCAAGGATGTTTTTGACCAAATTGGGTTCAAATCCATTCATAACTTTATGACTAGTAGCGATTTAAAGGAATTACCTCTATTTCCCCTATTTGGCCCCGCCCATTTGGCCCCTCGGGGGTCAGAGTCACCATTTATGCAAAATCTGTTCCCCTTCTGCCAAGGATGTTTTTGACGAAATTGGGTTCAAATCCATTCATAACTTTATGACTAGTAGCAATTTAAAGGAATTACCTCTATTTCCCCTATTGGGCCCCGCCCCTTTGGCCCCTCGGGGGTCAGAGTCACCATTTATGCAAAATCTGTTCCCCTTCCCCAAAGGATGTTTTTGACCAAATAGGGTTCAAATCCATTCCTAGCTTTATGACAAGTAGCGATTTAAAGGAATTACCTCTATTTCCCCTATTGGGCCCCGCCCCTTTGGCCCCTTTAGGATCAGAGCCACCATTTAAGCAAAATCTGTTCCCCTTCCCCCAAGGATGTTTCTGACTAAATTGGGTTTAAATCCATTCATAACTTTATGACTAGTAGCGATTTAAAGGAATTACCTCTATTTCCTCTAATGGGCCCCGCCCCTTTGGGTCAGAGACACCATTTATGCAAAATCTGTTCCACTTCCCCTAGGGATGTTTCTGACTAAATTGGGTTCAAATCCATTCATAACTTTATGACAAGTAGCGATTTAAAGGAATTACCTCTATTTCCCCTTATGGGCCCCGCCCCTTTGGCCCCTTTGGGGTCAGAGTCACCATTTATGCAAAATCTGTTCCCCTTCCCCCAAGGATCTTTCTGACTAAATTGGGTTCAAATCCATTCATAACTTTATGGCTAGTAGCGATTTAAAGGAATTACCTCTATTTCCCCTATTGGGCCCCGCCCCTTTGCCCCTCGGGGGTCAGAGGCACCATTTATGCAAAATCTGTTCCCCTTCCTCCAAGGATGTTTCTGACCAAATTGGGTTTAAATCCATTCATAACTTCATGACTAGTAGCGATTTAAAGGAATTACCTCTATTTCCCCTATTGGACCACGCCCCTTTGGCCCCTCGTGGGTCAGAGGCACCATTTATGCAAAATCTGTTCCCCTTCCCCCAAAAATGTTTCTGATCAAATTGGGTTCAAATCCATTCATAACTTTATGACTAGTAGCGATTTAAAGGAATTACCTCTATTTCCCCTATTGGGCCCCGCCCCTTTGGCCCCTCGGGGGTCAGAGTCACCATTTATGCAAAATCTGTTCCCCTTCTGCCAAGGATGTTTTTGACCAAATTGGGTTCAAATCCATTCATAACTTTATGACTAGTAGCGATTTAAAGGAATTACCTCTATTTCCCCTATTGGGCCCCGCCCCTTTGGCCCCGCAGGGGTCAGAGTCACCATTTATGCAAAATCTGTCCCCCTTCTGCCAAGGATGTTTCTGGCCAAATTTGGTCAAAATCCAATAAGAACTTTTAGACTAGTAGCGATTTGAAGCAAATGTTGACGGACGACGGACGGAGGACGGACGCTGCGCCATGACATAAGCTCACCGGACCTTCGGTCCAGGTGAGCTAATAACACATTATCTACATCCCGTTGTATCAATAACACATTATCTATATCCTGTTGTGTCAATAACACATTATCTATATCACATTGTGTCAATAACACATTATCTATATCCCACTGTGTCAATAACACATTATCTATATCCCATTGTGTCAATAACACATTATCTATATCCCATTGTATCAATAACACATTATCTATATCCCATTGTGTCAATAACACATTATCTATATCCCATTGTGTCAATAACACATTATCTATATCCCATTGTGTCAATAACACATTATCTATATCCCATTGTGTCAATAACACATTATCTATATCCCATTGTGTCAATAACACATTATCTATATCCCATTGTGTCAATAACACATTATCTATATCCCATTGTGTCAATAACACATTATCTATATCCCATTGTATCAATAACACATTATCTATATCCTGTTGTGTCAATAGCACATTGTCCCAAATTATTCTGACATTTCATCAATCTTTAATTTTTGCATTGGTCTGATTTTGAATAACATCAATATAAATGTTAGAATAATTCGGACTAGTCAAATTACATGTTTTTAAAATCAAATTTTGAGTCTGATCTGTCTGCTCTGGTAGTTTAACCACAAATGTAACTAAACCCCTGTAAATATTTACATCAACACATGGTGGTCATCCTATTCTGATAACAAAATGTAATTAAATATTCATTTTCTTTGCATTTAAGCATTCCAAAAGAAAAACAAACTGAGATCCTAAAAGTGGACAGACATTTTTATTTATTGATTTATTCTTCTATTTTTTTTTGATCTTTTTTCTTCTTTTCTCATGATTTATTTCTTTATTTCCTGATTTATTCAAAATATTCTATTGGTTTTTCAATATTTTTTTCCCTCACTTTAATTTTTCATTTTGCTTCTCCCAATATTTATTCTTAATCTATTTATTAATTTATTCAATATTTTCTATTTGTTTTCTTTAGCACTTATTTAATTTCTTCTTTTAATTTTATCTTTCATTTAATATTCATTTTTGTCCCCACTTACATCTGTCATCATGCCAGTAGTCCAGATAAGAAGCATACAAGCGTATTCTACGCCTTAGAATTAGAAAAAATAGAAAAAATGGAGACATATATACAAAACTCCCATGAATGTAGCATTACGCCCACGACTTTGATGTGGGACGTATACGCTCCAATTAATATAGCGTAGTAATGTGTTCATGTACTACTTATAAATGATGCTCGGGACATCATTTACCAACAGACAATGCCCCAATGTACGCTTCAATTATTGTTCCAAGCACTGTTTGTCGCTATAGTCTGACCGCAAGTGCTTCTAAGCGCTTTATTGACTCAGATCACTAATGACATGAGCCACGCTGTGTGAAAGTTTAATCGCCAAGTGTAAGCTGAAAGTATTTTTTTTTAAACTAAATCATCTGTCAATGAAAGCCAGATTATCCTCAAAGGTATTACTGACTAAATTATTTCAACAATTTGTAACAGTAAAAAACATGTCAAAATTCATTCAACAATGGCAATGCAAGTGTGAAGCCATTCATTTCCGTGGAATGTTTGAGAGACAGTGACAAACAGTTTATTTAAAGTATGCTTACAATGACCTCAAATGTATCTGGATTATACTTCCCATCCTTCGTCAGAGGGAGTACATCAATCTCTGAACTAAAGAGTTATCTGGGGCACTGTGCTATCTCTAACATCTATTAATATTTAGTTATTAAATACTATTTCATTTACTTTCATTTTTCCTACTTACATCTTTCATTATGCTGCCTCCAACATTCCTGAAGAAGATGATGAGGCTGATCGTTTGCATTATAAACAGCACCATGAGAAACACAAACATTTTCAGTGGCATCTGCTGCAGCCACCTGGAGGAGAGGAAACAAGAGTTAAGTTTCTTTACATCATAAAATCAGATGTATCCAAGCGTAATCCCCTAGCATCATAAAATCTGATGTACTCAAAAGTTAAGTCCAAGTCCCCTCACATCATTAAATCCAATGTGTCTAAGAGTTAAGCCCCCTTGCATCATAAAAATCGATGTTCCTAGAGTTAAGTCCCCTTGCATCATTTAATCCAATGCATCCCAGAGTTAAGTCCCCTTGCATCATTTAATCCAATGTATCCAAGAGTTAAGCCCCCTTGCATCATAAAATTCAATGTGTCCAAGAGTTAAGTCCCCTTACATAATTGAATTCAGTTCATTTAATCTGTGTTACCATTTTTGGCCTAATAAGAGTACTTTCTACTCATAAAAACAAACAAGAGGCCCATGGGCCTTAAAAGTCACCAGAGTTTTGAAATATTTCAGTTAATTTAATTAAACATTTTTGGCCCCCCGCCCATCAGCCCCTAGGGGTCAGTCAGTGCCAACAAGTGCAATTCATCAAGCTGCCATCCAATGCTGATATTCTACCATAACTGGGGAGCTGAGAAGAATATTTTTGAAAGTAATCAATTTGATTATTTGGCCCCACCACTCAGGCCCCTAGGGGGTTGGGACCATGTAATTCATAATTTTGGTTGACCTTTGGCCATGAAAGCTTCCTGCCAAATTTCATTGAATTTGGTCCATTGGTTTTGAAGAAGAAGTCGAAAATGTAAATTCTTTACGGATGGACGACGAACAAAAGTCAGTTAAAATAGACTTCATCTCTGGTGACCTAAAAAGATGTGTGCTTAATAAAACCAGCTATTTCCCTGCTAAAATAAAACACACAATCCTTGCCTACTATGGCAAAAACTGAAACTGACCATTTGTAGTACAGAGGAAAGAAGACAACTTTCACAATAGCCTTGAGAGTTATATTTGTCCATGACACCTGTGGTTTGGCTCTGGAAAAGGTTGAACCTGAAACAGAAAATCAAATCAATGGTATATTTTTGATCAGAATACTAGAACTGTATAACAAGTTATCCAAGAGGTATCTTGGCATCCACAATTGAATTATCTTTATTAGGTCTATGAAATTCTGATCTTTCTTCTGCTTTATCTTTTGGTCTTATAATCATTTGAAAGCAAGCGGAACCTACATGGGCAATTAGAGAAGATATTTTTTTGAGAAATTACATGTATAACTAAGATCAGTAAATTCCAATATTGCCCGACATTAATTTTGCTTCTCTGATCAGCCTCAAAATGAAATGGACAAAGGACAGAGTGGAATCTACATGATTTTTTATCAGGTTTGAGAAAAAAATCTTTCCAGAGCTTCTCAAGAAAGAGCAATATCTTAAATTGTCAAAATCCAAGATGGCTGTCTGTTGAACATTTTGTTTTACCGATCAGACTTGATCAGAAATGAGTGGACACAACTAGGGAAACCTATATAAGAAGTTTGAGAATGATCTCTCCTGTAATTCTCAAGAAATTGAGGCAGTAACTTTTAGGATTGTTTGTAGACAGATGGACCATGGACTACAGACAACATATGACGTACCACAGATGATTTGAATAGCCCATCATCTGATGGTTGGCTAAAAATGTCTTTTTCAAATATGTATTATATATTGTTCACTTGACGACATTTATAAGAAAATTTATATCCTCTGTACCTTATACCAGTTTACTTCGAGATTTTCTTAGAAAATTTCTATCTTCTTTACTAGTTCACTTAAAGATTTTTTAAGAAAATGTTGATCTTCTCTACCTTATACCAGTTCACTTCACAACATTTCCAAGAAAATTTCCATACTCACTACCTTATACCAGTTCACTTCAAGATTTTCTACGAAAATTTCTTTCCTCTCTACCTCCTACCAATCAGACAAAGAGCATTGAACACCAGATTAGACATCTGAAATACATTCTTACCTCGAACAAGATCAACGTCAATGAGCTCTGTTTTCTGACGGACACTTCTCCGCGGGGCAAGTTGTATACTCTGAAAGACAGAATAAAATATAGAAATCACTTTTAATTTATTAATTTCATTAACTCTATACTCATAGATGAAAGTGTTCACTTTGAGTTCCTACTGACAATAGTCCTGTGTATGATTATGAAACCAGGGCCATGATTGGATGGCGCAGTGGTAAAGAGTAATAAGGTATCCCCTCATAGACACACCCATCTGTCTGAGCATGGCCTTCCAAACTGGCTGACAAGAGTGCTAGATAGTCAGTTGACAGAACTTGTTCGGCAATTGTTGTAAACAAAAATTATGTAAAAAAAAATCATTTTTCAAAATACATACCCTTAGGATTTTTTGTTCAGATGACTGTTCCCAGATGTGTTTGTCATATGACCCAATCTGAAATTGGCAGAATGGCAGGGAGTCAGATATACAAACAAATAATTAGTCAGCACAGAGTTTTAACAAATTGTAATGTTGAATTCATAACAGATCCACAAAATGTTCACACTACGTGAAATAGAAAATGATTGGCTATATTTCATTTGTTATAAATGACTGTTACCTTTTTTTGGTACCATGCCACCGAGTCATGCACTCTATCCATTCCTTTCACAACTGCTCAGTGGTAATCTTCTCTTGCCAACTGATCAGTGGTTATCTTCCCTGATCAGTGGTTATCTGCCCTTGCCAACTGATCAGTGGTTATCTCCCCTGATCAGTGGTTATCTGCCCTTGCCAGCTGATTGATGGTAATCTCCTTTGTCCAGTGGTTATCTGGCTTGTCAGATGATCAAGATGAACTTTTTCTGATAGAAATTTGTTCTATTTTTTCCCATTTACAGCATCAATTTTAATTAAAGCAGTCTTCCCACCAAAGATCTGGTTTCCCAATGGTCTGAAATCCTGCTAAAACATAAAACATCAAATTCTACATTATTTCATAAATTGTTCTTTCTTACAAAATTTCCATTCTTCAGTGAGATATGATACTTTTTTGTTCATGAGGAAATCATACAGTTTTCCTCTGTATTCAGTACTACATTGTAAGGACAACATCTTTCCTTAATTTGGTTTCTAAACACTAAAAATCTTTTGCAGAAATTTCAGTTGAACAAGCACAACTAGGGACCAATGGTAGCCTACATATGGAATTTGAGATAGATCTATTAACTGCTCAAATTTTCAGTTATCAATACTGGTCTGACTAGGTCAACATGGCAGGGCACCATGGTCTGACTAGGTCAACATGACAGGGCACCGTGGTCTGACTAGGTCAACATGACAGGGTAGTGAGGGCACCATGGTCTGACTAGGTCAACATGACAGGGTAGTGAGGGCACCATGGTCTGACTAGGTCAACATAGCAGGGCACCGTGGTCTGACTGGATCAACATGACAGGGCACTGTGGTCTGAGTAGGTCAACATAGCAGGGCACAGTGGTCTGACTAAGTCAACATGACAGGGCACTGTGGTCTGACTAAGTCAACATGACAGGGTAGTGAGGGCACTGTGGTCTGACTAAGTCAACATAGCAGGGCACCGTGGTCTGACTGGATCAACATGACAGGGCACTGTGGTCTGAGTAGGTCAACATAGCAGGGCACCGTGGTCTGACTAAGTCAACATGACAGGGCACTGTGGTCTGACTAAGTCAACATGACAGGGCACTGTGGTCTGACTAAGTCAACATGACAGGGCACTGTGGTCTGACTAAGTCAACATGACAGGGCACTGTGGTCTGACTAAGTCAACATGACAGGGTAGTGAGGGCACTGTGGTCTGACTAAGTCAACATAGCAGGGCACCGTGGTCTGACTGGATCAACATGACAGGGCACTGTGGTCTGAGTAGGTCAACATAGCAGGGCACCGTGGTCTGACTAAGTCAACATGACAGGGCACTGTGGTCTGACTAAGTCAACATGACAGGGCACTGTGGTCTGACTAAGTCAACATGACAGGGCACTGTGGTCTGACTAAGTCAACATGACAGGGTAGTGAGGGCACCATGGTCTGACTAGGTCAACATAGCAGGGCACCGTGGTCTGACTAGGTCAACATAGCAGGGCACTGTGGTCTGAGTAGGTCAACATAGCAGGGCACCGTGGTCTGACTAAGTCAACATGACAGGGCACCGTGGTCTGACTAAGTCAACATGACAGGGCACTGTGGTCTGAGTAGGTCAACATAGCAGGGCACCATGGTCTGACTAAGTCAACGTGACAGGGCACTGTGGTCTGACTAAGTCAACATGACAGGGTAGTGAGGGCACCATGGTCTGACTAGGTCAACATAGCAGGGCACCGTGGTCTGACTAGGTCAACATAGCAGGGCACTGTGGTCTGACTAGGTCAACATAGCAGGGCACTGTGGTCTGAGTAGGTCAACATAGCAGGGCACCATGGTCTGACTAAGTCAACGTGACAGGGCACTGTGGTCTGACTAAGTCAACATGACAGGGTAGTGAGGGCACTGTGGTCTGACTAGGTCAACATGACAGGGCACTGTGGTCTGACTAAGTCAACATGACAGGGCGCAGTGGTCTGACTAGGTCAACATGACAGGGCACCATGTGGTCTGACTAAGTCAACATGACAGGGCGCTGTGGTGGACTAAGTCAACATGACAGGGCACCATATATGCATGGTCGGACTAAGTCAATATGACAGGGCGCAGTGGTCTGACTATGACAACATGACAAAGCACTTTTGTCTGACTATGTCAACATGACATGGCACTGGTCTGACTAGGTCAACATGGCAGGGCAGTGAGGGCACTGTGGTCTGACTAGGTCAACATTACAGGGTAGTGAGGGCACTGTGGTCTGACTAGGTCAACATGACAGGGTAGTGAGGGCACTGTGGTCAGTCAAGGTCAACACAAAGATAATTAACACACAGGGTTTATGACCAAAAAAAAATTGTTCATTATATTCTTGTATGAAATATCACATATAGATCTTAAAATAAGACCCTCCTCTTATGTAATAGTTTCATTTACATGTTTCAGGAGGGCTTAAGCTTTATTTTTGAACCATTTTTAGCTTACTATTTTAAAATTCAATGATTATGCAAGAAAGTAGGGGACTTATGTTTGATTTGCAGATAAATTTGCATAGGTTATAGGCCTGGTGCTGACAGGATATCTAAAAGTTAGACAAAATCTTAGATATCTTATGGTGGCAGCAGCATATGATTAATTGATTTATATTTACATTCCTAATGTGGTTTGCTGATATGAACACACCAAGTGAAAACAACAAACATATGACCATGAATACACTATGAAAACCGTATGAAAACATTGTCTCTCGTGCAAATCACCTGATTAAGCGGGTCATATTAATACACCATCGACAGTAAGACAGGAAGAGTAGCTTCCCTTGGATCGATAACGTTGGTACGAGATAAGTGTTAAAAATATTGAATGATTGTATTTAATATTATTTTTACTTTAATACTTCTTTCTTTTTGTTTTATACAAAATTAAACAAAAAAGACCGGAAAATGCGGAACGACATTAAAACAACGGCATGGTGCATAGGCGGGATCTCCCGGCTGTTCTAATAATTTGCCGTTTCGTCGTATACATGACAAATTTTTCTTTTTAATAAAATTTCTCGTTTTCTAGATATAAATTTTTTAAATCAAGGTTATGTAAATATATGAATTGAATAGATTTTTTTAATTTTCATTGCGGCTATGAATACCAGTGGCTAGCTACTGGTATTCATAGCCACAATGAAAATTAAAAAAATCTATTCAATCCATATATAATACAAGTTCAAGTAATTTTGTTTAACGTCGATATAGGCATATAACATGATAACACAAGCTTGTTAGGTCAGATTTTACAATCGACACTGGGTAAGGAGGAGAAGGAGATGCAACAGACAGGAGAGAGTTAGCTGCAAATTTATATACGTGTTCCAGATCAATAAATATGTAATTTCAGCTACCTGGTTGTCTAGCTTCCTCATCAACAGGTTGAAGACTTTACGAAATTTAGAATTCATTTGATTTCACAATTGCTTTGTATATTATGGTTGAATGCATCCATTTGCTCAATAAAAATATTTCTGAAAATAGTATAATCTTTGTACTTGCTGGCGATTATTAATTATAAAATTACTCTTCTCGTCAACGTTAAACATAAGTTATCTTTAAACTATTTTCACATGGTTGGGAAAAGCTGAAAATTCGACTAGTTCAACCAGTTTAAGAAACACAGAGGTTTAGGAAAGTGAAATTTTCGACCATTTTATGTAACCATATATATACACAGCTGATACAAACCGAAGTGTCAACTGTACGTTGGCTGTGGAAATGACCTTTGTGGAATACTACCGCGTGCGTGTTCCTCCTGTTGTTAATCAAAGTCAATCAAGAGCATTGTCGACCATCCATTATTGTTACTTATTAATTGGTAAAATCTATGTCACACTAGCGACAGAAAAACCTTGATTCATAGCGATTCCTTTCTTCTTTCCCACTCAGCTGTCAATTTTCATAATATCGATTTCTCTACCTCCTAACATAGAAGAGTTACAAAATGCAGACGGTGCCGAGAGACTAGGGGCCTGTTCGTTTTTTTTTCAGTGTGGACAAACCGATTCGTCAGTTTTTAAATGTAATATTTCAAACATATATCTTGACGGAACTGCAAATGTTAATACAGACCTTGGAAGTCTTTGTCCAGGCTCGTCTGAAAACAATATAAAATCACCAGGTCCGTCTTTATTTCACGAACAACACTGGTCCAAGTGGTCTCACCGTTTGGACCGCAAAAACGAAAACAGCCAAGGCCTACCTAATGATTGTTACGTTTCAGATGTTTGTGTTTTATCACCGTGGTTCTTTATAGTGTTATAAGAAATCTTATAAGGACCACGGCGATACGATTAACAATTTGAATATGCCCTCACACATGGTATATATATAGTTACATTATTTGAAGGTTCGACGTTCAGCAAAGATTTTCAAAACACAAAAACCATGTAGGCCTAGAAATTCTAAGTGCACATTTTCCTTTTTGTTCAAGAGCTGACTTCTGTGATATCAGAGACCCTGGTGATATGTAGTACTCTATATACATATAATGTAAATTATAATTTTAGGATACGAAGTCGTTTTGAATTCCATATATAGATTCTAGACTCTGTTTTATCAATACATCGGTCAAACATAAAATATATCATTCCAAGCAAATATATAGAATCTATATAATTAATCTTAAGTCTGAGGTAAAAGGTAAAAGGAGACGGGAGACGAGAAATGCAACTATATACTACCAGACCGGGACTCGAACCTTGGGCCTTCGAAACCCGAACAATATACGGACCACGGACCGTGTATTTCCTGACATAAGAATTCGATTTTTTATGTCAGAATGAAAGCTTAAATCTATATATATATTAATATACAGTGGAACTTCGTTAACTCGAAGTCGACGGGACCACGAAAAAACTTCGAGTTATCCGAGTGTTCGAATTAAGCGAGTTATCGTTTTTGGTGAAAAGTTTGGTCAATATTTGTCAACATTATATAATCATTATAACTTCGCTCTGTCGCTGATCAGTTTAGTGTGAAGACTGGTCAATACATGTAAATATATATGTAATGTTTCGTTATGTCACTTGTAATTTGGTGTAATTTTGCCGATATACAGTCACGATAAAGTTTCTTTCACTTAGTCACTTCAATAACGATCTGATGTGCAAGTCATGTTTGCAAAAGGTAAACGATAAAACGGAATTCGACAAAATAACAAGTTATTAATGTCAAAACAAATAACCGTTTAAGTTTAACACAGATTGCATACAAAACGTAACAGAACCATTACCTTTTATTGGACATATATAAAATACTGTTTGATCGGCCTACTTACTTTTTATTGATAACCACGCCATTTCCATGTGTATTAGCACCGGAAGTTGGGCTGCGCATGTGCGTATAAAATGTTACTGTAACTGAGTTGGCGTTTTATCCGATTTAATAGACAGCACTGACCGTTACAGTTGTACTCTGCACACCTCGGCAGTAATTACGCTATTGTTTCAGCAGTTTAAAGATTTAATAGGCGCCGGTGACTGTGTCATTTCTACACCTGTAAAAACATCAGCCGGGTAGATCTACCGGTGTGTCAGAGATTAGTTCCGCTTGAGCGAACGGGTAGATGAGTTGTTGACTATCGTGTGTACTGATATCGGCGACCGCCTTGGGGAAATTACCTGATGTAAGTAAAGCAGTACTTTTTTATCACCAAGACTTGTTGTTATAAGATTCAACCGACAATTTCTTTTATGAATTTATGAAACACTTATAATAGCATGTAGGTTAGTAGTGCCGATATGTTCAGTATTACAAACGGAATTTAGCTCTTAAAAAATGTCGGCGTTTGCCACCGATCGACGAAAATTATACTTCGAGTTATTCGAACATTTCAAGTAGGATTTTTTTTGTTGGGACCAAATTTTTACTTCGTATTATCCGAGTTTTTCGAGTTATCCGAATTCGAATTTTCCGATTTTTTTTTACTAAGATAAAGAGAGAATTCGGCCGGGACCGGCGAGGTACTTCGAGTTAAGCGGGGTATTCGAGTTATCCGAGTTCGAGTTAACGAAGTTCTACTGTATATCTGTATAGCTATTCATTACTTTTTGATATCAGAAACTAATTTTTGATATCAAGAATACATTTCTATGGATCATACACTACTGTATATGTATGCTTGACGTCTTTATGCAAATTCATTCAGGATTTTTATGGGTTTTTTTTTATGTAAATAATGATTTCCCGATATAAAGAAATCAAGGTTATTTTCTGATATAACAAAAATGAATTCTTAATATCAAACATTCAATTTTTTATCAGCATAGGTGGTAACGAGGCTGCGCTTGATTTATGTTTATACAGGAAATAAATTCTTGATATCAAAAAATCATTTTAAAAAAGAGAGATATTTTTCATGTACAAAAATGAATAAAAAGATGCATAATGTATTTATTAACAAAAAAAAAAACCCGAAACAACTTATATATAGGCCTACCAACTTATATTAATTAATTACCTTGTTGGCCCGGATGGAATTTTAAAGCGTTCGAAAACGGAGTTTTCAAGCCCGTTTGGAAGGTCGAACCCCGGCCTCCTAGATAAAAGGGAAGTGTGATACCACTGCGCCCCTGACCACCCTAATACTGAGGAAATGTAAGACACTACCATGCTATGGTGTTTACACTCGTTATAAATGCAGTTTGGTAATAATGTGTCCAAAAACAATTTAAGATACGATCATTGGCGATTTTTGCCAGTGAAGTATAGAAATTTATCAAACTAATAAAACATATATTTTCACTGCAGCGATGACCAGTGAAAATATAAGATTTTGCATTGAAAATGTAACTTTTGCAGAGAAAATATAAGTTTTTCTTTTTGACCAATCAGAGCGAACCTTTGTATTCACCTCATTGAAACGTGCCGATTTTCCAATCGGAGCGAAGATTTTCTGAAATATTTAGACTAGTTTTTGACGAAATACTCACTTGACGTTAGCTTTTTATGCACAGATCCTCGATAACAGCAGAAAGAACTTATATATTGCGTTGATCAGTCCTTTCAAAATAGCGCCGTCGATTTGACGTGGAGTAACGTCACAAAGAGATGACGTCAAGAACATATGTTTCACTCGTATGACAGAATATTTCGATATTTTTCACTCGTTAAAATATCGATATTCTCAAGAGTTCTGTCATACTCGTGAAACAGACGTAATATTAAACGGGAAACCATTCAATATCCTCTATATATTGTAATTTATCACACAAAACCTGCCTGTTATCGGATGAATTCGTCCGTGTAATGTTTTCCCTGTGACGTTTTTCATCGACTGTGCCAGTCAGAATTTTCATTGTGACGTGATACTATAGACAATGACGTCATGAATTGTGAATGGCACAGCAAAATGGCGTTCTCCATTTTCCGTTTTAAAACCTGTCAAAATATAAGTTTTCATAGTTGTGTAATACAATCTTATATTTGTTTCATTTCGTATGGTGAGATGGTATGAAACTCGCCTCTAAATTTTTGCTCACCAAGGCTCGCAATATAAAAACTTCAAAATTAAGACTTGTGTTATAAAATCCCATAAAGATAAAAACTCGTTTACGATCCTAATTATATCGTTATTGGGGAAATGCTGGCCAAGCTTATGAAGATCAAGAAGTTCAACTGGGCAAATGAAAAAAAGGAACAAAATAATGTTAAATTACAGGGGGGGGGGGGGGGGGGGGGGGTTATAAATGGGGGGGGGGGGGGGTATATAAATGCAGGTTTTTTAGAATGACAATATATCAATATGCATGTTGATCACTCTCCGTTTTTCATGTAATAATCATGTTATTATTTTCACTTATAGACCGATAGGTTCACGGAATAAAATGAACTGATATAAAATACATCCATATTACACGTGGTTATTTTACATTACTATGAGCCCACTATGTCCTCCAATAAGGTTCCTCCTTATAGCTATCTTCTGTTACTGTATGAATTCATACATGGATGTGCCTCGATCATAAGAGACTTTGTAACTTCCAATAAACGTATAAACGCCTCAAAAGTTTACTAAATATCGTATCTTCTACTGCATTAAACATAACAAACTCAATTCTTTTTGACAAGATATATGTACGGCAATGAAAAACCCCGAGGACTAAAAATCGAAGTCCAGCCAACAAATTTAATTGAATAGCCCCAAGTCTTATATACTAATAAAATATCTACCTATATCATATACATTGCCATAAGCAAAATTTTAATGGGCTTTTCGAGTGCAGCTTAATTTTAGGTTACGTGTATGCTCTGGAGAACGTGAGAAGGTTATATAGCAGAAACTAGTACTGAACAACATGGACAAAATCTGGATTTTCAGATATTTTACGTTGTTATTTTCAAGTACAGGGATCTACGTTGTAGGCCTATTTCTAATGTCGTTAGCCTTACACCAAGTGGCGATGTCTTTTATTATAACCAATAAGGTGGGTCTCGATAGACAACGGTATGTTGCCGAGTTGTCTGGAAAACATTTCATGGAAGCGATGCGTCATAACAATGTTAGCAACACCACTGTCGGTGAACTTGTGGTTACGACAACGTTCGACGGACAGTATTCTACAGAAGTATCATCTGACGACGACGGACAGTATTCTACAGAAGTATCATCTGACGATGTAAGCCAAAGCATTGCTGATCGTGGGCAGGCTATATGCGTACAAAAAACGTCTAATTTTCGTAAGTGGAACTGATTTAAAAAATACACATGATCACTTTCTGTTTTGTTAAATCATACTTCTGTTATAGATATTTTAAAACAAATAATTGATTTGGACTATTTGGTGTATTTTGATGTTTGATTCTAATTAACTTAAAAATACTTAAAATGGTAGAAATATATTGTGACCTGGACATCTTTATTTAGCCTAGGAAACTTTCAACCTTTCACAAAAAATACCTTTCTATTCTTTAAAATTCAACCCTGACAATATGTGAAATTATTACAATATTAGCCAAAACGGCAACAGTTCAGTTTAATGGTAACGGAAATTTTCCCCGTAGACAGTATAGACGTCCACTATATCCGCCGTAGACTCCAACATCTATACGACATTATTATCGATATTTCTACGTTCTAAGAGAATCAACCCTATTCCGGATTATCCTTGATTTCATTATTAGAATATTATCTTACGTTACAGAAATACAAGCATTTTGTTTCTCAATTTTTTTAAACTTAAGTTTATGAAAATCAATTGTATTATCTTAGAACAAAATAATTCTGTCTTGTGTACGTTACAATCAAAATAAAAAAATATATACATGCATTAAAAAATCAAAAAATCAAATTAAGAGGCCCATGAGCTTTATCGGTCACCTTATTTCTAAAGTATACTAACAAAGATTCGACATGTATCACCCATGTGAGATTGAAATTAGATCAGATTTTTTATCCCAGCATTCTAATTGACTAATGTCATGACCCTATGCGTCTTGTCTATTGTGAAGACCTTTTGATATGTTATCGCATTTGAACCCTTTTGACCTCGAAAGTAGGTCAAGGTCATTCATTTGTATTTGGTTACCATTCATTCCAGCAAGACATTTGCCTAATATCATCATTAGTGGCCCTTTAAATGTTTAGTAAGAAGTTGCTTAATTAACGTTTTGAACAGTCGTCAAGGTCATTCATTTAAAAAAAAATATGGAAGTGCTCATCATCCCAGCATGCTACTGGTCCAATAACATAGCCACAGTACTCTTGATTATAACACATTCGACCCCTGTAATCTTGAAAGTAGGTCAAGATCACTGATTAAAAAATGGTAGCCATTCATCCCAGCATGCTACATGCCCAATATTGGGGCCCAGTTGTTCATAAGGTAATTAGGCTAATCACCTTTTGAACAACTCAGTCCTGGTGACTGGCTATCATTCTTATTGAGAAGACGCCGTTAAAAGATTTTAACACATTTGACCCTAGCCCGAGTTTCCTCTGACCCCGCGACACCATGTCTGGTGTACAGGGCCCCTACATCCTACACCAGACATGTTGTCACTGGCCAGAGAAAACTCGGGCTAATTTGACCCCTGACTTCGAGAGTATGTCAAATCCCTTCATCACAGCATGCTACTAACCCAATACCATGACCCCGAGTCTCTTGGTAATTAATAAGAAGTCAAACTGTAAACTGGTTATGACACACAATGCCGGACTATGGGGCGCCGTATTACTATTTACCATTTGGTGATATCACCTATTCAAATAGGTGATATCACTTAAGAACTTTTTTAAGTGATATCACCTATTCCAATTGGTGATATCACCTATTCGAATGAGTGATATCAACTATTCGAATAAATGCTATCACCTATTCGTTTCATTATGATATCACCAATTCGAATAGGTGATATCACTTATTTGAAAAATGAATTGGTGATATCACCTATTCGAATAGGTGATATCACTGATTGAATAGGTAATATCACCAAATGGGAATGAATAGTAAAACGGCGCCCCATAGCCGGACACCATCGTAACATCTCGGGGAAATTTCCGGCAACACTCGAAGTGTTGCCGGAAATTTCCCCGAGATGTTGCGATTGCGCCGGACAAAGGCGATCGCAAAATGTCGCTTAATGACGGTATGAAACACAAACAAAACATAAATAAATTTCTCTATAAGGCCTCCGGCATATCATCACATAGTCACAATTTAGTCAAATTAACGCTTTATACAATATAATATAAAGGTTCACATGATAATCGTTTTAGATGGCAGAGAAGCTGTAGATTTCAAATATCATCAATGGAGTTATCTAGAAAACGCCTTCAATGATACATTACGAGGCGGACATTGGAGACCCCGGGGATGTAAGGCCCAGTTCCGGATTGCAATCATTATTCCTTACCAAGATAGGGATCGCCATCTAAAGTTATTCATATCGAACGTCATACCCAAACTACAACGACAAATGGTGGATTACACTATATTTGTGGTGGAACAGGTAAGTGGCCATTTCATCAGTAATCAATATTTATGTAAGGCTTCTAGTTCCTTCAATCAAGGGAGGACCAACTCAAGATTAAGAATGTGCGTTTCGGAATGGTTAGTTTATTTATTTATCTATTTTTGTTTTTACTTAGATGCCGTCAGTTCTTGTAGAAGAACTCGAATGGAAGTCTTGTAGTTGTTTTTAAACGAGGCTGTGGCATCATTGGTCATTGACATTTTAAGACGTTTCAAAATTGATAAAGTTCAGTAGGTTTTTAATTGAAATTGTTCACTTTGATAGCTGTTGTCAATATACGGGAAAGTGGCTTTTCTAAAAAAAATCTAAAAAAAGAACAATAAATAAATAAAGATAAATGAAAGAAAAGAAAATAAGGATAATAATAAAACAAAAACAATAAACAGAACAAAAACAAGCAAACAGCATTGATACAATTTCTTAATTTATTTATGAACCATTTTCACAGGCACCAGGAAACCATTTTAACCGCGGAATGATGCGTAACATAGGATTCGTTGAAGCCAGTAGGAAACAGAAGTTTGACTGTTACATATTTAACGACGTTGACACCATTATTGAGGATGACAGAAACATGTTTATTTGTGACGCACATCATGTACGTCACATTGGATCTCTGGTGGACGTGTTTAATTACACGTAAGTCCAAAAGAAGTATAAAATTAAATGAATAAGAAAGAAACAAAGTAACAACAAAACACGGTGATAAAATGTTTTAATTATTTTTATTGAAGACCTTTTAGATTTACGCATTAAGATTTCAATAAATATAAAAAAAAATATAATTTTCATTTAAAAACTATTTTACAGACTTTTGTACAAAAAGCTAATTGGAGGAATTCTGAGCGTGACCTACGAACAGTTTGTGAAAGCGAATGGTTATTCTAACTCCATATACGTCTGGGGAGGCGAGGACGACGACTTATTCGACAGGTAATTTACATTTACTTGTGAATCTTTTGTAAAATCCTTTGAGATTGCAGGTGGTTGATACTGCTGGTGGACTTGAGTGTGTCCTAGAGCTTTATCGTAACCTGCTGGTCACGTTTTAATTAATTGAGATACTGACAGGGTCCAGAATATACATGTACCTAACGTTCTTTTGAAATCCAATATTGAAAATCATAAAAAAATATTGAATGTTCCAATCCAGTTTATGATAATGTTCACCGCAGGGGCTTGACACAAATCCCAAACCCACGGTCCATATATATGTTTAATGGGGCGAAGCACCAACATACTTTATAACAATAGGAAAGTATTGTTTCAAGGAAAATATAACATTATTCATTTCCTGTCAAACTACCTTAAACATTTATTTGGCATAAATTGGTTATTTATACGTAGTTAATTTTCGTCGTTTTGAAACGTGTATGAATAGTTATAGTGGTATCTTCAAAACACAATCAATATTTTCTTTTAATTAAAAAAAAAAAATGCAAATAAAGAAAACTGGTAACATTAGCTGTCAAAATAAACTAATTCACCTATATCATACAGTACTGTAAATTACTTATATTTCGCGTAGAGTTTATTTTCGCGTTAGTACGCGAGGAGAGTCAATCGCGAATTCAAATCCTTAGTGATTATTTTTGCAAAAATAACACTTTAGGATGGCGGATAAGTTATCAGTTACAGATATAGAGGTTTTGTAGAGTCCATGTTTCTAATAGCTCATCATTTGCGAATTAAAAGTAATTTCTAGATCAGCGTTCGCGAAATCATGTTATAGGATTGATCAGGCTATATATATGGGAAGCTGAAACAATGAGCCTTTGTTTTAGAATAATATTTACACAACAGAATATACATTTACATGGAAACAAAAGAAATCATTATATGACACATTAGTGGTATAAAACGATGTTCTTTGCCCACCATCATCAGATAGTGGGCTACGTCACATTCTTTTAAAAATCTACTCGACATTAAACAAGTAATAAACTTTGACATGGAACAAATGAATCTTTGGTAAAAAAAAAATGGCTAATGAATTTCAATCCTACTAAAACCGAAATACTCTTGATTTCTAACACAACTATACCTTCTAACCCACAATTTCTTTTCGATAATAAACCAATCCCTCTTGTTAACAGTCACAAACATCTAAGTGTAGTTATGAATAGCAGGGGTACATGGAATTCCCACATTGAAGACATTTTAAATAAAACTACTCAATATATAGGAACTTTAACAAAATCAAAATACATCTTAAATAGGAAAAACTTTTCGAGTGTGCCTCCGAAGTATGGGATAACTGTAACGCCACTTTAACAAATAAACTTGAGCATATGCAGTATGAAGCATGTCGAATGATTACCGGTTTACCTATATTGACTAAGAAAGAATATATCTACAGGGAACATAGATGGCAGTCACTAGCAGACAGAAGAAGAAATAGAAAATTGTGTATGTTTTATAATATTTGTAACGATAACTCTCCTTATTTAAAGTCCCTACTCCCACCCACAGTGTCTAATCATACTAATTATAATCTTAGAAACAGAGATTATTTCCACTTTATAGATTACAAGTCACAAAATCATCTTTTATACCAAGTACATCAAATTCCTAGAATAACCTAGCAACAGAAGCTAAATCATCACAATACATCAGACATTTAAAAAACCTTTCTATCTCGCCAAGATACCATTCCAATTCAAATTAAAAGAATTCTCGAATACGGGCAAAGAAAAGTCAATATAATACATTGTCAATTACGTAATCGTTGTAGTCCTCTAAAATATTATCTTCATAAAGCCCATCTTTCAGCAAACTCTACCTTCGAATTCACCTTTGTGAAAACTCCTCTCATTTCTTACTACACTGTAAAAAATATTATCGAGTCAGAAGCATAATGCTTCAATCCCTTAACTGGTACAAATAAATCACCGTGGAACATCTTCTTTTCGGGGACGCAAATCTCGATACTAACCATAATACAAATGTATTCTTATTTGCAGGTCTGTACAAATGTTTATATCAGGTTCGAAAAGATTTAACATTTAATATGAGTTTGTCCAATCAAATACCCAGGTAGCTAATTCTCCTTCCTTTCTTTTCTCTTTCTCTTCCTACCACTCACCTCCTATCCAATCTAAACCCTTCCTTCCAACACCAACTGTGTATTAGTACCATTAAAATGTATCATTTATCGTATATATACATGTATCTGTAAATTCCATGTCGTATTGACGGTGTACCTAGTTTCACTGGTCTTGTCGGCGAAGGTAGCCAAGGATATGTATTGGAAGTGAGACCAAAGAAGGATTACGAGTGAACATGGAGAACGATATTGAGCACAGAATGTGACGAACATTAGAAAGCAGAAGGACTTGTGTATAAGAAAAGCAGTCTACCTACGTCGACAAGACCATATCACTGTAAACGTTGAAATTTACGCGAGGGGGAAATTTACGCTAATTACACGGATCCCTTTTGATCGCGAAAATTTCCCCCACGTGTATTATTTTGATATTAATTTGAGAAAGCTCGAACTACGAACGAAGGTGGGTCAATCGCAAAAAATACCCCCGCGCATATAGTTTATAAATCGAAATCGCGAAATTAAACCCCCGCGAAAATAACTACTTTTACAGTAACCACATGCATGTTCTTCATCTTACAAAACTCCACATTCTGTTTTCGTTGGTGTTCCTGATCTGTTCTGCCCCTTTCTATCTTTATTCCCGTCTTCGTTAAAATACAATATAAGTTAAAATAATCTGTTGCGTGACGAATTTTGTATATATTCCCTTGTTACGGAAAGGACGTAAGTAAGTTGTACAACTTTTGTCCAATCCATTTGCTTTTATCTGCAATAAAATTGATTTAAACTATAGTGGGCTACGTCTCCGGTCTGTCGAACTTCGACCGCCCGTAAACAATCGTTGTTATCAATATTTCATGAAAAGTTCTGGAAGGATATTTTTTCAAATTTCGCATGTAAGTTTGCCTATGTACCTTGTGTCCATTTGATTTTGGGGCTTTAACAAGAAAACCTCATGGATGAAAGTCGGTGATCTTGGATTTTGTCAGGTGATGTTTGTTATCGCTATTTCTCGGACAGTTCCTCTTACACATTCCTTGGAGGCATAAAGCTGTTTTGTTGCCAAATGCTTAAGAAGAAAAGAACAAAGCAGGGGAAATAAGAGAAAAGATCAATCATACTTAGGACCAGTAAATATCAATGCTGGGCGCCAGGATCACTCTGGAATCTCTTGCTTAGTTATCTTCACAGCCTACTGCATCAAATCAGTAATGTTGAAATCTATATACAGGTACAGCTCTAGTTGGAATATTTTTTATTTTACAGATTTCGTAAATATGGTTACAAAGTGTCTCGACCTCCAGCCGAGGTAGGACATATAACGACCCTCATCCACAAACGGAATTATGACAATCAAGTAAGGTAAGGATCATCTACGGGGACGACATGGACTAGAGTGGTGTTTATTGGGTAGATATACACAGGGGCTTGGCACAACTTCCTAACCCCACGGTCCGTATACATATGTGTTTGTGTCATTCGGACTATGGGGTTTGGAATATGTGTTCTCTGTGTTACCCTTTTTTACTCGGTAGGATTAGTCACCTTAACCAGGGATAGGAGGGAAGGGGGTCATGAAATGAGTGTCTGAAAGGGACATGAAATGTGTATCGGAGGGGGGGGGGGGAATTCAGTTTCTGAGAAGGAGGGGTTATAAAGTGTATTGGAATAAAGAGGAAGAAGGTTTTAAGTATGTTTTAGAAGGGAGGGAGAAGAAGGCATGAAGTGTGTGTTGGTGTTTGAGAGGGAGGGAGAAGAAGGCATGAAGTGTGTGTTGGTGTGTTTGAGAGGGAGAGAGAAGAAGGCATGAAGTGTGTGTTGGTGTTTGAGAGGGAAGGAGAAGAAGGCATGAAGTGTGTGTTGGTGTGTTTGAGAGGAAGGGAGAAGAAGGCATGAAGTGTGTGTTGGTGTGTTTGAGAGGGAGGGAGAAGAAGGCATGAAGTGTGTGTTGGGTGTGTTTGAGAGGGAGGGAGAAGAAGGCATGAAGTGTGTGTTGGGTGTGTTTGAGAGGGAGGGAGAAAAAGGCATGAAGTGTGTGTTGGTGTGTTTGAGAGGGAGAGAGAAGAAGGCATGAAGTGTGTGTTGGTGTTTGAGAGGGAGGGAGAAGAAGGCATGAAGTGTGTGTTGGTGTGTTTGAGAGGAAGGGAGAAGAAGGCATGAAGTGTGTGTTGGTGTGTTTGAGAGGGAGGGAGAAGAAGGCATGAAGTGTGTGTTGGTGTATTTGAGAGGGAGGGAGAAGAAGGCATGAAGTGTGTTTTCGAAGGAATGGGGGAGGGTATGAATTGTGTTTTGTGAAGGAGAGGGAAGAATGCATAAAGTGTGTTTGAGAGAGGGGGTATGAAGTGTGTTTTGGAAGGGAGGGAGAAGAAAGTATGAAGTATGTTTTGGAATGGGGGTGGGTGGAGGTGGGGGAGAATGTATGAATTTTGTTCTAGAAGGGAGGGGGAGACGGTATAAAGTGTGGTGTGTTTGGAAGGGAGGGGGAAGAAGGACTTAAGTATGTTTTGGAATGGGGGGGGGGGGGGGGGGGGGGGATGCATGAAGTGTGTTATACAAGACAAGGGAGGGGACAGAAGAATACAAAACAGTTAAAAGAACATACATGAAAGACACGAAAGGATCTATCTATCTGTTTATTCATTTTAGTGAAGCGATTTTAAAAAAGATCAGGAACCACGATTCCAAAGACGGACTGAATACGCTGGACGATAAATACTCACTGGTTATTAGTGAGGAAAGACAACTGTTTACGTGGCTGTATGTACGTGTTAGCGAAGAACTTGTCCTAAAGGTGAGCAGTTGTATTACATTCACGCTGAACACTATTTATCTGAGAGTACACACCTTGTTTTGTGGTATGGCTTTCATATTCAAACTAATCCTGATATTTTAATATAATATACACAACCCCTGTTAACATCTACCTTTACGGATACACTCTTTTCTCTCAGAAATTATCACGCAACTGCCTTAGCCAAACAAAAATGACGTTACAAACAGCGACGTCATTTTTTACGCCGTGGACTGATAACATTTTTAAGCCAATGAAAATGCTTGTTACAAGCAAAATTAAACTATTGTTCATTAATGTCAATATCATTGTCTGAAAAACCAATAACGATATTTTTACTTTTACGCATATAGAGAATATAGTTAACACTTACATAAATATGTAATAATAGGTAAAACATTAACATATACGTAATTATTCCGACGCTAACTCTCGGTGAATTCCGTCAAAGATTCCGAACTTTGACGGAATAGACCGAGATCTTGCGAATGATTCAAATACCCCCAAATATGTTAATTTCTTGTAATAAAATGTGTTCAAGGTATGTTTACATCCTCTGCTTTCTTAATTTTATATCCGTGTTTTTTCTGACTCGCTTGTTATTTTACCTTTGAAATTTGTTTTTGTCTAAGTCGAAATATTCGATTGTCTTTCATTCCAGAGCCTCGAAAAATTCGAGAGCATCGAACACCACAAAGGAAAAGAATACATAAAAGGAAGTGTTCGGAATAAACCTTGGAACAAAGTCCATTTAAAAGAAAAGACAATTGCACCTTCGCCCTCGCCTTCATCTTTACCACCTTCCCCTATACCGTAGTCTGGCGGTCATTGGGCGCCACAGATGACCTGGAATCTAGCTCCTTGCATTCTTCAGAGGGACCGATTACCTGTCTAATTCTGGTTGGCACCTCCTCAAAGGAGATACGGTCTCTGTACCTGATGCCAAGGGGCTTTCTAAGACATATCCATGACCGGTATTCTTCTTTCTATGTCTGCTGTTTATATCTAAGGTTTCCGTGAGAATGAGAATATTGATATGATTAGAGAGCACATCAATGTTGTCCAACGTTGAACGGATGGCGGTGTTCTTTTCGTTGTAGATCTTCCTTAAGTCTGCAAATGCTGCTAGAGTCTTAACAGATCTGGCGAGTTCTTCAGTTTAAGATCATTCGTCTGAAACGATTGCCCCGGACATTTTGAATCGCCAGTGCTGACTGTCAACTCATAGGTTTCCTGTGCATCTGTCATAATTTCTCTACAAAGACATCTTACGGCAAGTGGAATTACAACAAAACAAAGTATCTCATGCCTCTCCATGACGATATACTACGAATAGTTATGGTTGAAGAGTATGTGAAATATTTAAACGTGCTTCCTAGTCCATGTTTATAAATAAAATGTTAGAGTTAAATTTAAACTATGTTTTGTTTGTACGATAAGAGACAATGCCGACATGTAAATGAGCCAATTATAACTCAAAATCGATAAAACGAGGCAAAATATTAATTAAATATAGATTTCCATGGAGACGTAAATATTAATAAGATATAGATTTCCATGGAGACGTAAATATTAATAAGATATAGATCTCCATGGAGACTTAAATATTAATAAGATATAGATCTCCATGGAGACGTAAATATTAATAAGAAATAGATCTCCATGGAGACGTAAATATTAATAAGATATAGATACCCATGGAGACGTAAATATTAATAAGATATAGATTTCCATGGAGACGTTCCAGGAAGGTTAGCGTCTTTTATTTCATCGACAACACCCACTATGCAAATCAAGGTCAAATCCGGGTTACCTAAAATCTAAAATATTTTCTAAAATATTACGCCTGGAGAGTTTTTCATGATGGAACCAAAGTAACGACAGAATTCTTCTACAGCATTTGGTTTGAATGGCAAGATAATATTAAGTTCCATCGAGCTAGCAGACGGAACATATTTCATCGGGTTCTCTAAGCTTAGAGAGAAATAAGTCCGTTCACTGTAAATATATCGAGTAAACAATATCACTCTTACAAAAAGAGCTGAAATTCTTGATAAGTAAGGAAACCCTTCCGAAGTATAATTCATTTTCAAGATTCAAGATGAAAGTGTAAGCTACCGTGCTTCCAAACTATATCTTTTAGACTATACGTACGGACCTACTTTGTTGATATTGGATTTCTTAAAGCTTCACACGAATTAATTCCTACAAACAACATTTATGTTCCTCTCCGCCACTTTTCTCGGTCTTTGTAACGATATGGATACCTACCACTAAGCTGTATTATAAGAGTGATTTTTATCACCGTATTTGAACTTTCCCTTTCTAGATAACACCTGCCTTCTCAACCTGTGGCATTTACATGACCATTTGATTCGATCCCGATATCCCGATATCCCGATTTCAGCGAGAGATATTTACTATTAAAGAAAGCTTACTTCCGGTCTTCGAGAGAGAGAGAGAGAGAGAGAGAGAGAGAGAGAGATGAGGAGGAGGAGAGGGGGAGGGAGAGGAGGAGGGGGGAGAGAGGGAGAGGGGGAGAAGTCTCTAGAGAGGGAGTAGAGAGGAGGAGATCATGGAGCGTGATGGGATATTGGGGGTGGGGTCGGGGATAATTGGTGGAATTATTAATCATGATATGGGGAAATACATCAATGTATTAGGGTTATATAAGCACCATTAGCTAATATTTTGTCTTGGGAAAGTGTTTTCTTTGTCACGATCTTGGTGATCATTTTTACATTTTGAGAACGTGACCTTACTTAGATATGACCTAGATTTGAAGAACATGTGTCTTCCATGAAATATCGAAATGGCGGTATTGCAGTTGAAAAGGCTGTGCAAAATATTCCGGCGAGAAAACGGACATTACTGTTCGACTGAAAACAAATCAGACTTATCAATATATAATATCTTAAAATGAATTGACTCCAATGTTAAACATAATATTAAGAATAACGCACTCTGTCGTTCGAGACCCTCTGTGTTAAAATTTGAAAACCAGTATACGATTGCACTTATTAAAGTTCGTCACACGAAAATGTTAACATTAACTATGTTAGATGACGTCGGCTTAATGTAAGTGGAATTATATTACTGAAAAACATACCCTTTTATCAATTCTATAACGTGTATTCAGGTAAGACCATCAAACTCAATAAAGTTGCTCCGATTTATTTCTTTAAAATGACTATATTGCAAATCAGATGTATTTCAAACGAACGTGTAATACTTAAACAGGTCATATGACTCAATTTAAACTTCACGTGTCCAGTCACGTGACTTTTTCACCGTGTCTCTATGTATGTGCTATATATACATTACAAAACAAATTGGAAGATTTTGACATCATATATCAAACTGAAAAGCGTAGAGTGATAAAATAACAAATACTTCAGTTCCGTGTGGAAGTATGGGAGATCTGTGAAAACCAGGTTGTTGATCGTCATAATAGATTCCGTAACCACGTCGAGCATTGACGGATAGTACCGGAATCAGTCGAGGTTATACGATTTATCACATTTTAGAAGAAATCACATGACACAACATCTGTCACGTGGTTTTGATGTTCGGCTATTGTCCGCCCTGTTTCCGCTCCACACCCCAATATTACGACACGAAGTCACAATAAATTCGTCCACTTCTACACCGTAAAATATTTCAATTTCCGATAGACTTAGTCTTGAAACATTTAGAGGCATGCTTGACCTCGTAATGGCGTCCGAAACATCCTCTTCTACTTCCGCACAATCGATAGCATCCCCGAGGTAGTTCCGGGTGGCTAACTCTAAGTTCACTGTTGGTAAAGCTGAAAAGAACAATTAAAAAAATAAATACATTTTTATTTTGGAAGATGAAGAAAAAATTACAGTACGCTCAAACACACTTTTAATGAATTGGAAAACAACACAAAACAAAAATTATAATAATAAAGCTTTTTGATGTTGATTGATGGTAGAAGGCAGCCTACTCTGAATACTTTTAAAAATTCCTCTTTTTTAACCACGGACAACGTCATCTTGATGTTCTACTTATAAGCTAGGACACAATTACACTACATTAAACAATGATCTCTATTGTGTCAGATTCTCCTAATTGTGCCCGTAGTTATCCTTGTGAAAATTCCTATCATTTTTTGTTATAATGTCCATTTTATAACAACATAAGAAGTTATATGTTTATTACGACGATATCAACCATTACAGCTTGATGGAAGTGTTGATCCAAGATTAGGAGAAAATAATACTATTTTTTAAACTGTCCAAATATCTATTCGAAAAAGTGATAGATTTTGATATAGTCTTGAAGAGCATGCCCTTACCCTATACCCTATCCTCTAATTCCCTGCCTTTCTATATAACATACCTATCCTACAACTACCTTTTCTGAAATCACAAGCGATGAAAAACAGGCATATTGTTTATTCTTATTTATGTTTCTCTATTAAATATGTTAAAAGATAAGAATATACATTGAAATTGAATTTCTGCTTGACACAAAGAAACGGTACCTAGAAGGAGCACGAGTGTACATTAGAGAAAGCTTACTACGTGTGTATAAGGAATGATCATTTACATGGACAATTTGAACAAAGAAAGTAGCTGGAGTGTGTAGCTTGTATGTGCCAGGCAGATATATGATATATTTCATATTCTATATATCATTAGGCAATATATTGTTATAAATGATAAAGTCCACTTTATGATATCATTGCTATTTCCCTGCATATCCAATCTGTCTCTTCTTTCACGCCACTGATTTCCAATTTCGTTTTATCGTATATAATGTACATAAAATTATGTCTATATTGTTGTCACATTCCCGAAATAAACTGTGGAGGCGAGGGCTTATTTAAGTTGTCATAACTTGCGCCAAACCCTCTTGCTTGTTTTGAAGAAGCAATAAAGTATGTTTAAACAAAACATAGATTTTGTTCACGATTTGTAAACAAATAAAAAAAACATGCAAAACGTTTTATAAATTATATATATCAAAATTAAATCAAAATTAAATAAAACAAAAACGAATATTTAAATGACTTAAATATATCACAGTAAATCGATTTTCTAAGAATAAGAATAATAGTAAAGCATTTCAATATATTACCTATGATTATTGTCGCGAGCACAAGGACTTGGAAGGCATTTCCCACACACGATCCATATATTTAGTTTAAACATATTTTATTGCCATAAATTGACAAAGGGATTAGTCAGCAAGTGTTACCAACTTATAAACGACTTCTCCCAGAATAATAACACAATGATAAACAATAACATAGCCACGTGATGGTATATACAAATAGTCAAAAATGTGATAAAGAAACGAAAATATAATATTTGACATATCAGCAATAATATTTGGGTATAGGAGGGAGAGAGAGGGGGCAGGAGGGGGAGGGGGTAGGTACATATAAAGTTAAATGACTGCAAGGTCGTGGTTCCAATTTTTCCCGACACAGACGGCACAAGTTATTCTAATCGCTATTCGAATCTTTCTGCTTGTACTAAATGTTCATCACATCCTGTACAAAGTTTCATTCTCCTGGGTCTCTCTGTTTCCTTCTACGTATTATATCCGTTTCACATGTGCCGCCCAGATCGGGAAGGATCAGAAACACGACCTATAAATGTTTGGAATGAATTCAATTATGCTTAATCGATTAGAAAAAAAAACATTTTTTTTTATATATTATATGGATAAATGGGTCATTTTGGAATAAGCTGTTTTTGTAATTATAGGAAAATGACATGAAAAGAAGGGGAGAGGGGCGAGTTAGGAAGTGATAGTCGAATCTTCCCGACCTTCTCAAGAAGTTTTGCACAACTTTGGCGATTTTTATATGACACATATAAATGGACCGTGGGTTGGAAATTCGTTCCGAGTCAATGTGGTCACCAAGGATTTATATTTACACTTGCAAAGTTTTGTCACTATATACCAGACCGATTTGTTTACCATTCTTGCATGGAAACATTGACCTTTGAACTTGCGTATGAAAATATGACAGGGTACGGGGACTACTTTCTCCAAGCACATGGCTTTGTTTACATTTACAATTTAAGTTACAAAGCCGTTTGTTAACCATTGTTAAATGTATAAAAATAACATGTTTGACAATATTAAATATGATAATCTATCAAAATGTTTTTGTTATTTATGTTAACATCATAATAAAAAACAGAACTATTTTTTACCGCGGGAAAAAAGTCTCAATTTGTTGTGAAGCGTCACCATTGGCTGTTCTAATAATTGACTCCTCCCACTGTGTCCCGACTTTTATATGTTTTTTTTATTTACAAAGAAAAAATATTGTAATCACAAAGACTTATAGAAACAACATCCGTAAGTGTAAATATAGGGATTGGATTTCACTTTTATGTTATAAAAGCATGGTTAACATAAAAGTGAAATCCAATCCCTATATGGTATTTTATTTAAAACTCTTGAAGGGCTACAAATGATGTTAGATTCTCTGGTAAACAACTCCAAAAATGGAACAGAACCGTAAATATTAAATTTGGAAAGAAAGAAAGAAAGACGTTGCTTTCATTTAAATGGTACTTTTTAATATAGGTCTGAACTAAGAGGTAAGCATTCAACATGTTTTTGTTGCGTTTATCACCCAATGAACGCAATTTTAGGGAGTGTCTTTATAATAGCTGGTGGCTACCTCTTCGCGAATACCATACGGGATGACCGTCGCCTGCTGTCTAGAGCAACTGCACGTGTGCGTACGTATATACTGCTTCTAACATATCAACACCACACATAAAATTACCCTAAAGGTGTTAACTAATTAACATCAACAAATGAGAAAAAATAACAACGTTTAGCATCTTTAAAAGTATTTTGCACAAGAACACAACCAAACCAACACAGGACTTAACGAAATCGCAACACATTCTCATCTCTCAGAGTTACCTCCCTTCGTTTTCAATAGGATGGGGCCGTAAATACTCAATTGACGGAGTTAAAAGTATACAGTGTAGTTATGAAAAGATTTTACACATGTTTAACTACATCTCTTGTATCTTTAAAAACAAAATATTATATACGTGTATGATCAATCAGCGTGTCAAATGATACAAAGATACAACACAGCGTATATATACATATTCAATACAAAAAGGACAATTTCTTTCACAACGGAACACCTTAATACAGAGTTCAGCTTAGGAACATTAACCTGTTGAAAAACTTGTCATCGTCGTTAAAACCGCTTAATAAATCATACTAGCTTAGCGCGGCCATTGTTGCGTGAAGAATTATAACTTGTAATCCTTATTTCAAACTGTTATGGATTAATACGGAGTAAATGACTTCAAAGTTAACAAATCGTGCATTAAGAAGTCAAATCCGATGACTTGGCGCTTTCTTGAATAATCTTATTTTAGTGCCTAAGTATGTCTCAAAACCAGATTTACACAAATGTACCAACATGAATCTCGTGTTTGAGTGACGAAATACTTAAATGATATACAATGTACGAACCTAGAAATTTTTTAATGACATCATATGATTTGAATTGATAATATCTTTATGAAAAAAAAAAGGGAAAAACATCTCTATGTTCAAGAACTTTGAAGACTTTTCTTTATATATTTCTAGCCGATGGACGGTTTGTAGTTTCTCTTTTCATGAAATAAAACGGCACTCTGTTGTTTAACCAAAATAACCATTGTCTCCACAGCTACATTTGTAAATGGTACTTATTTTGATACGAAAGTTTGTAATTTTCAGAATTAATTTCCTGTTCTGAGAACTTCATTAATACAGGTAGATCATTAATGTTCTGAGTTGGATGATTATTGTTCATCTTGCTACACCGGTTTTGAATAAGGGCGACAACTCTCACAAACACCGGTGCTTAATAAGGGCGACAACTCTCACAAACACCGGTGCTTAATAAGGGCGACAACTCTCACAAACACCGGTGCTTAATAAGGGCGACAACTCTCACAAACACCGGTTTTGAATAAGGGCGACAACTCTCACAAACACCGGTGTTTCATAAGGGCGACAACTCTCATATTATATAAGAGCGGTATTTAGAAATGACTCTGGTGTCCCATACAGTCAGGTTTTGGAACTGAGCCGGATCTTTACCAAAGGGACTTGGCATAATATATATGTGTGTGTGTTCCGTGGGTTAGAAATTTGTGTCAAGGCCCTGTGATCTTTCCCAATTTCAGTGGCAATTAACAGATGGGTATTAGGAGAAAACATAAAAGAAAAAAGTAAATGTCTAGTAGAGTAATAAATATGATCTTAACCTCTCTGGTTGAGTAGGAACTGGTAGGCGGGTATGACGGACTGTGGGTCTAGTAGATGTAGTTTGACAAAAAGGGCGTTCATCTCTCGATTATACTCCTCTTCCGAAGCTTGACCTCGCACAATTTTATATTGCCACATCGCTGTCCATCGAGGTTCCATGATGTATGAAAGCAGTTTCTCCGCCCAAACATGGCTGAAACAAAATAGCGGATGAACTGTCAATTCACATTCAACAGCGGATGTGATGTTTTCAAAGTATCAGGCGGGAGTTTGCTAGATCGCACGATGCAGTCTAAGACAAGAATTGACACAAAAGAGGAAAGGAAATGACAAATATTGTAGAAAGTATTGACAATGTTATTTACAAGTACTCGGTCTTTGTATCCGAATATGGTTTCATATTAACTCATTTGAATACGGACACGGTTCATAACATATGCATTTATTGTGAAATTCAATATTTAAAACTATGTATTTTATGGAATTATGGGGCTATCCAGATTTTGACATTGATATTTTAAAAATGTCCTCCGCCGTCTCCTTGGCAACAACATGTAAGGGACTCAGCACCACTACCGAGCCCTTCACATACGAAACTGCTGTATGATACAATCTTATTATTAAAGCAAGAGAAAAGGACCCGGGGACATTCGCTCAGCCTTAAAAATCAAGAAGTAGACTGGACATGAGGAAATACTTGTTCACTCAAAGAATTGTGGACAGATGGAGATATTACCCTGAAATGTAGTTCAAGCCCCAATTTAATCAGTTCCGAAAACCATCTGGACAAATTGTGGAGAAACCTCACAACATAAAACACTAATAATCTTTGTTTGAATATTATATGGACAGCGATCTGAACATAGATGCAAGTTATGCCTGCGTTCAGAATATACTAAGTTATACTAAGTTACTAAGTTATTATTTTGGTTTTTACTGTGTCTTACTCTAAATGATTAGACACTGTATATGCAGGTTCGCAACGTACTGTGCGCCACCTATAATCAAGGGACGTCACTCTCAACGAATTTCTACCGATGTCTCCCATTTTCTACGCCGTTATACTTTATACTACTCAGTGATTTTCAAGAATAAAAACAGTATAGTTTTCTCTTTCTTACCCTCTGTCTTCGATGAAGTCCCTCAGACAAATTCCTAGGACGTCGTTCCTGAGTTCATCCGGATACAGTAGTGTGTAGAGGCAGAACCCTGATAAAATATTTAATAGAAATATATGTTGGAAAATGGCTGATGACTCTTGAATTTACATCAAGTTGAATATGATGGTATAGATTAGACTAAGATTACGAGAATTCTAGATGGTTAACATTTTATGCTTTCGATCACAGTCTTTAAAATTGAACTCAAGAGATCTTTATTCGCCATACTAAAACTGGAATAACCCGAAAGCTCCCGAACAGAGCCTACCAAAAATATATTAGAAGCTCTGTATGAATGTGTTCATATAGTTACGATAAGACTTTAGATCAAATTAATTAAGTCAGCATGTTCACCGTAAATCCATAAAAAAAATTATGCAAGGTGATAAATCATTGAAATGTGTCCAGCTAACTAGATTTAATATATGTGTGCTGTTTGGGTCGTATAGCAATTCGAAACGTGTTAAGGGGAAGTAATCCATGACATCCGATATTCTACGAACTGAACAACAACAACAACAACAACAACCGTACCTATTTTCTTCCACTGTATGCTGTTATATAGTTCTTCTAGAACGTCCGCTAAGCCGCGCTTGTCGATCATAGAGTGAAACTTGTGATCGTCCTTGTTATTGGAAATAGCCTGTGCTACAAGAGCGGTTCCGAGTTTGTCTACCGGAAATCCTCGGGTGTCAAAGTTTTCTAATCGTGGATCACTTTTCTCATGAGGAAAGAAAATGTCATGTACGTGCTTTTCCATTTTGACTTTATTTAGGAGTAGCGCTCGCGCAGCCTCTGATACTACGTCATTTCCTGTTACGTCAAAGGGAGACAATGCTTGTAAAGTTTCCACTGACAGCCGATCTCCTGGTTTACTGGGTCTCGCAAGCAGACTGAAACTGCTGGTTCTTCGGATTGTCCCGGAGCCTTTGTTTCTCTTAGAGACATTCCGAAGGGAGGATGTACGTCTGACGGTGCCCCCTACCGCCAAGACCGCCGGGTTCCTCGCCGCCACTTTGATTGAGGATTATTTACCGGCAATCTGCAAAGATATAAAAAAAAAAAAAGAGCATCGAATCAATTTTGTAATGTCGATGACATTTACTTACATTTAACATTTCTTCTTTATTCTGATGATTTTATGAAATGAACATAGTCGGTTTCTAAATTAAGTTACATTTCCCGATTTTTTTTTTTTTTTTTTTTTGCTGTTTTTTTCGGCATAGCCGTATAATATTCTTTTGGTCCCGGATATGACGTGACAGGTGGCGTTACTGGTAAAGATTAAGTATGTGATTGGTCAATGTAGCGGTAAGAGAAATTAAAAATCTAACGGTTAGTCTAAAGTTAAAGTGCTTTCTACAATAGAACAGTAATGATTTTGTAGTGTTTATCTTTTTCGTGTAGAATAGTAAAAGGTTCCCTTCATCACCACAACTACGAAATGGGTCAGTAACAAACAGAAAATGTGTATATATTAACAAATGATTCATTGGTATAGCACGTTGTACCTAGCGTGTTCTGCGATCAATCAAATGCCTTCGTGATTCAGAACCCGCATCACATGTAAATACCAAATGTTGGTATCAAAATAAGTATCGGCTATCGGCGATTATCATTTTGAGTTCATTATGGTTACATATCTAAACGATACACACTGTTTTGTATATATATTGTAAAAATTTACATCTCTCCCTTATGTAACTAAATAAATTAGCGTATACGCAATGGAAAAGGTTCGGCGGATTAATAAGCGCGGAATCGGTAACATAATTATGACGTCGTCTATTTTTAACGTTACCGGAACGTCAACAAGACGGCGCCATTTTGATCGGACTGATCAACGCAATTTTAGCGTTTTCTTCTGTTACCCGATGATCTCAAAAAGCTAATGTCAAGTGAGTGTTTTGTCAAAAACTAAACTGAATATTGAGGAAATACGTGTATATTTAACTTCTCCACGATGTAAGCTGACAACAAATGGTTGAAGCGTACAGTTCCTAGAGATTTGATCACGTCACTACTAAATCTAGCGGATACGCAATCAAAATGAGGTACAATCGCGATATATATTTAAGGATTAAACTGTCTTTTTTTGGTGTCTATGGTCGATATAGATGCCAGAGCTTTGCAAACAAACATGTCATTGTAATTATGGTCGATATAGATGCCAGAGCTTTGCAAACAAACATGTCATACATATGACATGTTTGTTTGCAAAGCTCTGGCATCTATATCGACCATAGACACCAAAAAAAGACAGTTTAATGATTATATTTACATTCTAGACATATTCGTTTTGTTATTTTTGAAAATTAAAATTGAGTTAGCATAAAAAATGCCAATATTCAGCGATTTCGCCAATGGGGTTCGACAAATAGAACAGCCTCTTTTTTTCAAAATTCAATTGTCACGTTCAGATTGGCAAACAAAAAAGTGCATTGAAATAATTCACACAGTCTGTTCAATTTTTTTTTATTATTTGTGTAACAATATTGTATAAAATGTCTTTTTGATACTTTTTAATTAACATAAAAAACGATTTATGTTATTTACAAGTAGTTCCGGTGGGATGAATATATTCATGCGCGGCATGGATTGATGTCACGTTTTGAGTGTCAAGTATGGTCACATAGACTGCAAATCTTTTTACTTAGTTTATATCGTGGCTTTGCCACCAAAATGTAACTATATATATGTGCGACTAATTTTCTGTATGTGTTACTTCGTCCGTAGGGTTCATTTAACTCTATAAAATTTGTGTTGACAATTTGTGTCAAAGAGCCGATACGTTTTCTGTGTTATAGTACGCTTTGTTAAATATTGGGCCGGTACGTCTTTGATTTCGCGAGAAAAAATAATTAATTTGCTTCACGAAAACCGGATATTGCCGAACTAACTTTCTATTGTTGATGGCAAATATTTAAACACTAGATAAACTCGACGCTGAGATTCTTTTGAAAGATTAACACATTCCACAAAGAAAGTTATGCCAACACAGCGTAGACACCGATTTGATAAGAAGGGGGACGTCTCGATTGAGTCTATTTTGGAGTGATCACGTGCTCATTCTCAGTTATAAAGCCTATTCGGAAAATCGTCTTTGTAGTGGAAGTGTTATCGGTGGGCGCGGTTCTTAATACTCTTTTGACATTAAGACGTTTAGTTATTTCTCATCGATCGATCTGTCCTAGCGTTTAGCCCGGGTTTCCTCTGACCCCAACTACTCGATATTGGACATTTGACAGGCAATTGCCAATGATTGTCTTAGTTAGCTACTGGTTTATCGCCTACATATGACTCCGCTTATTACTAAGTTTCAGTATAATCGACTGCGTAGAATATTGGTTTTCAAAGATGTTTAATGTGTAGCGTTTAGGTCAGATGAAACTCGGACGACTATGGAGCGTGATGTATTAATGCAGAACTGTCATATAAACGTATTTTCTAGACAACTATATCCAGATGAATTTGTGCATATACTGTGTGCATTTTATAACTGATTTGTTACCATAAACAAAATACACAATAGCAATACATTGCACAGAGTCGAGTTGTTTACAAGTACACAAATATGTGAGCTGTATCAAATTCATACACGTACCCCGGACAATTATCTACCTGTGTAATATCTACCTGTCGTAACTGAACATCTCGCCTGTAATCAAAATCACTCACCTGTGTCCATCTCCGTCTCATAGTCTTATCACAAGTACCCATCCCAACATACGTCATGTATACATTTAAAATATGTGTATCCGATATACTTGTACCTACGGTTAAGCTAACGATACTCCCATTCTAAGCATGGGCAGCTTAACAACAAATAATCATTAAGAAATATCAGGTTGACAAGATGAATGCACAGCATACCTAACAAAATGAAAATCTACTGATTTCGAAATGTTTAATAAAACATTGTATATCGGGACAATAATAAATAGCATAACGAAAATTTATGATATATTAGCTTGTCGTTGACATCATTTGCTCAAGTTCATACACACCCAACATATCGACCAATTCCGTGAAAACTCGGTTTGACTCGGAACATTGACGGAATTGGCTAAGAGTGTTTGTTACTCGCCATCACCACCAAAACTATTTATAGGACAATGTTGTGTTTCAAATCAGTTTAGTTTGAAAGTTTGACACTGGGATATTTAGAAAAGTGATCGAGCTTATCAGCAGCCTGTATCGGGTCATAAATATGAGAACTGAACACGCGCGGGATACACTTCAGGGTCACTTGGTTTTCATGAAGTAGCAGTTTAGTCACGCCTCCAGACTTCCTTAAGTACAAACAAGCTGGAGTTCATAAAATTTACAGGGGCATTTAGGATCGATATATTTAATAAACATATTCATGTATTAGTATTATATATAGCGTATATAAATTTATAAACCTTCTAGGTATACTCTAATTTCCAATTTATATACAAATTTATACACATAAAGTGCATATATGTAATATCTTTCATGTAATTATACAGAAGGCTTTGTACGTATGTTCTACATTCCTTTGTACTCGCCATATTTGGAGGCAATAAAGAGAATATTCAAACTATATATTTAATTCAAGTTTGAAACCATTTCCATGGCGACTGGAACGTGCCTGTGTGTAGAAACAGGAACACGCAATTTACATTTGACGTAATATAAGGCTCTTGTTATAAAATACGAAAGGGAATTAATTTGCACATGTAAATAGAATGTACACAGACCCCTATATATTATCAACCACCTCTGTGCTATGTCACTCCTCGATGTAACATGTTTATAAGACATTATGACGAATCTTTGTATCATGTGTACATGTAGCATTTTTATCAAAAATCAGCAATTGAAATTAGCAAAACTAATCCCTTCCGGTTTAAGGAAGTGTTAACGTCTTCAAAGTAAAAAGTTAGGTAAAACTTGTCAATGGCTGACCAAGAGGTGTGACATATTGATATACATACCGTGATGTTAGTAGGATCCTAAACAGACATCACACTACTGCCAACTACTCACAACCGAGAGTTCATAGTCACCCCATCGACATAAGCGCAATTTACTGACATGGCTTCTATGCAATTTGTGGTAATTTTGTCGTCAATTTGGCCGCCTGCCATACATATTTACTTTGACATTTTCATCACAGTCAGAATAAAGAGCACAAATTAAATACCCATTGGTGCTATTTTCATAATACACATCCACCGACACGACCGCTTTTGTTCAGCATGTTAACGAAACACTGTACACTTTTAAAAACCTGTCGTCTGCTTGTCACGTGACTAGAATCTAAATAGGTGTAGATTTCCCCCAAGGATCAGTCGGTAGGATTACGGGGTGTATAAAAATAACCCAATAAGGTATAACGAGTTCTCGTCATGGTGGGCGCATCCGAACAATGACAAGCATTGCGCTTTTTAGAAATTTTCTTACAAAAACATCGTCATACTTCCAGGAGTTTGCAACTGGTTATCATGAACGATAACTGCACACAGCAATAAAAAAAAATGATTTTGTACACCACCGCGTGGCAATTAAGAATTCAGATAAACGTGATCCAAATCCGTGACGTATGTATCGAATCTATCTTTTTGGTGGCTATTTTTTTTTAGTGTTCAATTTGAGATTTATTTTGTTCGCGTGACAAAATGTTATATGTATTTATCAGTTCTACAGTGACATGTAATTTTATGCTATTGATTGAGGCTTACATTAACTTCTATCTTCATCCGAATGTTTCTCTAGGTAGTGGATCCGCGTCTAAGCTATTCTTACAATAACATATCCATACCATGCGCTTCTATAATGAAATATAATTGGAATATAATGTAATGTAATTCTGGTAAATATGACAAAGACGTTGTAGATATATTTAGAATTAAAGAAAGTTCAAACACACGAGACCATTACCTTAACACATGTTAAGAGCTTTCAAGTTTACACACAAGAAACTATGCCTTCACGCAGCAAATTGTTGGGACTACCTCCAACCAAATTTTGTGAACACAGTTACAAATAAATAATTTGAGTAAGAACTAGAGTAATCCAACAAACAAACAAACCATGAGACATCCGTCGTCACGTGACTGACCCGGGCTTTAATGCTTGAATGACTTTGCGTATCGCTTTATTCTTGAATGCAATAGATATGGAAATTAAAGGGAAAAGTAAACCTAACGTTATTACTGAAATTAACCCATATGTATTTAAATCAATTCAGTTATGAAGAGTGGGAAATGTAAAGGAACTGTGTTCTCTAGGAAAATACATACATGAAGCTACTAAATTAAGAAATAAACCAATGGCTTAACCAATTATTGATGTTATGATGTCTTATTCTCTATATGTTATGTGCTGTTGTTTACGCTATGCTGTAATTAATGTACACTGATTTTTTGTGACTGATAGGCCGTAAGGCCGAAAGCAATAAATAATTGAATTAAAAAGAATGCAGCACATATAAGTACTTTTCAAAAGATACAGGTTTATCTAGAACCAATTGGATGACATGTTCGCTAGTTTCTCATTACGCTTCACTCTTCTGATCACCTTGGCTAGCGAAGATGATGGCATGACTACCATATCGCTACGCGAGAGTCTGTACCCTTCTTCAATTGATACTTCAATTTTCCCCTACCAAATTTACCAACAGGAATGGATTTGTATGACAAGCGTGATGATTTCAACGTATGCTTCTTATCTTATCCTTTGCTAGATAGTAGCATTCCTGCTTCCCCATCGTCATTGTTTACACGTAGCATAACAATAACAGGGTAACTGCTCGTAAAAGGTAATATATAAACATGTATGGTCATATATCTGATAACCTCATACGACAGGTGGCGTTACTGGTCAAGATGAAGTATGTGATTGGTCAATGTAGCGGTAAATGCAAAATGTAGATATGCAGTTAAAGACCAAACAAAATTAAGATTGAATGCAACCTGAATAAGTGGATGTATCTATTCAAATGACACATAATAAAATCATATTCCTGATTCAAATGCAGTCTTATTATCACCAAAAATTATTCAAACTGATATAATTTTGTTATCCGTGCTGAAACTGCGCATTTATTAATTGGGTCGTTAATTTATTTCACCAGCAGTTTTACATTATAACCACCAGCATTAAAACTATGCCGTTTATTTTTTTAAAGATTTTTAAAGATTTTTCTTGTTTGTCTTGATTTTTATCGTTTTATTTTCACATATAAAACATATTACTCAGACAAAAACTCTCACACTAGCTCACTTTTTTATTGAATTCTTCATAAATACGAGGCATTGAAAATACAGTATTTGTAAATAAACTTATTAACGTCTAAGCAGAATCATTACCACAAAACACGTGGTGGTGGAGATAATTTACACCATTTTTGATCGTGTATATAATCATAAGTAGTCGAAAGCTTCAATTTCAATGGTAGATACGTCAACGATATTTTGTTTTTAAATAACAAGATATTTCTGAACCGCGTCTGTCAGATTTACCCAAGAGATCTTGAAATAATAAGAAACTCCAATGCCAGCAGCTTCCAGGTCACGTGGCCTCCATGTACTTTTTGATAGTCTCGGTGTGTGTATTAGGAGGCTGCAGTATATTCGTACCCTTGTGATAATGCGAAATCGGTGCAGACTTTATAGTGCAGTCTCACTGAAGCATACTGTCGAAGACACCCAACAAGTCCCCCCCCCCCCCCCCCCCCCCCCCCCCCAAAAAAAAACAAAACAAAAAAAACCTGTCACATTATGTACTGACAACACTTAGCAGGAGCAATAACTACCATTTTTATAGACTCCGGTATGTCTCGGTCAGGGGGCAGAATCCTAAGCCTTCCCCACAGGAGAGAACGCTAATTAACTAAAGACCAGAAGCGAGGCGATGTTAAGGGAGACATTAGCAAGTAGAAAGTTGTTGAGAAAGAAGCGAAAAGAACAGGTTCAAAAAGTTACCTCTTACGGCTCATGCAGTTGGGGCAGCGGGTACAATTCTAAGAGCATATTTTTAATTTTATTGAAACGGAACTCTAAAGGATACAAATGGAAGGGAAACCAATGCTATTGTTATATGTGGATTAAGATATTATTTACAATGTTAACAAGATAGGGTCACTGCTTAACATATAGTGTATATAAGATGGATGACGAAAATCGAAAGCAATATTTAGGAATCCATCAGTTGAATGATGTAACTTAAATCTAAAGCATGGTCATTGTCGTATTAGACATCTGAAATGGCTATAGATGTTCCATAATCTAATTTAAAGACAGACCCATTTTAATTTGAAACATACTGCTAATGAATTTTCAATGCATGATATTACAGCTTAACAATTTATTAAAAATTACCTTACCACATTTCTTATTAACAATCAGTATAAATTGGTTAACTATAAAACTACACCAGAGCCAGAGGACCTATGATAGATGCTGATTGACCTTTAATAGGTAATACTTGGATAGATGATTAAATTTTGTGAGGTGAAGTAGAGAAGGGAACATGTGGATACAGATCTAGAGGGATATCGGCTTGTATATGATATAAACTTATTGTTGAAATTGTTTCTCTTAGTCTGATAAATTGTGTGGGTTTTGTTAAAAATATTTTAGAACATGAAGCATTGTAAGATTATTTTGGCGCCTCTTTCAACATTTAAATGACATTTAAAAATATAATCTTAGAGGAGTGTCAGTTTCATTGTAGACTGATCAACATTATATTTCAGATGATTGCCTTTGGTAGTATAGTTCTTTTAAAAAAAGACTTGCATGCAAGTAAATCAGAATGATATCCCTTGACCTGTAATCGTAGAACCAATTTACTAACGAAAAGCCAAAACAGAAGTGTTTGGTGATATTGTGTTACGTTATGTATTTTTGTGTATCAATGAATTACTACTAAGTATTCATTTATATTAAAAAATACTACTTATTTACCAATATTAATGGATTATTGATATTTTCCCCCAAACTGCTTTCCTCGTGGTAAGATCTTAAGAGACAAACGCATTTAAGGTATTATCTTTTCTCCTATTTCAAAACAATTTTCTTTTCCTTACGTCTCCCTTAACACTTCCTTACTTTTAGCCATTAGTTGAACGTTCGCCCCGTGAGGAAGGATTTGGGTCCTGTTAGAAACATGGCCGACACATACTAGAGTCCCTAAAATTGGTACTTGTTACTAGTCCTGCTTATTGCTCATGGACTGAGACCACAATTAAGTACTTCCGGGTTCAGGCCCCACGAATGAAGTCCCCTCAAAAATGTATGTATTTCAGAAAAACAAATCAAATGCCTCTTTGAACTTGATTTTTGTTGATGAATTTAATGTGGATTTATAGTAGAGATGTCAATCTAGGTTTTGTGATGTAAAATGATAATATTGATCATTTATTATGTGCTCCAGGACCCTGTGTGATGAATCCTGATTTGATCTCTACCCCTGACCCGGATGTATATAATCCACGTTGGTGACACATTTTGACAGCTATCTTCAGAAAATGCCCAACATGCTGGGTTGAAACTTTTATATTTTGCTTCTCAGATGTTGGTCTTGGCCAGGTGAGATGGAAAATTGCATATGAGATTTTGGGAATTTATTATGAATTTTAATGTTACAACGAAACATATAGCGAAGCTAATTGTGGTCTTAGTACTCATGGGCGTTTGGGAGTGGGTCAACTGGTTTGTCCTTTTTCAGTATAATGTGACCGTGTTGGTGTGTTCCTGCCACTGGTGTCTTCCGCAATATGCTTCGGTGAGGCAGCACTCTAAAGTCGTCATCATGCATCTCCGCGTTATCTCAAGGTATGTTCAACACACAAAACACAAAACCAAAAAATATTCTTACAGAAATATAGTATATTTTAAGGTCGTACAAATCAAATATGTGATCCATGTTTTGAAATAACCGTGTACAGTTTAACACATTTATATTGGCACTACGTAACATATTTTATTCAGTATGGTATGATTTATTTCCTTTCAGATTTGAAATCCATTCACACATGAGTGTCTAACTCGTATGTTAATTAACCTAGCCAAAGCTACGTTTTCTGGAACATATCAACAAGGCTTGGAAAAGAAGTGAACTCATCAGTATCCCTTTTTATTAGATGTTACATAAAGCAATATTTAAATGTAAGAATGTAGGAAAACACTGTTAAATTTTTATTTACAGTTGAATAACAACTTAGGAATGCAGAAGCGATGTTGAGTGTAAATTGTGTGTGTGGTTGTGTGTAAATTGTGTGTGTGGTTGAGTGTAAATTGTGTGTGTGGTTGAGTGTAAATTGTGTGTGTGGTTGTGTGTAAATTGTGTGTGTGGTTGTGTAAATTGTGTGTGGTTGAGTGTAAATTGTGTGTGTGGTTGAGTGTAAACTGTGTGTGTGGTTGAGTGTAAATTGTGTGTGTGGTTGTGTGTAAATTGTGTGTGTGGTTGTGTTTGAATGGTGTGGTTGAGTGTAAATTGTGTGTGTGGTTGAGTGTAAATTGTTTGTGTGGTTGAGTGTAAATTGTGTGTGTGTGGTTGTGTGTACAATTGTGTGTGTGGGTTGTGTCCAATTGTGTGTGGTTGCGTGTACCTTGTGTGTGGTGGTTGAGTGTACACTGTTTGTGTGGTTGCGTGTCCATTGTGTGTGTGGTTGTGTGTCCATTGTGTGTGTGGTTGCGTGTCCCTTGTGGTTGTGCTTGTGTGTCCCTTGTGATGTGTGCTTGTGTGTCCTTGTTGTGTGGCTTGGTGATGTCCTTGTGGTGTGTGGTTGGTGTTTGCCCTGGTGTGGTTGCGTGTCCTTCGTGTGTGTGGTTGCGTGTCCCTTGTGTGGGTGGTTGCGTGTCCCTTGTGTGTGTGCTTGTGTGTCCCTTGTGTGTGCTTGTGTGTCCCGTCCCTTGTGTGTGGTTGTGTGTTCCTTGTGTGTGGTTGCGTGTCCCTTGTGTGTGTGGTTGCGTGTCCCTTGTGGTGTGTTGCGTGTCCATTGTGTGTGTGGTTGCGTGTACCCTTGTTGTGTGGTTGTGTGTCCCTTGTGTGTGTGCTTGGGTGTGCCTTAGTGTGTGTGTGAGCTTGCGTGTCCCTTGTGCGTGTGGTTGCGTGTCCCTTGTGTGTGTGGTTGCGTGTCCATTGTGCGTGTGGTTGTGTTTCCCTTGTGTGTGGTTGCGTTCCCTTGTGTGTGTGGTTGCGTTTCCCCTTGGTGTGTGGTTGCGTGTACCTTGTTTGTGTGGTTGCGTGTCCACTTGTGTGTGTGGGTTGTGTGTCTTGTGTGTGTGGTTTGTGTCCCTTGTGTGTGGTTGCGTGTCCCATTGTGTGTGTGGTTGCGTGTCCCTGTGTGTGTGGTTGCGTGTCCATTGTGTGTGTGGTTGTGTGTCACTGTTGTGTGTGGTTGTGTTTGAATGGTGTGGTTGAGTGTAAATTGTGTGTGTGGTTGAGTGTAAATTGTGTGTGTGGTTGAGTGTAAATTGTGTGTGTGGTTGTGTGTAAATTGTGTGTGGTTGTGTGTACACTTGTGTGTGTGTGGTTGTGTGTAAATTGTGTGTGTGTTGTGTACCATGTGTGTGGTTTGACGTGTCAATTGTGTGTGTGGTTGCGTGTCCACTGTTTTGTGTGGTTGAGTGTCAAATGTGTGTGTGGTTGTGTGTCATTGTGTGTGTGTGGTTTGAGTGTACCTTGTGTGTGTGATTGTGTGTCATTGTGTGTGGTGTGGTTGTCAACTTGTGGTGTGTGATTGTGTGTAAATTGTGTGTGTGGTTGTGTTTGAATGGTGTGGTTGAGTGTAAATTGTGTGTGTGGTTGAGTGTAAATTGTGTGTGTGGTTGTGTGTAACTTGTGTGTGTGTCTTGTGTGTCCTTGGTGTGATTGTGTGTCCCGTCCTTGTGTGTGTGGTTGTGTGTCCTTGTGTGTGGTTGCGTGTCCATTGTGTGTGTGGTTGCGTGTCCCTTGTGTGTGGTTGCGTGTCCCTTGTGTGTGTGGTTGGTGTCCCTTGTGTTGTGGTTGTGTGTCCTTGTTGTGTGCTTGGGTGTGCTTGTGTGTGTGGTTGCGTGTCCCTTGTGCGTGTGGTTGCGTGTCCCTTGTGTGTGTGGTTGCGTGTCACTTGTGCGTGTGGTTGTGTTTCCCTTGTGTGTGGTTTGCGTGTCCCTTGTGTGTGTGGTTGCGTTTCCCTTGTGTGTGGTTGCGTGTCCTTGTTTGTGTGGTTGCGTGTCCCTTGTGTGTGTGGTTGTGTGTCCCTTTGTGTGTGTGGTTGTGTCCCTTGTGTGTGGTTGCGTGTCCCTTGTGTGTGTTGGTTGACTGTCCAACTGTGTGGTGGTTGATGTCACTTGTGTGTGTGGTTGTGTGTCAAATTGTGTGTGTGGTTGTGTTTGCATGGTGTGGTTGCGTGTCATTGTGTGTGTGGTTGACGTGTCTTGTTTGTGTGGTTGAGTGTCTTTGTTTGTGTGGTTGTGTGTCACTTGTGTTGGTTGTGTGTACCCATTGGTGTGTGTGGTTGTGTGTCACCTTGTGTGTGTGGTTTGTGTCCCTTGTGTGTGGTTGCGTGTACTTGTGTGTGTGGTTGCAGTGTCCCTGTTTGTGTGGTTGCAGTGTCCCTTGTGTGTGTGGTTGTGTTCCTTGTGTAGTGTGGTTGCGTGTCATTGTGTGTGGTGCTTGTGTGTCCCTTGGTGTGTGTGCTTGTGTGTCCCTTGTGTGTGTGCATTGTGTGTCCCTTGTGGTGTGTGGTTGTGTTTGCCTGGTGTGGTTGCGTGTCCCTTGTGTGTGGTGGTTGGTCCCTTGTGTGTGTGGTTGCGTGTCCCTTGTGTGTGTGCTTGTGTGTCCCTTGTGTGTGCTTGTGTGTCCCGTCCCTTGTGTGTGTGGTTGTGTGTCCCTTGTGTGTGGTTGGTTCCTTGTGTGGTGTGGTTGCGTGTCCCTTGTGTGTGGTTGCGTGTCACTTGTGTGTGTTGGTTGCGTGTCCCTTGTGTGTGTGGTTTGTGTGTCCCTTGTGTGTGTGCTTGGGTGTCCCTTGTGTGTGTGGTTGCGTGTCCTTGTGCGTGTGGTTGCGTGTCCCTTGTGTGTGTGGTTGCGTGTCCCTTGTGCGTGTGGTTGTGTTTCCCTTGTGTGTGGTGGTTGCGTGTCCCTTGTGTGTGTTGGTTGCGTTTCACCTTGTGTGTGGTTGCGTGTCCCTTGTTTGTGTGGTTGCGTGTCCCTTGTGTGTGTGGTTGTGTGTCCCTTGTGTGTGTGGTTGTGTCCCCTTGTGTGTGGTTGCGTGTACCCTTGTGTGTGTGGTTGGTGTACCGTGTGTGTGTGGTTGAGTGTAAATTGTGTGTGTGGTTGTGTGTAAATTGTGTGTGTGGTTGTGTTTGAATGGTGTGGTTGAGTGTAAATTGTGTGTGTGGTTGAGTGTAAATTGTTTGTGTGGTTGAGTGTAATTTGTTTGTGTGGTTGTGTGTAAATTGTGTGTGGTTGTGTGTAAATTGTGTGTGTGGTTGTGTGTAAATTGGTGTGTGGTTGTGTAAATTGTGTGTGGTTTCGTGTACTTGTGTGTGTGGTTGCGTGTCAACTGTTTGTGTGGTTGAGTGTCCCTTGTGTGTGTGGTTGTGTGTCCCTTGTGTGTGTGGTTGCGTGTCACATTGTGTGTGTGCTTGTGTGTCCTGTGTGTGTGCTTGTGTGTCACCTTGTGTGTTGTGCTTGTGTGTCCCTTGTGTGTGTGTGGTTGTGTTTGCCTGGTGTGTGGTTGTGTCCTTGTGTGTGTGGTTGCGTGTCCCTTGTGTGTGTGGTTGCGTGTCCTTGTGTGTGTGCTTGTGTGTCCCTTGTGTGTGCTTGTGTGTCCCGTCCTTGTGTGTGTGGTTGTGTGTCCCTTGTGTGTGGTTCGTGTCCCTGTGTGTTGTGTGGTTGACGTGTCCCTTGTGTGTGGTTGCGTGTCCCTTGTGTGTGTGGTTGCGTGTCCACTTGGTGTGTGTGGTTGTGTGTCCTTGTGTGTTGCTTGGGTGTGCCTTGTGTGTTGTGGTTGCAGTGTCCCTTGTGCGTGTGGTTGCGTGTCCTTGTGTGTGTGGTTGCGTGTCCCATTGTGCGTGTGGTTGTGTTTACCTTGTGTGTGGTTGCGTGTACCCTTGTGTGTGTGGTTGAGTTTACCCTTGTGTGTGGTTGCGTGTCCCTTGTTTGTGTGGTTGACGTGTCCCTTGTGTGTGTGGTTGTGTGTCCCTTGTGTGTGTGGTTGTGTCCCTTGTGTGTGTGTTGCGTGTAAATTGTGTGTGTGGTTGCGTGTACCCTGTGTGTGTGGTTGCAGTGTCCTTGTTTTGTGGTTGTGTGTCCACTTTGTGGTGTGGTTGTGTTTGCTGGTGTGGTTGCAGTGTCCATTGTGTGTGTGGTTTGCGTGTCCTTGTTTGTGTGGTTGAGTGTCATTTGTTTGTTGGTTGTGTGTCCTTGTGTGTGGTTGTTGTTGTAACCTTGTGTGTGTGGTTGTGTGTCCCTTGTGTGTGTGGTTGTGTCCCTTGTGTGTGGTTGCGTGTCCTTGTGTGTGTGGGTTGCGTGTCCCCTGTTTTGTTGGTTGTGTCCCTTGTGTGTGTGTGGTTGTGTGTCCCTTGTGTGTGTGGTTTCGTGTCCTTGTGTGTGTGCTTGTGTGTCCCTTGTGTGTGTGCTTGTGTGTCCTTGTGTGTGTGCTTGTGTGTCACTTGTGTGTGTGGTTGTGTTTGCCTGGTGTGGTTGCGTGTCCCTTGTGTGTGTGGTTGCGTGCCCCTTGTGTGTGTGGTTGCGTCCCTTGTGTGTGTGCTTGTGTGTCCCTTGTGTGTGCTTGTGTGTGCCCAGTCCTTGTGTGTGTGGTTGTGTGTAATTGTGTGTGGTTGAGTGTAAATTGTGTGTGTGGTTGAGTGTAATTGTGTGTGGTTGAGTGTAAATTGTGTGTGTGGTTGAGTGTAAATTGTGTGTGTGGTTGTGTGTAAATTGTGTGTGTGATTGTGTGTAAATTGTGTGTGTGGTTGAGTGTAAATTGTGTGTGTGGTTGAGTGTAAATTGTGTGTGTGGTTGAGTGTAAATTGTGTGTGTGGTTGTGTTTAAATTGTGTGTGGTTGAGTGTAAATTGTGTGTGTGGTTGAGTTTAAATTGTGTGTGGTTGAGTGTAAATTGTGTGTGTGGTTGTGTATTAATTGTGTTTGATTTGTGTGGTTGTGTGTAATTTGTGTTTGCATCCCAGTACCGTTCATCTATGTATTATATATATCCTTTATATTGTATACAGTACCAAGCAATGTAAAATGTAAAACAAAACATTGAGGCATACGAAGTGGTTCTACTATTCATAACAAGTTGTTAGAAGAGATAAGGCATAGTTGTGACACCATTTAACATCCCCCCCCCCCCCCCCCCCCCCCCCCCCCCCCCCCCCCCTCCCCAAAAAAACAAAAAACAACAAAAATAAAAGGGGAGAAAAAGCCAGAAACAGGGTCAGGATACCGGATATGACAGACCAGGAGACGCCCATAAACGTCAATGCCTACAGAGCAGAAATGATAGAAGAACTATATGTCAGTGTGTTGATACAAATTTGACCAGATATGTGATTTAAAGTGATCAGGTAGGTATGTTTTAGAATTGACATAACATAATAACTTAATAGCATAAGGGAATATTTTACAAAATAGTCCTCAATGATTTTTTTCATCATTTTGAGCTAGAATTACGGTATTATCTGTTGTTTATATAGTACAATACTGTTGTTTATATAATACAATACTGTTGTTTATATAGTACAATACTGTTGTTTATATAATACAATACTGTTGTTTATATAGTACAATACTGTTGTTTATATAGTACAATACTGTTGTTTATATAGTACAATACTGTTGTTTATATAGTACAATACTGTTGTTTATATAATACAATACTGTTGTTTATATAGTACAATACTGTTGTTTATATAGTACAATACTGTTGTTTATATAGTACCATACTGTTGTTTATATAGTACCATACTGTTGTTTATATAGTACAATACTGTTGTTTATATAGTACAATACTGTTGTTTATATAGTACAATACTGTTGTTTATATAGTACAATACTGTTGTTTATATAGTACAATACTGTTGTTTATATAGTACAATACTGTTGTTTATATAGTACAATACTGTTGTTTATATAGTACAATACTGTTGTTTATATAGTACAATACTGTTGTTTATATAGTACAATACTGTTGTTTATATAGTACAATACTGTTGTTTATATAATACAATACTGTTGTTTATATAGTACAATACTGTTGTTTATATAGTACAATACCTTCCGAATGATTCCCAACATTCCCAACACTGTTTCGTACACAGTCTTTTGTGTTGAACACTATCAAATCTAACATTATTGTTATGTTGTTTTGTTTTATCTATACGGGAACTTATTTTTGAAGCGAAAATTTCGATAAAAGTATTTGGAGAGTATTAGCCTTCGTCCAGCAATGATAATTTGAATATTGTATCGATAAGCTAATGATGCTTTATATATCTGCTCGTTCAACAGAACTGTATTATGTATATGACCTGGATCTACGTCTCAGGTTTCAGTGTCTGGTTAGCTTGATGCCTAACTTATGTAAAAACACGTAGTAGAATAACCGAAGGTAAGTATTATCTAAATAGATTTAAACTTTGGAGAATATCTAAACATTTTGACCAATTCTAGTATTAAAAATTGTCTTATAACGGTTTATTGAATATATATATATATACATAATGTATATATATATACATGTTCCTCTGTTATGACACACGGAGGTACATCAAATGATTGTAAATGATATATAAGCTTCGCTTGGGTGAAAAAGAAAACTCCAATACTGGATTTTTTTTAAAAGGTAAAAAGCTCTTGCATATATGGGCGATATTTTAGAACTGATTTATGAATCAAATTAATTCCTTATTTTACATATGGTGCTCTCAAGGGAGTATGGTAGATTTAATTTCAGATGTATTGAAACTTTTTTTTTTTTTTTTTTATTATTAGTTCCAGACAAACATATACATCAATACTCTCTTAATTATGTACATGTAATCAGTTTTTATGAATACTCCTACATTTTTGGTGTATTTTAAATCTACTATAATCTACTATTACATTCTTAATTATTGGGCAGTATAGTGTATGTAGAATTGAAAACAATCAACCAATGAATATATTGCCTGGAGCTAATTGAAAAATGGGATTGGGGGATAGTTTGGATAAAAAGTAGAAGCTGGTTTTAAAAAGGAAATACAAAGATAAGAGAGAAAGGAAACATAAAAGGAAGAAGAGAAGAGGGAACGAGATTTCCGACGAAAGCAAAGGCAATTTCTGAAAGGGTGACAAAAAAAACAACTGACTATTGCTAATAAAAACATTTAATGGAAAAGAAACGAGTCCGACAAAAACACAAGCAAATTGAAAAAATATCAAAATTAATTACGTTGGTAAATTGAAATCTATTTCATAATGAAAGACACTACCTTAATGTAATGGTTATATTTATTTTCTAAAAGCTGAATGGTAAGCACTGAAATCCTCAATAAAAGTAGCTTCCTTGTCACATTTTTTTGCTAAGTACCTCTCGATGTTATATGAAGTTTTAAGGTTACTAATTAGAGTGGGTAAGATGTATTGAAACTTGATATATATATATGGCAACATGTTTACTCTATGTATCGATTAAGGAAAATAATCATCAGGATTTTGTAATTAATAATCTTTCCTTTCCGTCCTGTAAATGTATGCCCTTACCACTTACTATTGTAAGGGATGATATTGTAACAGGTTTGATTGCAGTAAATCCACAAGTCAAAGTAATTGCCACTAGACTACTCGGTCCTCCAATACCAAGATACAAATCCATACAAATGAAAACAAAGCCTGGCAGTTGTCTTCACTCCAGAAAATATCATACTTAAATATGATGAATATCTCCTAATACAAATGCAGCCCTTGTGTTTAGTGATATAAACATCTTCAGATTCCAGTATATTTTGGTCACATGTAATATAATAAATTTCTGCATTGTTTTCCGGAATTTCATTGTCTTCAGAATACTATTCTATGTATTGTTCGTCTTTGCGATCCACACTCGATTGATTGTCTGTGTATATCTGCTCCATATCAATAATCTACCATTCTCTATTCATCCAGACCACGTTGTACAGCTACATTTTTTGGAATCTCTCTTTTGAAAAAAACCCTTCCTGTTACTATTTATAAACTTAAATTAGTATATATGGAATTGACACAATTCCAAATTTCAGGTCCATATTTATATATACCTAATGCGTGTATATGGACAATGGAGCGAGTTTTAGTGCCAAAACCCTGTAAACATTTACAGTTCTGAAGTAGCTACTGTAAACGTGGAAATTTATGCTTCCTTTTGATCGCGAAAATTCCCCCCGTGCGTATTATTTTGATATCAATATGCATAATCTCGAACTACAAACGAAGGTGGATCGATCACGAAAATTACCCGAACGCGTATAGTATACATATCGAAATCGTATAATTACCCCCCCCCCCCCCCCCCCCCCCCCCCCCGCGAAAATAACCACGTTTACAGTATTTTTAAAATACAGAAAGAGTTGAAGGTGACGAACGCTGAGCTAAATACATCCTAACTATAGTGCGACCAGATTTATTATACATCTGTTGTCACAGAACTATTTTGATTCTGTTAACATTTATATTTTTTAATTTCAATGTCACCTATTTATATAAAGGTTTTCTGATTTCGTCCAATCATTGCGAGATGCATTCTAGTATATTAGTTCACCTGAGGTAGAGGATATTCGAGAAGTGAAATATTGTGTACGTTGTATTGCAGAATTTGGTCATACTCCGTTCTGGTGCAGGGGTTGGATGGGTGAGTGAGGGGGAGACTAACTGTGTCCCCTCCCCTTGATAAGGTAATGGCTTCACCAAACCCTTTAAGGGGGTATTGTTGAACCCAATTTAAGATCCGATACCCCACAGTTTGTTTATATAGGAGGTGGAAATTGTCAAGATGATAAGATAGATATAAGAACCATATATGCAATGTCCACCAAAGTTTTACTAGCCAAGTTCCTAATATTCCTGTTGTATTGACTGCTTCAGTATCTAAGGAAATTGAAACATTTAATGAACACACACACGTAAATTGCTTTGAAGCCTGTAGAAAAATCTTAGTCTATTTCGGGACTTTAAATTGTCGCCCGTGATAAGATTGTCATAAGATCAGTTAATTAAAGGATACCTGCTATAAGGGAGATGTGTACAAATATGACTGAACCAACTAAGTAGAACATGCTCGGTTTGATATTAAGGATAAATAAGATGGTAAAAGGTAAAAAAGCTCCCAATAAAAGTAGTAAGGGGAGTTGCACTTGTGATACATATATATTACTTTATTATATTATTTTTTTAATAGTGGCGAAATGACATTGCAAATAGGTTCTTGACGCAGTTTCATCATCAGATCATCAAGAATCTTTAAGGTATTCTCTAACTTACATTTTCTATTGGGAAGCATTTCAGAATTTAAGGAAGATTTTTTAAAGTTAAGGAACGTAAAATCGGAACTTGTTCTGATATACAGTGAAATATAGATATAAAAAAAGTAAATATATAATCTCATAAAGGACAGGATCGATATTAATCCCAGGAAAAGGATAAATATGACTGTTTTATACATGTATTACTTATGTATATGTTGAACAGCCAGAGAGCCTGCTTTAGGTAGGGAGGTCTCCAAATCCCCTGCTCTCTCGCCTGTATCCATCTGAAGATATTTAGAAATGTCCAACATTAATAAATATATTGTATTAGATTTGGTTTGGTTTGGTTTATTTTGTTTAACGTCCTATTAACAGCTAAGGTCATTTATGGACGGCCACCCGTGCGTGCGATATGCATGCGTGTGGCGAGTGCGTATGTGTGTTTTGGGAGGCTGCGGTATGTTCGTGTTAAGTCTCCTTGTGATAGGCCGGATCATTTGCGATTTATAGTGCTACCCCACTGATGCATACTGCTGAAGACACCCAGCAGCACACCCCACCCGGTCACATTATACTGACAACGGGCGAACCAGTCGTCCCACTCCTAATATGCTGAGCGCTTAGCATGAACAGCAACTACCATTTTTAAAGACTCTGGTATGTCTCGGCTAGGGGACAGAACCCAAAGCCTTCCTCACAGGGGCGAACGCTTCAACTAAAGGCCAAAAGTGAGGCATTGTCAAGGGAGACATCAGGAAGAAGAAAGTTGTTCAGAAAGAAGAGAAAATATAAGATCCCAAATTTAGTCGCCTCTTACGATCATGCAATGGGGGCAGCAGGTACAATTCTTACGCTCTACCTGCAGGGCAGTATTGTATTAGAAAGATTGAGTCTGGTTATATATCCCATATATATGTATTTTATAGAAATGTAATGTGACATCAAATAAATAATTTCGTGTTGTATTGTATTGTATTGTATTGTATTGTACTAACAATGTAATGCATTCTGTCTATGTAGTTTGATACATATATTACCGTATCTACTTCATAATAATACCAGGTAAGTCTAAATATAGAATTGTATTTTAGATGTGTATACATTACTAGCGCTCAGAGCATGCGCATTCGACCATATTTTACCTCTTTGTCGACAGTGCTGAAATCGGACGACAGAACTGTAAGTATTACACGAATTTTTCCCTACCTAAAAAAGTTAACATTCATAGGAGATCTTTATATCTGTCATAAACACGGAAACATATGTTTTCTATGTATTAGTATGCTGTTTATCTCTATTATTGCATGTTGTCTACTTTCGCTTTCGGTACGTTAAACATCTGGGTTATGAGGAAGTGGAGTTCAAGTATCATATGTCAAAGTACATGTATGATCGTTATTGCCTATAGCTTGACTTGTATGATATTTAAACCCTTACTAAAGGATGCGTTCACATAGCTTCTAACACTTTATATTAATCATGTTGACATTGTAACTTGTTACAGTCTACGTGTAGTGTGACCTTCTCTAGTGTGTATAGCATACTTTTAGACGTTTTTTTTTTTTTTTTTTGGGGGGGGGGGGGGGGGGGGTCTAGTCTAGATTAACATTCGGTAAAAGTGACACCAACAATGTTACAATCCCTCAAGGACTCGTCAGGGACGCTAAGGGCAAAAATTGTGAAAATCCAGAAAGAATTTAAGGGAGGTCAGGAATCATAGAGAAAACAGCTGTATGATGCAGTTTTATATTCAATATTCAGCATCACTGTATTTCTAACACTAATTTTAAATTAAAAGTTTTGTTCCTTCTATAAAATCCTTCGGGGAGGCGGTAATGTATAGAATTGTGCTATATATCCTACAAGGTTTTTCTAAAGTTCTCGTCAATTGCCTTCCATTATCGATATGCTGTTGTACATAGTTTCTATCCAGGCAACAAGACAAGTGTCTACACGCTGCTATTGTTAATAACAATTTGTAAACAACCCACATGTCTACATGATTTAAATACATAGCTCTGCGGCTAACACCACATCGATTGCACAAGAAGTAGACAAGTACTTAAGCAGCTATGTTTTCCATATGACGCAATCAATGTTTATCTTCACTTTATATTAAGACCATCTTATCAGAGCTGATATCAAGACATGAATAATTTATGAGTTGTTTTTGACATTTTATGGCTATTTAATGGCTATGTCAAATAAATAAGAATTTAATATTGATTTTAAAAAAATTATTACAAAAATGCATGCATTGCATTATTTAAATTACTTAACAAAAACATATCTAACATAGAATGTGTTAAAGTTTAATCATATATTAAAAGTATATATATACAAGTGGTACATGTGCAGAACACAGTCCACTTTCACTCACACCCCAAGGTGGTCTTGATAAAGATGTTTCACTGTATATCTGACAGTATTTGAACCTGTAAAGTACAAAAAAGAATCTGAATACTAGAGAATTTATATGAAAAATGACCGATCTTCGATTACACTGACCACCAGCCCCATAGGGTTTTGTTAAGAATTGCTCCGCTAAGTTCTAATACTAGATTATTTCCACCTAGTTTGAAACCTAGAATCAGACATATTTTAGATGAAAAAATCATATAAATCAACTAGAGATAGGGGTCTACTCTTCGATGTTTGAATCAATTTTTCAGACGAGGAGACGAGAAGTTAATTTTAAACCTAATTATTTAGATATAATGTTAATTAGTTTATTCCATTCCTGATAAAAAAAGTTTTGATTTAATTTTGAAAAGAAATGTATAGAATGTTTCTAAAATTGTTTTATAATCTAAGCTAAAAGAATGAAAACAAATACAGCAAGAAAACAACAACATGCCAACGACGCCTTAATTATTACTGAAAATTGATAGAGTATGGGAGAATTATGAACAAAACGTATATGGAATCCATAGAAAATATCAAACTCATGCGTTCCGGAGAGGTAAGCGTATTTTAAGTGGCGCTCGTCATATAAATGTAGACCGAACAAGGAATATCATGTTGTCGAATTGAGAACTGGGGAGGTGAAAATGGAATGGACCAAATGAAGATAAATACTTAATTCATGTACACATCTGTCAAGTATGAACTTTTTCAAATTGCATATTTGATTTGAAATATACCATTTTTTATATAAATTATTCTCATTTCTTAGGAGAACATGAGTGGACCACAATCTAGAGAAGTTAAATGGACTTGTCAACACTGTACTCTACAGAACGAGAACTTCCGAAAACGTTGTAATGCGTGTCATCAACAAAGAATCCATACCGAGGTTACGATAACGGAGAATGGCGAACAAATTGGAGGATGGACCTGCACAAATTGTCATTTTGACAATACCATACGTGAAAAATCATGTAAAAAATGTCAAAAAAGAAATAAACCGGTTGCAAGACTTATCAGTTACGAGGAAGAATTCAAAGTAGAAAAATGGCATTGCAAATGGTGTACATTTCTAAATCCCGAAACTTTATACATGTGTGATATGTGTGAAAAGCAAAGGGACTGGCAGGCGGGAAATACTGGAACCAGTGATGGTGCTACCGGGGACAATAAAGGGAAGGAAAAGGAAACAAAAGATAAAGTGACAATCGGAAAAGGCAACGACAAAGACAAAATCACTAAAGGAACAAGTACAGACACTTCAAGTAAACGAAACGGAAAAGATAATTCTGGAAAAAACGCGCGAAAAAATGACAAGAAACTTGGCGATAATTCGGAGTCTACTGATCAATGGCGATGCAAAATTTGTACATTTCTGAATTCTCAGTTGATGACAGAAAAATGTGAAATGTGTGACAGCATTTGTCCGTCGTCAGTTGCAGTGGCAGCTCCTACCTCTCGTGTGGCGAAGAGACAGCGACTCCAACACAAACAGAGCATGCGCGTTGTGGATCTACAAAGGAAAGAAGAAGCAGATGCTTTGAAGAGATGGATAAGTATTACAAAATACTGTAGAGAGGTAGGTTTCAAATCATTTCTATTTTATGCTTGTATTGTCAGGGAGTCAGACCATAATGACTTTTCATATACGGTTAAGCTATATTTGTATGCCTACTGTTACTTAAAAAATGGGGTATGTATGTAGATGTTAAGCCTACCGGTTCATAGTTCAATCAGCGCGACATCGTGACGTCACCTGTAGTTCGGATGCAATCAACTCCCTTGAAATGCCTATTCTCACTATATGGAAGTTTACCTTGGATCAAATAAGAATGGTATTATGAGGTTAGTTGAGAAGTCATTTAGGTCGGATTATAGTTGTTCAGGCATTGAAAGATATTTTAGAAATGAGCCATTTTAAATCATAGCACTGTTATTGCAGATCTGGTTTGCGAAATATTATTGATATATGAGTATTTATTTTTACAATATCAGAGTATTTCACAACCTTAAAAATTCAATGAAAAATATGTAGAATTGGTTTAAACGTTACTTCAAAAATGCTGAAATAAAGTCATAGCAATGCTATATAAAACACATCAATTTCATTATATAGGATTAGCAAACAAGTAAACAAGTATCATTGTTGTAGAATGTCGAATTCTTACTTTCAACAAACAACATATCATATACAACACACGAAAACTTAAATTAGGAAACTGTCGTCAATAGCAAACTTACTAAGAGTAGCTATAGTCAAAATGTCTTTTATGCGTTCGGTCTTTATTTCGTCGAAATGATAAACATCACATTGTTATATTTAATTATTGTCTTTAAATCACCCTTTTAGTCAAATACTAGAACTAGTTTGTTTCGTTGTTTGTGCGTAGCTGTCCGACCGCCGTCCGTCCGTCCCATTTTCAACTTCATTGAAGCAAGTTCGATAAAATGGCCCGATGTATCATTCAGGGAAGGGTATTCAAGATGTTGAAAACGTGGTCCAAACGGGATAAGTTTTCACATAATTTTACAATGCTTTCCCTTTACTTGATTAACTACTAACTGCGTGTCTTACAATCCTTAAATTGATTCTATATTTCAGAAAAAGAAAAAATTCACGGACGCTGATTTTCCTCATGATGTTACGTCACTATATACAAAACCCAAGAAAGAAGGGAATAACCCACAATGGCGTCGTTGCCACGACATCTATACGGGAAACCAACGCGAGAAATGGGTTGTTTATAGAGATAATCCCTTGCCAGACGATATCGAGCAGGGTTACCTTGGAAATTGTTGGTAGGTTCTCTGTTGTATCACTGAATTAAAGATAGGATTTAACTTAATTTTATCCATTCCGAAATACTATAAACGTACATATTTAGCAGTAATCTATTTTTTGTAATTTTCGCACACAAAGCATTCAGCTAAATTATTATACCATGAATTGTAGTTTCTCTATATTGTTCAATATGACCAAATATTGTGAAAGTGCCAATTCGTCAAAACACTAATCTCTTTTTAAATTCGGTCATACGATCAAAAACGTCCAATTTACAGTAAGTGGACTTCTAGTCATAGATAAAGTAAATGGCCAATTGCTAAAGAATTATGCCAATTTTGGGAGATATCTTCGAACGCTTGCAGATAACTGTTTGTTATATGAAAGACTTGTGCTCTATATGTATATCAACATTCATATTGATTTTAACTAGTTCATGAAGTGTTTAAATGTGTAAGCATATTACAAAGCATTATCATACCTTGATCACCATGTTGTTGAAACAAAATAATGACAAATCTCTATTTCTGTTTCATCAGGTATCTGAGTGCTCTAGCAGTACTCGCAGATCGAAAGGAGCTACTGGAAAAAATAATACTCACCAAAACGTTTTGCGACGAGGGAGCCTACCATTTACGATTATGTAAAGATGGCTGCTGGAAAATAGTTCTGGTCGATGACGCGTTTCCATGTGACACTAGCAATCGTTTTCTCTACTCAAGGGTGAGTAACAGCTGTCTATAATTTTTCTTGTATTTCTCCTTAAAATGTTAAATAAGTTGTGTAGTTAATGGAGCAGAAGACGCTTACTCTTCCGGAATGCCTGGTCGTATTCGCCTTGTACTTATTTAAAAGGTCTCCATGCAAATGTATGTATTTGCTGGTATTTTGCCCTCGTATTATTGTTTTCGAGTTAGAATTACAGTAAAGCTATTATGTCAGTTCTTTGTTTACCTTTTTTTTTTATCGCGTAAACGCTATAATGAGTGTGATAATACTAAAATGTGATAACATGGAACGTTATATCACGTTATTCAAACAATGCGTTACCTTCCGGAACACCTGGTACGTTTTCTGGTGTATCCGTGTAAGTATATTTTTGTTCCTATTTGAGTTACAGTTACGTTATTGTTTACGCGTCCAGCTACAGTTATATCACTGTTGTTCAAATTCATAAAACATTAATTCCGTAGTTTCCTTTCTTTGGAAATATACTCCCAAGGTCAAATAACCCTTACAAGGATTTGATAAAAAAAGACCTAATTTTTTTTTATCTATTTTGTTCACACGTCAAGATTATATTGTTATTATTATTTATACCATAAAATGATTAATTAGGCACATCTCCTCCTTTCAAACATATACTCCATAGTGACAGGTCCGTTATAAGGTTTGGATACAAATATCCTTTTACCATTCTTAATTGATTTCAGGGAAAACGGAATCAGCTTTGGATTCCTTTGATCGAGAAAGCGGCTGCCAAGTTGTTTGGTTGTTACCAGGCATTGGCGTCTGGTCACACGGTGGAGGCTCTCTCCCTACTCACCGGAGAACCGTGCGAACACATCAGTTTTCAAGGTAATGCAATTACTTATAATTGATAACAATTATTGATATAAAATACCTATAGTTTTTATTGAATTATAGTATATTGCAAAATGCTGTGTAATATTAAACTTTTTTGATTGGTTTATACTTTTCGCGCAATTTTTGAGGATGGAATTGCAAAAATAGATGCCACGTTAATGAAAAAAAATTAGGAATTAAGGTTAATTAGGTATTTTCAGGGAAATGCATCTTTTTCTTTTCAAAAGTTGAATTTGTAGTGTTCAGATTCATTGTTCGGTACTGACTTTATTTATTACTAAATTTACATTCAAAGTATTATTTACTTACCGTATGTACAATGCAAACAAATATCCGTCTTGCTTCTGATTTTTTTTTTGAAAGTATACTGAGCAAACTTTGTGAACATGAATTATTAAAAATAAAGATATCATATTCAAATGATAATTGTATTTTCATGGTTTATTGTATCCACAGATAACGACATTTTAAAATATCTAACTGAAGTAGGTACATTTTTTTGTATTTGATACATATTCATACGCTAATTACACTAATACAAGCTGTAGTCTGTTGGTCGATTGCAGATTCAGAAGAAGGTGATAAGGAAACTGACAAAGTGGTTGTGTGGTCAAAACTGGTGAATGCAAGAGAATCAAAGTAGGTACACTTATTTTTAGTTATATATATCGTTCGTAAATAGAATTGTAATACATGTATATGAGAACGCATATCACAATTTGCAGTGGTTCGAGTGTAGGGATACAGCTAGAGTTGTTCCGGATAAGCAAACATTGCCGTCAGTCACTTCCGGTATCAATAAAATGAGGTTTCCGAATATTTTATCCTTTTGTTAAATAGACAATCTAGAGATATTACGAATATTAAGTCATGACATTATTTTATTAGCAAAAACGAAGTTGCGCTAAAATTGTGTTTTTGTTTGATAATTTTTATTTCTATGTGGCATGCAACATCTTTAAAACATATTTTAAATTAGTGTACTTTATACAACCAAGATTTAGATAAACACTTATTAACATTTCTAATTTATGTTTTGAGTTAATAACAAGAACTATGAATTGATTTAGATTCCTTATGGGCACGTCCTGTGGATCTGGAAAAATGAAAAATGTCAGTAAAGATCAATATAAAAAGATGGGTCTCATTTCCCTACACGCTTATTCGGTATTAGACGTACGAGATGTCCAAGGAAACCAGTAAGTATATTTGTACTGTGAGTGCCCAGAAGGAATTAAAAGTGTTCACCAAAAGAAGTCAATGTATGCAAGGCAACGTGGCAAAGCGTTTTAGTTCTGTTGCCCTATCGCTACGGGACATCACAAAAATCATACTATACCAATAAACAGCTACATCCGGTGCAATATACATTCGAACTATGTTATCTCGAGGTTATTAAGGGGGTAATAAACAAACTTATCCCGGGCATTCAAGGTAACCAAGTATGTACTTAAAATTTTACTGTCGGAATTGAATTTGTATTTCGAGTTAAGCAGAGCTTTTGAGATATCAAAGGTCCAGATAAAGAACATTTTCTAGAGAAAACAGCATAACCAAATCTTCAAATATTTGGTAAAACTATTATATTACTGTATCAGTTTGTCTAAAACTCGACATCAGACCATCTTTAAGTACCTGTAAGAAGTACTAGGATGACTTTGTAGAAGTACATCGGGCCATGATAGCTCAGTCGGCTATAGGCCCAACTACGTGGTTCGACGCTCCCTACCCGTGTCTGTCTGTATTTCTCAGGAAGCTGAGAAACGGCCGGTCTGTGCTGCCATGGCTGTGTCCTTGGGCAAGGCACTTTACCATAGTTAATAGTTGATAAAGTGTCGGTACACCTTAACCAATCGGCCACCGCGGCCCCCTTCCTTGGGCAAGACACTTTACCCTAGTTACTTTGGACGACATGCGGAGGACCTCCCATATATTGTTCAGTGAGGTAGTCACCAACAACTACATAGAGTCCCTACCTCAAAATGACCCTGGCTGTTCACGGGTCGATAACCCAAGTCAACAAACAATGAAATTGTAGAAGTACAAGTCCGAAAAGACAAGTAATATGTAAATCAGTATTCAGATATCTTATTAGGTGGAATCATACAACCAGATATGTATTTCAACTTTCTTCTATACTAGTAAATATGTTGTACCAATAGATGACTGCTACTACTGACAAGCCTTAAGTGGTACCATTTGGATAAAATCTTTGTGTCAATTATATATTGCTTATTTGTCCAATCGTATTTCAAATATTTCCAGATATCAAACTTGAATAAGATGCATCTAAGACCTTAACACAATTGCCAAAATTCAGATGATGATGAAAATAATTTCATTACTAATTCAATTTGAGTTATGTCCAATTTAGCAGTCTGGAAAATATGTCCTCGAAAAAAGCGAAATATAAGACCTCGCGAAAATAATAATTTTACTGTATACTTCAACTTAATATTCTACAGATTGGTGCGAATACGAAACCCTTGGGGTCGGGAGTCTTGGAATGGAGATTGGTCTGATGGGTCGCAGAGATGGTCAGCTATTAGAGAGTCCTCGAGAAAAGCACTGAATCCAACAGAAAACAAAAACGGAATATTTTGGATAAGCCTGGACGAATACATGAAGTATGTTTCTTATGGCATGTTATTAATATGCATGTCTTATATCTATCCTAGAAAAAAAGCGGAGTTGTTAATCAAAATGAGAATTCAGACATACTATATATGAGGGGTTATTGATAAGTTGTGAGCCTCATATTGAAGGATTTGAATTTTGCCGGACATATTGTATTATTTTTCAACATAATCCCCTTCGGTATCTATACACTTTTGCCAGGGGTGTTTAATTAAGGGCCTCAATGCCACTTTTATAAAACTGCTTTTCTTGGCTGTTCAGAAAGCCATCCACTGCATGTTAGGGTTGGGGTTAGGGTGCCTGAAATAGCTGTTTTCAGTTTTGGAAATAGATGAACGTCTGATGGAGCGCAATCAGATGAATAAGGCGGATTCTCAATCAAAGCCACACTCGTGAATGGCAGCACATGGCAATAGCAGACTCTTTCACCCTAACCCTAACTGAGTTTTTCCATTTTGCAAAAACCGCTTATCTTGTTTGCTTAAGAGTGCTACCTTGTCGATATAAACTAACCAAATGAGACCAGTCCTTGGTTACACGGCCCTATATGGTCAGAGAATAATTGGACTTAAAAGCATTCTGCATGGTCGCAAGTGGCGACTTAATTTGAGATGTTATATTTTCTCTACTTTCGAAACTTTCTGCCTTTACACTGCCTCATTTTAGCTTCTTGTTGAGCGTTGGTCTAAGTAAGGAAAGGCTCAGCATTTTGTGAAACTGAACTGTTGACAACTAAACATCAAAGAACCATTATATATATATATATATGTTTTGACAGGTACTTTGATAGTGTTGACATATGTAAGGCAAGATCCGGCTGGCACGAGGTCCGAATCAAAGGTGTGTTCCCTCCAAATGCTGGAAAACCGTGGAAATTTGTCAACTTATCCATTATGGAGAGAACACAATTGGACATAGGACTCTTCCAGAAAAGTTTCAGGTATAAACTATTGGTTATTTAAGATGTCATATTTTTCGATATCATTGATATATTGCATTATCTTGCTCTAGTCCGTTTCCCAATTTCCCACTTTCAGACTTTTGACATATTTGAACCACAGAACAATACAACAATCTTGATTTTCCATATATTAAATAATCTCTGGATCTCGTTCATATTATCTATGAATGTATTAAAGCTTGCATATGTATGACTTTCATCATACTGTTAAATAGATCTTATTGAAATTAATCTGTTATTCATTCAATGAAACTCATTGTTATTGAATTTGAATGATATTTCACTCCCGACAACTTTGTTGTTGATAATAAACTGATGATTTCATGGTTTTACATTCGTAATGTTGCTTTAAGGCTTGAACGGTCTATCTTATTTAACTAAAGGATAACATATTCAGTTTATTGGTACCGACAGTGACCGACGGCCATGTTTTACTCTAGCTGTATCCCTACATTGACCTAATCACGAAGTTCTATTATACATTCTCATGGTGTACAATTTTTCATTAACGACATATAGAGGCGTTGTGACATAGGATATCTAAAAGAGAAAATTATGTGATACATTTTTTGATAATTTCCTTTGATCTAGGGGACAAGAAGGGAAAGAAAATACGTTAGATCTCTTCATTGTTGTCATGGAGAACAACATGGAGGGTCACAATGTATTCAAGAGAGTTGTAACAACAAGTCAAAGACAACAACGTAGCTTCGTTGGGTGTGAGGTTGACCTTAGGCCAGGTTACTACACAATAGTGTGTCTGGCTTTCAAACACTGGCAGACAGGTATGTACTAAAGGAATACCAACCTACAAACGTAGCCAATGATCGAGGGCAAAATATGAAATAATACACAACTACACGAAATCCGTTGAATCATTACAAGGAACTTATCACCAGATATCCCGGAAGGTTGAGCGTCTTTTAATCATTGAGAAAACACGCAGTATGTAATCATATATCTGGGTCGAAATAAAATCGGAGGAAATGCCATTACCCAATACATACATAAACCGGGTTGGTGAGAATAGAACCACCATTCAGGGATATCACGATACTGTCGACCATAGAACTTGCCCATAGTCTTCATCAACTACATCTCTCACAAATCTGCCTTTTCCTTTTGTTCAGTCATTTCAATTGTAAAATGCTGGTCCAAATAGTCTTACTTTAACAATACTCTGATTAAATGTTCATAGAAGACGCTTATGCTGCATAAAGCAGCTAGCCATTTGTTCAAGGGTCTTCCTGCAAATCGTTTGAGTCAAAATTATAGTTTTGTTTAAAAGTCTGGGATCTCATATTTGAAAGGGTCTGTTTCCAGTAATGTTAATTCCCCATAGGAGCCTGTCCCCGTATAATTTCTTACCTAGCTCAACTACAGTTTTTTTCTTTTCCGAAGAATAATTTTACACCTTTCCGACACCCAGATTTCATAATGTCAGTGAAAATGTATTTTTATAAAGTTGTCATTTTGAGCATCAAAGACATAAGGTCCTAAATAAAAGAAGGTTATCTCGAAATTGTAATTCGCAACATAGTATAAATTTCTTTTGATAAATATTTCCAAAACATCGTGTTTATTCATAAAACATAAAACAAAAATTTTCTCGGATGAAAATGCACTTGCAGAGACACAAATATGAAGAAAAATGCCATAAAATTGCAATTTTCTCCCGTTATATAGTTTTGGATGCATATTTCCATCACAAAATCGGATAGAGCTTTACTTGTTTCATATGTGTACCAAAAATCAGCTAATTCCATGTGGTGGAACGTTCTCATGTCGCCGCCTGAATGTGGTTGTAAATTGAAAGAAAAGGGGAAATGAGTAACAACCTTGTCTGAAACCCTATTATATAGCTTATTATATACAAAATTTTATATTGAATATCAGAGCGGATATTTTCATGACTGTTTTATGATATCTAACGACTAAATAAACAGTATCGATATATAAAATTTCAAAGTTTTCCCCGCCAAAATTAAAAAATCGAGCAAAAATGCCTAAATGTTTTTCAGCTCCTTCATTTAAACACATACAGACTTGATATTTATCACAACCATAGAACGTAAGAGTGGCTACAAAAGAAGTTATTTTTCACTGACCTTGAACTTCATTCAAGGTCAAATAATCAAAAAAAATAAATTAAACAAAAATTCTTTTGAATCAGGTTCTTTGTTCGTTCGTTTTTTTCCTTAAACAATCAATGCATCTTGTAGTTCATTGGCGGGGCTCACTTTTCTCTGCGATATGCTATCAAAAAATATGTCAAGGTCAAGGTCTCAGCGCAAGGTCAAATCAAGGTCAAAAATTCAAAATTCAAAATGAGTTAATTTTTTGCATTGCAAAGTGCATGAATAATGAAGACGAACGGTGCAAGTTTTATGGTCGTGCGATAAAAAATGACGTAGAAATGGCACTTTGAAAAATGTTTGTTTTCCCGCCAAAATTCAAATTTTCCCCAAAATGCACTTAATTACCCTCTGCTCCAAAATCTTTACATACATAGATATTTTATTTGGCATAGTGATAGCATGTACGGATGCCTACAAACTTGATTGCTTTTCAATGACCTTGACCTTCGTTCAAGGTCACAGAGGTCAAATGATCAAAAATAGAAAATTTCAAATTCTCTTTCAAACGGTTAATTTTTATTGTATATTTAAGAAAACGTTTGTTTGAAGATGTTTGCAACGTTTCCACGTCAAAACGTCAACTTTATCTCAGAAAAAATACATAGGAAAACATTTAACTGCCAAAATTAAATATTATCCTTCAATTACACTAGAAATGTTTTTCCTCCAATACTCTGACACTAACAGACTTGATAATTGGCACATATAAAACATTAATGACTGGCTACAAAAGGTATGCACATATTTGACCTTGACCTTCAAAGTTAAAGGTCACAGAGAGGGTTGAAAGTCAATTGATCGGTTAAAGAAGGGAAGCGAAGAGAAAACGAAGAGAAATCGTAGGTAAAACGTACAAAAGCGTTCGTCAGAACGAGAACATGTCTGCAATCATTTTCTAGTTGGAAATCCCGTGTTTTGATCTTGATCTAGTTTTGTTTGTTGTTCTGTCTATTTGTCAGCCAATGTCTTCAACCACGGGGACTTGTAAAGTAGCCATCTTGGATTTTTTTTATGAAAAAGTGTTTCTCTCACTTTTTTTCATATCTGTGTACATATTCTCAACATACCGAGCAAATACTCTCGTGTTTTTGTTAATTATCTAAAGAAAGTGGAAAATTGGCAATTCAAACATAGGCTAATTCAACCCAAGATTTGAAAATGTTCCACCACTTACATGTTGATGATTTTTTCTCTCATCAATAGCATATTATGTACTGTTTAATAGGATAACAATTGGTTTGCATCCAACGCCCATAAAAGGGTGTATTCTCTAAAAAACACAGTTTTTGTGTCTAAAATGTTATCATCGAAAATGGCATTTTTGAGATTGTTTCTTCCATAAAACAGCCAAATGGCGCGATGGAAACATGATTTCTTATCACAATCATGCCATGAATGTATTCTTTACGGTGACCATCATTTGATTAGATTTTCATTAATATTTTACATAACATGCACATTTTATCAACACTTAGACAGCTTCTGAAAGGTACAACTTTGAGGAGCCATAAAAAACAAACCAAGTGACCTAAATCTTTATACTTTATAGATTTGTGACCACAACGGCATGGGCAATGCACCACCAACAGGAAATTTGAATCAGAGAAGGGGCCATTTTGGAAACAGGCCCTTTCATGAAGCATGAATATATATGAGAGTTAATATTATAAATGATCTTCTAAAGATCGAACATAAAACACAATGTTTAAGAAAAGCATTAATTGTAATTTAACTTGCTCCAATGAATGTCTAGTTACAGTTTCAAAGAGAAATAATTAAGTTTACAATATTGTTACTGTGGTAAGTAAATGACTGCAAATAGGAGTTACTTCCCTTCCACTATATAAACCAAACAAGATTGCCGACTGTTTCCATGTCCCTTCCCTGTTCCGTATATCTATTTATTTTCAATTACTCTAAACAAACTTATTTTCGCGTATATCCTGGGGCTATTAAAATTCGCGAAATTAAATCGCCGTGAAAAGTAATTCGACATTAAAACGCGAATCTAAGTTTATTAACAGTGATTAGATATCACAAAATGTTACAATTAGCATGTAAATTTAATAAATCCACACATTTTGCCGTTAGCATGGTACCAAGAAAACGTATGTATAACGTGAAAGGTTGGAATATCATAGAGACACAAAAGATGCTTAGTTATATTTAAAAATACCCAAGACCATAAATGTACTTACAAACATGAACTCTCCTTTCAGCAGAGACAACGACCATACATTGCTTCTTCACACTGTATAGTTTTAATATCAGTGTGTATTCACAATCCAGAGTTCATCTCTGACATAAAACGTGCATCTTGGATTTTCAAGAGATGTAGGTTGATGAACACCATGGGGAAAATGTTATGGGTGGCATCGTGATCTTATGAATGAATACATGTTTCTCAGTTTGAGAACGTTACATTACCTGGATGCAACATAGAGATGGAAGATATTGTCGAAGAAGTAGAAAACTCTTCCGAAACACCTAGATTTATTCTTTTGCAGTTTTTTTTTTAAACATTGCCGTATAAATCTGAATTTGTTAAGATGTTACACTCATTTTGTCGATCTACGATTTCACTTACATGTCGATATTCTTTGGTTTTTGTCAGGAGTCTATTTTGAGTCAAAAACATACTTTTCTAGATTCGCTGTTTTACCTTTTACCTTAGACTGGCCCCCTGTCTCTGGAATATTAAAATTATAAATAAAATTGAGCTTTATGGTTTTGATCCCTAGGATATGTCTGATCCTAAGTTTCAAACTAGGGGCAGATAATCTAGTATTAGAATTTAGCTTGGTAATTCTTAACTAAACAACTTAGGGTCTGGTGCCAGTACTTTGACCTTTTAACGACTTTTGAAGCATATTGGTCATTGTGTGAATGTCTCCTGATATTAATTTCTTCCAGCTGGCCACGGAAGGCAGTCACTATTAGATGAAGAACAACTCAATCGAAATTTCGTCATGGCCATTCACAGTTCTGAAATGATCCTATCGGAGGAGATCGATAGTCATGTTCCTGATTTACCGTACCGCCCTCGCTGATACCCTAATCCAATTAGCCATTCAAAATGGGAAACGAAATAAGGTCAGCCATACTTCCTAATCGCTCTGACACACATTTCAAACCATACATAAAAACAAGCCTTTGGATCTGTTGAATGAATTAGTGGTAACTTCGACGGCATTAGCGTGCGAGGCCGTTGATGGAGGAAACGTGTTTCTATGGGGGTCGATTAGAAACCAAAATTGACTTACTGCATCTTCCCATTTGCATTTTATTTTGATGCTATCTAGGATATATATCTTTGCATGTCACGCACACATATATATATGGCAATTTTTGTTAATTACCCTTTGTCCATTTTGATAAATGAAGGTATACGCTTACAGGTTATCTATTTGTGTAATAAGTATCAGATCTAAATCATTCTTTTTCATCTTTTATTCATTTTCTCTTGTTTATCTATTTTGTTTTCAATACTGAACCAAATTTTCCCCTGTCATATTTCGCAGTACATCAATGTCTAGAAAAAAGGAGTAATTCATCAATGTTCTATTGAGATGAATACTTAAGCTCATTTCTGACACTTCTATATTGCAGCATGGCAAAGATGACTTAGTTTCATATGAGTTGTGGTGGCACGGCGCCATTTTTGTCCTTGAAAACACAAGTTCTAAAATGTATGGCAGCTTTAAATGTGATGCTTCCAAAAGTTCTTACCTGCTCTCAACCCGAGTTAGCTTTGTCACTATGGATTGTGTTCCACCAAGACACAGGTAAGAGTAAACAATTATACGGATACTAGAACCAGCATCTTCCAAATCCAAGCGCTAAGTTTTCGGTATGTGTCTTCCCGGGGCTCTTTGAAAACTCTTGAAAATAAACCTCTTATGTATTTTAGAAAGGGAAGCATTGTTAATTTCTTTAAGATTAATTTGATCAATTTTGCCTCCAATTTCTGTTCACAGACAGGTGACGACAGTTTTGACGCCACTCGACTCAAAGCATGGATGGTCCACGTCTTGTCAATACACATATATTATGAGCGCAGAACCTGGTCTGCACAAAACAATATGTGGCTCAAATGGAAAACACCACGTACCGGAAATAACACCACAATTGGAGGGTCTACATAGGCCGCGGCCTATTCTGTAACGTACCGGAAATAACACCACAGTTGGAGAGTCCACATAGGCCGCGGTCTATTCTGTAACGTACCGGAAATAACACCACAATTGGAGGGTCTACATAGGCCGTGGCCTATTCTGTAACGTACCGGAAATAACACCACAGTTGGAGAGTCCACATAGGCCTCGGACTAATATGTAACGTACCAGAATTGTACCACAAGTACCAGAATTGTACCACAATTGGAGGGTCTACATAAGATTCGGCCTATTCTAAAACCCACTGGAATTTACACCAGAATTTGAGGCTCTACACCAGACCTACTATAACATACCGGATACTGTAAATGAGGTCATTTTTGAGAAGGTTCTGTTTTCGCTATTTTCAATAGTTTAATACAAAAGGTATGATCCTTTTCATAAATTTCCTGGATTTTTTCACTTTTTCGTTCAAACGTTTGACAAAAAGCACGAAAATATAAACCATTAAAATCCTTTACTGGTGTTACACGACAGGCTTCATTCGTTCTCGATCCGTTATTTATCATTATATCATGATTACTTTTTAGGGAGGAAATTCTCTAAATGTAAGGGTCCGTTTGATGGTTCAATGCTTTACGGTTTTATTTACTATATATCATATAACGGTCGTTGTGTATAAACCTTCGTTGTTGTCTTAATTGCTATGGAAACCAGGAATACAAATACAACAAATGTATTGTTATATTATTGCTGTAAGAGCGAATCACGACAGTTTGTACTAACGAAATACACGTGAAATATCCAAACCACGAGAGAAAGTTCACACGGATATTTCATGTTATACAGTAAAGCAAACAGTATTTTTCGTGGAAGTAACATGATGAACTTTTAGTATGTATCATGGCAAAACGTGGGTCTTCCTTTTGACGTCATGCTGTTGACATGCCATGTGTTAAGCTGTTTGTAAATTTCAAGAAAACATGAAAAAAATGCAGGTTTCAGGGGGACATAATTACCTCATTTGTATCGCTTATATTGCACAAAATAACCCTGTATGTTAACAGAAAGCTTTGATGCGCGTGCCAAGTTGACTATTACCCAACGGGTTACTTTGGTCCGACACTGCGACTAGACATTATCTGCGCGTGCATCACCATTTGAAAGACCTGCAGTGATTGGCTGTTTGTTAATCCTTTTATGTAATAGCTTTAGATGAAACCACAAGGGGATGAAACGGCCCGATTAAAATGGTAACTGCGATGGGACCTTTGACTGATTGATTGATGTTGGAAACATTGAGTGGTGTAATTTTGTTTTCTTAAGGACGAAATATCGATGTCTACAATATGTACCTCTTGTGTTATTTGCAATACATATGTTTCGTGCTTACCGGATTCTGTTTTTAAGTTTAGAATGAACGTATTTAGTTGTGGTTCAACATCGCCATCTGTGTTGAAATCTCCATATTGAATGAATATGTGAACTCCCATCCGAGATGGTATTGGCATTCTTTGGCAATTTACAGAATCACTATCGGTGCATTGGACATATCCCATCCAGAAGGGATTCCTCAAGGCTCAATTCTTAGACCACTTTTGTTTTTAATCTATATGTTGATGACATTGCAGATATCTTTGAATCGGCCTCTGTAAGTATTCTAACCAAGAATACGATTCAACTAAATACCTTACGATTTTGATTTAACCAACAAAACCCAATACCAAACACTATAAAAGATTTGTAAATATTACAAAAAAACTGAATCTGTATTTCTGTTCTCTTCAAGTTCAGCACATATCATTATCATATGATGATCAAATAATGTAATATGAGTTGGTAGGTAAACTGTTGAATGACCATGCATAAAACCTGGTTGGTACTGTTGAAAAAAGAGAGAATTGTAGATAAGGTAATTAAATTTATCATAATCAGCTTCTTATCAAGCCAAATATAACATGAATAGTTCGTTTTACAGTAACACGAAGTACAACCATCGTGGTCACAACTTATCGATAGGTACTACAGATTAATCAATTCAGTAAATTGAATCCGATAAAAGTATTGGAATAAGTAAAAGTGATGCCTTTGAATACATTTTAAATATATATTTATGTATATCATTGTATACCGTTTATTGATTAACCGTGTCGTACCTTTAACTTTTAACTAAATATTACGAATACAATTTAATTTACCACCCAATATATCTGCCTTTTATCAATACATCTGTACATGGATAACCATACTAAGCACCAAAAAGATTGAAAAAGGAAAGCGCTAATGCTTAGGTACGTGTTGTTCTAATCTATATTTATATATTGATAATTATTATACTCAAGTAGATGTTATTTTCTCACTTTCTGATTGGTTAAAATTGAATCACGTGATTAACGATAAAAAGTAATATTGACCGGCCGTGCAAAGAAAAGGCCGTTAAAAAAGCTGGTTAACTAGGTGGTTCCTGAAAATAAGTTGATTATGAATGATTTCCCCTTAGTATTGTCCTGCAGTGTCAAATATCCTGCATGCTATTGAAACATGACAAGCAATATCTTTGATTGTTATGATATTAAATTATCTAAGAATTACTGAATTGAATGTATTTTAATGCATTAATTTATTTTCTGATTGTGTGGTATTTAAAAAGACATAATTAAATATTTACAAATGTTTCACCAATCAGTTTCTTTCATTTCATGTACAGGTGTTATTTGCATTCATTGTATGACGATTAAAAATAAAAACAGTTATTCAATGGGAAATTATTCGTCCTCGGTCGATAACTTTCCAGGTAAATAAAATCATGTATCAACCTTAGCAAAAGGCTATAATTGTGTAATATCATATTTTGCCCCATTTTCCTCCATTCTCATTGGCTAAAATGTGCTCAGGTCGAGGCTAATATTTTAGGATATCGACCTGATGTTTCTGTTTTTAGAAACACCGAGTTAATATTGCGTAAATTATGACGTCATTATCATGTAACGTGTAATGATTCGGTCATTATGGTGGTAAACCGACGTGGTAGAATCTAAAATATTGATTTTGACCAGATCGGTGTAATACCATATTAACCTAACCAAAGGCCGATAATTGATAAACATTGATATATAATCATAATTTGTTATAGAGTAACATAATGTATCGATACTATCATAAAATTGAAGAAAAGCTTATTCAATGATTCAGTCTTCTGTTGTTTTTTTTCTCGATAAGAAGCCTAAATATTCACCAAATGGAACAACTTTATCTAAAGTCTCTATTTCAAAGTATGAAAAGTGGTAACTTAAACAATCACCGGAAAAAGAGATGACGACACAACTTGACCAATCCGTGAAAAAGGCAAAGAAGTTAAAAAAAACAACAAAAAAAACAACAATTTAAATGCCCACCTTCACACTCCCTCCGAGTGAGACGTGGGGATTGTAACAACAGTTACTCCCTCCGAGTGAGACGTGGGGATTGTAACTATAGTTACTCCCTCCGAGTGAGACGTGGGGATTGTAACTACAGTCACTCCTTCCGAGTGAGACGTGAGGATTGTAACTACAGTTACTCCCTCCGAGTGAGGCGTGGGGATTGTAACTACAGTTACTCCCTCCGAGTGAAGCGTGGGGATTGTAACTAGTCACTCCCTCCGAGTGAGGCGTGGGGATTGTAACTAGTCACTCCCTCCGAGTGAGACGTGGGGATTGTAACTACAGTTACTCCCTCCGAGTGAGGCGTGGGGATTGTAACTACAGTTACTCCCTCCGAGTGAGACGTGGGGATTGTAACTATAGTTACTCCCTCCGAGTGAGACGTGGGGATTGTAACTACAGTCACTCCTTCCGAGTGAGACGTGAGGATTGTAACTACAGTTACTCCCTCCGAGTGAGACGTGGGGATTGTAACTATAGTTACTCCCTCCGAGTGAGACGTGGGGATTGTAACTACAGTCACTCCCTCCGAGTGAGACGTGGGGATTGTAACTAGTCACTCCCTCCGAGTGAGACGTGGGGATTGTAACTACAGTCACTCCCTCCGAGTGAGACGTGGGGATTGTAACAACAGTCACTCCCTCCGAGTGAGACGTGGGGATTGTAACTACAGTCACTCCCTCCGAGTGAGGCGTGGGGATTGTAACTAGTCACTCCCTCCGAGTGAGACGTGGGGATTGTAACTACAGTCACTCCCTCCGAGTGAGACGTGGGGATTGTAACTACAGTCACTCCCTCCGAGTGAGGCGTGGGGATTGTAACAACAGTCACTCCCTCCGAGTGAGGCGTGGGGATTGTAACTACAGTCACTCCCTCCGAGTGAGACGTGGGGATTGTAACAACAGTTACTCCCTCCGAGTGAGATGTGGGGATTGTAACTACAGTCACTCCCTCCGAGTGAGACGTGGGGATTGTAACTACAGTCACTCCCTCCGAGTGAGGCGTGGGGATTGTATCTACAGTCACTCCCTCCGAGTGAGACGTGGGGATTGTAACTACAGTTACTCCCTCCGAGTGAGACGTGGGGATTGTAACTATAGTTACTCCCTCCGAGTGAGACGTGGGGATTGTAACTACAGTCACTCCCTCCGAGTGAGACGTGAGGATTGTAACTACAGTTACTCCCTCCGAGTGAGGCGTGGGGATTGTAACTACAGTTACTCCCTCCGAGTGAAGCGTGGGGATTGTAACTAGTCACTCCCTCCGAGTGAGGCGTGGGGATTGTAACTAGTCACTCCCTCCGAGTGAGACGTGGGGATTGTAACTACAGTTACTCCCTCCGAGTGAGGCGTGGGGATTGTAACTAGTCACTCCCTCCGAGTGAGGCGTGGGGATTGTAACTAGTCACTCCCTCCGAGTGAGACGTGGGGATTGTAACTACAGTCACTCCCTCCGAGTGAGACGTGGGGATTGTAACTAGTCACTCCCTCCGAGTGAGACGTGGGGATTGTAACTAGTCACTCCCTCCGAGTGAGACGTGGGGATTGTAACTACAGTCACTCCCTCCGAGTGAGACGTGGGGATTGTAACTACAGTCACTCCCTCCGAGTGAGACGTGGGGATTGTAACTACAGTTACTCCCTCCGAGTGAGGCGTGGGATTGTAACTACAGTCACTCCCTCCGAGTGAGGCGTGGGGATTGTAACTAGTCACTCCCTCCGAGTGAGGCGTGGGGATTGTAACTAGTCACTCCCTCCGAGTGAGACGTGGGGATTGTAACTACAGTCACTCCCTCCGAGTGAGACGTGGGGATTGTAACTACAGTCACTCCCTCCGAGTGAGGCGTGGGATTGTAACTACAGTCACTCCCTCCGAGTGAGACGTGGGGATTGTAACTAGTCACTCCCTCCGAGTGAGGCGTGGGGATTGTAACTAGTCACTCCCTCCGAGTGAGACGTGGGGATTGTAACTACAGTCACTCCCTCCGAGTGAGACGTGGGGATTGTAACTACAGTCACTCCCTCCGAGTGAGACGTGGGGATTGTAACTAGTCACTCCCTCCGAGTGAGACGTGGGGATTGTAACTACAGTCACTCCCTCCGAGTGAGACGTGGGGATTGTAACTACAGTCACTCCCTCCGAGTGAGACGTGGGATTGTAACTACAGTTACTCCCTCCGAGTGAGGCGTGGGGATTGTAACTACAGTCACTCCCTCCGAGTGAGACGTGGGGGTTGTAACTAAAGTCACTCCCTCCGAGTGAGACGTGGGGATTGTAACTACAGTTACTCCCTCCGAGTGAGGCGTGGGGATTGTAACTACAGTCACTCCCTCCGAGTGAGGCGTGGGGATTGTAACTACAGTTACTCCCTCCGAGTGAGACGTGGGGATTGTAACTACAGTCACTCCCTCCGAGTGAGACGTGGGGATTGTAACTACAGTTACTCCCTCCGAGCGAGACTTGGGGATTGTAACAACAGTCACTCCCTCCGAGTGAGGCGTGGGGATTGTAACTATAGTTACTCCCTCCGAGTGAGACGTGGGGATTGTAACTACAGTCCCATTTTCTCGAAGTGTGTCCTTTTCTTTCTGGAATTTTTTTTCCTGTCTCCCTTGACACTGCTTTACTTTCTGTCAAGAATTTGGGCGTTCTACCTTGTGATTAAGACTATGGGTCCTATCCAAAGGCCTTGATACACTTATTTGATGTCCCATACAGCCTGATGCACAGGGACTTCAGAGTTAATTACAGTCTACATGTATTTGGACCTCCCCTTGTGTGTATAGCACATTTTGAGAGGTTTTGAGGGGCCAGTTTACGTTTCAAATGTGCTATACACACTAGGGGAGGTCCAAATACCTGTAGACTGTAACTAATTCTCAAGTCCCTGTGCGCGAGATGCATGCGTGTTGTGTATGTGTGTGATTTGGAAGTCTGCAGTATTTCCTCTTGACACCTATGCTAAAATGACTGGTCTGTAACGTGTTCTTCTATAGGTGTCTCCTTGACATTGACACCTGTCCTCAAATGACCGGTCTGTGACGTGTTCTTCTATAGTTGTCTCCCTGACACCTGTCCTCAAATGACCGGTCTGTAACGTTTTCTTCTATAGGTGTCTCCTTGACACCTGTCCTCAAATGACCGGTCTGTAACGTTTTCTTCTATAGGTGTCTCCTTGACACCTGTCCTCAAATGACCGGGCTGTAACGTTTTCTTCTATAGGTGTCTCCTTGACACCTGTCCTCAAATGACCGGTCTGTAACGTTTTCTTCTATAGGTGTCTCCTTGACACCTGTCCTCAAATGACTGGTCTGTAACGTTTTCTTCTATAGGTGTCTCCTTGACACCTGTCTTAAATGACTGGTCTGTGAGGTATATGTGTCTCCTTGACACCTGTCCTCAAATGACCGGTCTGTAACGTTTTCTTCTATAGGTGTCTCCTTGACCTTGACACGTGTCCTCAAATGACCGGTCTGTAACGTTTTCTTCTATATGTCTCCTTGACACCTGTCCTCAAATGACCGGTCTGTAACGTTTTCTTCTATAGGTGTCTCCTTGACACGTGTCCTCAAATGACTGGTCTGTAACGTTTTCTTCTATAGTCGTCTCCTTGACACCTGTCCTCAAATGACTGGTCTGTAACGTTTTCTTCTATAGGTGTCTCCTAGACATTGACACCTGTCCTCAAATGACTGGTCTGTAACGTTTTCTTCTATAGGTGTCTCCTTGACACCTGTCTTAAATGACTGGTCTGTGAGGTATATGTGTCTCCTTGACACGTGTCCTCAAATGACCGGTCTGTAACGTTTTCTTCTATAGGTGTCTCCTTGACATTGACACCTGTCCTCAAATGACTGGTCTGTAACGTGTCCTTCTATAGGTGCCTCCTTGACACCTGTCCTCAAATGACCGATCTGTAACGTTTTCTTCTATAGGTGTCTCCTTGACACCTGTCCTCAAATGACCGGTCTGTAACGTTTTCTTCTATAGGTGTCTCCTTGACACCTGTCCTCAAATGACCGGCCTGTAACGTTTTCTTCTATAGGTGTCTCCTTGACACCTGTCCTCAAATGACCGGTCTGTAACGTTTTCTTCTATAGGTGTCTCCTTGACACCTGTCCTCAAATGACTGGTCTGTAACGTTTTCTTCTATAGGTGTCTCCTTGACACCTGTCTTAAATGACTGGTCTGTGAGGTATATGTGTCTCCTTGACACCTGTCCTCAAATGACCGGTCTGTAACGTTTTCTTCTATAGGTGTCTCCTTGACCTTGACACCTGTCCTCAAATGACCGGTCTGTAACGTTTTCTTCTATAGGTGTCTTCCTGACACCTGTCCTCAAATGACCGGTCTGTCACGTTTTCTTCTATATGTGTCTCCTTGACACCTGTCCTCAAATGACCGGTCTGTAACGTTTTCTTCTATAGGTATCTCCGTGACACCTGTCCTCAAATGACCGGTCTATAACGTTTTCTTCTATAGGTGTCTCCTTGACACCTGTCCTCAAATGACTGGTCTGTAACGTGCTCTTCTATAGGTGTCTCCTTGACACCTGTCCTCAAATGACTGGTCTGTAACGTTTTCTTCTATAGGTGTCTCCTTGACACCTGTCCTCAAATGACCGGTCTGTAACGTTTTCTTCTATAGTCGTCTCCTTGACACGTGTCCTCAAATGACCGGTCTGTAACGTTTTCTTCTATAGGTGTCTCCTTGACACCTGTCCTCAAATGACCGGTCTGTAACGTTTTCTTCTATATGTCTCCTTGACACCTGTCCTCAAATGACCGGTCTGTAACGTTTTCTTCTATAGGTGTCTCCTTGACACGTGTCCTCAAATGACCGGTCTGTAACGTTTTCTTCTATAGGTGTCTCCTAGACATTGACACCTGTCCTCAAATGACTGGTCTGTAACGTTTTCTTCTATAGGTGTCTCCTAGACATTGACACCTGTCCTCAAATGACTGGTCTGTAACGTTTTCTTCTATAGGTGTCTCCTTGACACCTGTCCTCAAATGACTGGTCTGTAACGTTTTCTTCTATAGGTGTCTCCTTGACACCTGTCTTAAATGACTGGTCTGTGAGGTATATGTGTCTCCTTGACACGTGTCCTCAAATGACCGGTCTGTAACGTTTTCTTCTATAGGTGTCTCCTTGACATTGACACCTGTCCTCAAATGACTGGTCTGTAACGTGTCCTTCTATAGGTGCCTCCTTGACACCTGTCCTCAAATGACTGGTCTGTAACGTTTTCTTCTATAGTCGTCTCCTTGACACCTGTCCTCAAATGACCGGTCTGTAACGTGTCCTTCTATAGGTGCCTCCTTGACACCTGTCCTCAAATGACCGATCTGTAACGTTTTCTTCTATAGGTGTCTCCTTGACACCTGTCCTCAAATGACTGGTCTGTAACGTTTTCTTCTATAGGTGTCTCCTTGGCACCTGTCCTCAAATGACTGGTCTGTCACGTTTTCTTCTATAGGGGTCTCCCTGACACCTGTCCTCAAATGACCGGTCTGTGACGTTTTCTTCTATAGGTGTCTCCTTGACACCTGTCCTCAAATGACCGGTCTGTCACGTTTTCTTCTATAGGTGTCTCCCTGACAGCTGTCCTCAAATGACCGGTCTGTAACGTTTTCTTATATAGGTGTCTCCTTGACACCTGTCCTCAAATGACCGGTCTGTAACGTTTTCTTCTATAGGTGTCTCCCTGACACCTGTCCTCAAATGACCGGTCTGTGACGTTTTCTTCTATAGGTGTCTCCTTGACACCTGTCCTCAAATGACCGGTCTGTCACGTTTTCTTCTATAGGTGTCTCCCTGACACCTGTCCTCAAATGACCGGTCTGTAACGTTTTCTTCTATAGGTGTCTCCTTGACACCTGTCCTCAAATGACCGGTCTGTAACGTGTTCTTCTATAGGTGTCTCCTTGACACCTGTCCTCAAATGACCGGTCTATAACGTTTTCTTCTATAGGTGTCTCCTTGACACCTGTCCTCAAATGACTGGTCTGTAACGTTTTCTTCTATAGGTGTCTCCTCGACACCTGTCTTAAATGACTGGTCTGTGACGTTTTCTTCTATAGGTGTCTCCTTGACACCTGTCCTCAAATGACCGGTCTATTACGTTTTCTTCTATATGTCTCCTTGACACCTGTCCTCAAATGACCGGTCTGTAACGTTTTCTTCTATAGGTGTCTCCTTGACACCTGTCCTCAAATGACCGGTCTGTAACATTTTCTTCTATATGTGTCTCCTAGACATTGACACCTGTCCTCAAATGACCGGTCTGTGACGTTTTCTTCTATAGGTGTCTCCTGACCTTGACACCTGTCCTCATATGACCGGTCTGTAACGTTTTCTTCTATAGGTGTCTCCTTGACACCTGTCGTCAAATGACCGGTCTGTGACGTTTTCTTCTATAGGTGTCTCCTTGACACCTGTCCTCAAATGACCGGTCTGTGACGTTTTCTTCTATATGTGTCTCCTTGACACCTGTCCTCAAATGACCGGTCTGTGACGTTTTCTTCTATAGGTGTCTCCTTGACACCTGTCCTCAAATGACCGGTCTGTGACGTTTTCTTCTATAGGTGTCTCCTTGACACCTGTCCTCAAATGACCGGTCTGTAACGTTTTCTTCTATAGGTGTCTCCTGACCTTGACACCTGTCCTCAAATGACTGGTCTGTAACGTTTTCTTCTATATTTGTCTCCTTGACATTGACACCTGTCCTCAAATGACTGGTCTGTAACGTTTTCTTCTATAGGTGTCTCCTGACCTTGACACCTGTCCTCAAATGACTGGTCTGTAACGTTTTCTTCTATATTTGTCTCCTTGACATTGACACCTGTCCTCAAATGACTGGTCCGTAACGTGTTCTTCTATAGGTGTCTAACTGCTCCGGATGGCACGAGACGGGTCTCCCATATGTTGTTCAGTGGGGTAGTTACCAACTATGACCCTGACTGTTCAAAGGGAGATAAATCCTACCAACAAATTAAAGTTACAACGCCTAAAATAGTTAGAACCAGAAAAAGACAAATTTGGTTGTACGTCAACTTGACCTTGACCTTTCATGAATTCCAACCAGGTCCAATGTTCTTTCTCATCCACATGCCAATTTAACATCGGTGAGCTTAAGAGAATTTCACATTCATCATAGCTGTTACATAACCGATAGATACATAATTTATTATACTTTTTCTTTTTTAGTTTAAATAAAATATGTTTGATATTAGTCATTTGATTTTAGGTACATGAAAATCAAAATCTAAAATCCTTTAACAAATTATTCTAAGTAACTCTCGTTGGTCCGAAAAGAAACGTTAGAAGGGACTTAATTATTGTGGGGGGAAACCGGGGTACCCAGAGAAAACCTACCTATACCTGGTCGGGCAGGTGGCTCCTTTTCCCTTTTCGCGTCTGATCAGGATATTTAACCCTGGCTGTAAACATATGTATGATTCGTACAACAAATTAAACTAGAAAATGTCTGTAAGACATAAATGCCCCCGCTGCCACTTGACACTCTGAAATACAGTTCGGCAAGGATCACATCAGCATCGGGTCGGGACGGACAGGGGTAACACTATTTGCTACCCTCTCCCAACCCCATATACAGTGTATATATCCCTTATTTCATGGGGGGCAGGCATCAGAAGAGATATTTATAAAAAGTTGACCTTTCAGCCTATACAGGCCTGATACAATTAAGACCATTATATCATCTCAGAGATAAGATTTGGCACACATATTTCCAACCCTACTATGGCCTGTATATTAAAGTGATCGTGCCGAGTCCCTGTGGCTATAGTACACACGTACAAGTAGTTGAAAATCAGCGTCATTTTTAATAGTTGTGTATATTACGTTTTTTTGCAATCAACCTTATCTGGCAGTCTTAAACCCTGATGTTGTGATTGATGAAAGCTGTTGGTGTTCACATTAATTTGATGCAAAGATACGCTTGCCTGCCAATGGCGTTGACTGCCACAGTATCATTGCAAACTAATTCTGTCTTTTTTCAAACAAGTCACTAGCAACATCTAGTTAGATGTTGGCTGGTGCCCCATATGCCGTGACGAGTCAAACATCACGGAGATATTGTGTCCCGTGGGGTATTTATATTTTCTTAGTCTTAGACAGCCATCGACACTGAAAATGAATTTGAAATGATGTCTTCGTTGAATTGAAAGATGTCCTGCTGTGGGATGTGATCGAGGCTAAGATGTTTCGGATGAGTAGGGAGGGTTTACGCCGGATAGTTTAGCAAAGGGCGCTTCCCCGCAGTAGGGGGTTTGACAAGGGAGGCTACCACGAAGTCCGTGTGTACTATAACAGGCTCCTAGCTACAATTTAAAGGGATTGCTGTCTTATCATAGTCCTCATCTCATGCACTGGTGATACGGCAGTGTTACACGGAGAAAAACTTGGAAGCGAGCGAACTGTAAATATCTAGCCAATGTTTACCGAGAGCTTGGAGAGACCTTCACACACATTCAAAAGGTGAGTTGTATGTTTGGTGATTTAAACGGTCTTTGTTAAATTAGTTTGAATTTAAACACTACGTTAGACGAAAATACTGTTCAAATTAGTTTTCAGATAGCAGAGAAGTTGAACGTAGTCATGTCTTTAAAATAATTTATAAGGATTTACAAAAATGTTAAGAGTTGTGACTGCTATATGAACGTGATAGTTGACTGCAGAAATACTTTAGCTACAATTTCATTTAATAGCCGTAATTTATTGAGCAATCCAAAGTGGAAATAAAATTTAACCATTGTGTACATGTATGTAACAGGATAATAGCATCTACATTTACTGTATACATCTATTACATAAGTGCTTACGATATTTTCAAATTTTTATTTCAAACTACAGACTGCAGCATATCTTTTAGACATTAATTGTTGGCAAAACATTCTATAATGTCCCAGCATGAAAGGGAGTGTAAATATCATACATGAGTAATTTATTTCAAAAATCATTTTACGTTTTTGTGTGATTTTTAACTGTAACAGTTCACTGATATTGACATTCATTTGCATTACCTACCTGGCTATACAAGGTGTCTAGTGTTGACTCAGGTCTGTATATAGCTTCCATTGGTTCTACCGTCTCATCTTAAATAAAAGTGTCTCATAGCTTCCAATAATTCTACTGTCTCATCTTAGTCAAAGTGTCTCATAACTTCCAATAGTTCTACCATCTCATATTAAGTCAAAGTGTCTCATAACTTCCAATAGTTCTACCATCTTGTCTTAAGTCAAAGTGTCTCTTAACTTTCAATAGTTCTACCATCTTATCTTAGTCAAGTGTCTCATAGCTTCCAATAGTTCTACCATCTCATCTTAGTCAAAGTGTCTCATAACTTCCAATAGTTCTACCATCTCATATTAAGTCAAAGTGTCTCATAACTTCCAATAGTTCTACCATCTTGTCTTAAGTCAAAGTGTCTCATAGCTTCCAATAGTTCTACCGTCTCATCTTAAGTCAAAGTGTCTCATCACTTCCAATAGTTCTACCATATCATCTTAGTCAAAGTGTCTCATAGCTTCCAATAGTTCTACCATCTCATATTAAGTCAAAGTGTCTCATAACTTCCAATAGTTCTACCATCTCATATTAAGTCAAAGTGTCTCATAGCTTCCTATAGTTCTACTGTCTCATCTTAAGTCAAAGTGTCACAAAGCTTCCAATAGTTCTACCGTCTCATCTTAAGTCAAAGTGTCTCTTAACTTCCAATAGTTCTACCATCTCATATTAAGTCAAAGTGTCTCATAGCTTCCAATAGTTCTACCATCTCATATTAAGTCAAAGTGTCTCATAGCTTCCAATAGTTCTACCATCTCATCTTAAGTCAAAGTGTCTCATAGCTTCCAATAGTTCTACCATCTCATCTTAGTCAAAGTGTCTCATAGCTTCCAATAGTTCTACCATCTCATATTAAGTCAAAGTGTCACAAAGCTTCCAATAGTTCTACTGTCTCATATTAAGTCAAAGTGTCTCTTAACTTCCAATAGTTCTACCATCTTGTCTTAAGTCAAAGTGTTGCATAGCTTCCAATAGTTCTACCATCTCATATTAAGTCAAAGTGTCTCATAGCTTCCAATAGTTCTACCATCTCATATTAAGTCAAAGTGTCTCTTAACTTCCAATAGTTCTACTGTCTCATCTTAATTAAAGTGTCTCATAACTTCCAATAGTTCTACCATCTCATATTAAGTCAAAGTGTCTCATAACTTCCAATAGTTCTACCATTTTGTCTTAAGTCAAAGTGTCAAAAAGCTTCCAATAGTTCTACCGTCTCATCTTAAGTCAAAGTGTCTCATAGCTTCCAATAGTTCTACCGTCTTATCTTAAGTCAAAGTGTCACATAGCTTCCAATAGTTCTACCGTCCCATCTTAAGTCAAAGTGTCTCATAACTTCCAATAGTTCTACCATCTCATATTAAGTCAAAGTGTCTCATAGCTTCCAATAGTTCTACCATCTCATATTAAGTCAAAGTGTCTCATAGCTTCCAATAGTTCTACCATCTCATCTTAAGTCAAAGTGTCTCATAGCTTCCAATAGTTCTACCATCTCATCTTAGTCAAAGTGTCTCATAGCTTCCAATAGTTCTACCATCTCATATTAAGTCAAAGTGTCACAAAGCTTCCAATAGTTCTACTGTCTCATATTAAGTCAAAGTGTCTCTTAACTTCCAATAGTTCTACCATCTTGTCTTAAGTCAAAGTGTTGCATAGCTTCCAATAGTTCTACCATCTCATATTAAGTCAAAGTGTCTCATAGCTTCCAATAGTTCTACCATCTCATATTAAGTCAAAGTGTCTCTTAACTTCCAATAGTTCTACTGTCTCATCTTAGTCAAAGTGTCTCATAACTTCCAATAGTTCTACCATCTCATATTAAGTCAAAGTGTCTCATAACTTCCAATAGTTCTACCATTTTGTCTTAAGTCAAAGTGTCAAAAAGCTTCCAATAGTTCTACCGTCTCATCTTAAGTCAAAGTGTCTCATAGCTTCCAATAGTTCTACCGTCTTATCTTAAGTCAAAGTGTCACATAGCTTCCAATAGTTCTACCGTCCCATCTTAAGTCAAAGTGTCTCATAACTTCCAATAGTTCTACCATCTTGTCTTAAGTCTAAGTGTCTCTTAACTTCCAATAGTTCTACCATCTCATATTAAGTCAAAGTGTCTCTTAACTTCCAATAGTTCTACCATCTCATCTTAAGTCAAAGTGTCTCATAGCTTCCAATAGTTCTACTGTCTAATATTAAGTCAAAGTGTCTCTTAACTTCCAATAGTTCTACCGTCTTATCTTAAGTCAAAGTGTCACAAAGCTTCCTATAGTTCTACTGTCTCATCTTAAGTCAAAGTGTCTCTTAACTTCCAATAGTTCTACTGTCTCATATTAAGTCAGTGTCTCTTAACTTCCAATAGTTCTACCGTCTCATCTTAAGTCAAAGTGTCTCTTAACTTCCTATAGTTCTACTCTCTCATATTAAGTCAAAGTGTCTCATAGCTTCCAATAATTCTACTCTCTCTTATTAAGTCAAAGTGTCTCATAACTTCCAATAATTCTACCGTGTCATCTTAAGTCAAAGTGTCTCATAGCTTCCAATAGTTCTACCATCTCATCTTAAGTCAAAGTGTCACAAAGCTTCCAATAGTTCTACTGTCTCATATTAAGTCAAAGTGTCTCTTAACTTCCAATAGTTCTACCATCTCATCTTAAGTCAAAGTGTCTCATAACTTCCAATAATTCTACCGTGTCATCTTAAGTCAAAGTGTCTCATAACTTCCAATAATTCTACTGTCTCATCTTAAAAGTCACAGTAGCTCAGCTGTTGTATTCATCCTACTATAAACCCAGTGGGTCAATACTTAACCTCTAACTCAAAACCAGGGACGGAATTTTAACAAGACAATTATACATGGCATTTAGATGGGCTTATTTCTTGGCTTGTTCTGGTCCGATGTCTATACGTCTAAACTAAAAGTATTCTGTCTGATTTTTGTGTGTAAGTGTCTCATACTACATGTGTCTCAACCTACATTTTGTCTGGTCTGAGGTCTAAGTGTCTCAAACTACAAGTAATCTGTCTGGTCTGAGGTCTAAGTGTCTCAAACTACTAGTAGTCTGTCTGGTCTGAGGTCTAAGTGTCTCAAACTACAAGTAGTCTGTCTGGTCTGAGGTCTAAGTGTCTCAAACTACAAGTAGTCTGTCTAGTCTGAGGTCTCAGTGTCTCAAACTACAAGTAGTCTGTCTGGTCTGAGTGTCTCAAACTACAAGTAGTATGTCTGGTCTGAGGTCTATGTGTTTCAAACTACAAGTAGTCTGTCTGGTCTGAGGTCTAAGTGTCCCAACTACAAGTAGTCTGTCTGGTCTGAGGTCTAAGTGTCTCAAACTACAAGTAGTCTGTCTGGTCTGAGGTTTAAGTGTCTCAAACTACAAGTAGTCTGTCTGGTCTGAGGTCTAAGTGTCTCAAACTATAAATAGTCTGTCTGGTCTGAGGTCTAAGTGTCTCAAACTACAAGTAGTCTGTCTGGTCTGAGGTCTAAGTGTCTCAAACTACAAGTAGTCTGTCTGGTCTGAAGTCTAAGTGTCTCAAACTACAAGTAGTCTGTCTGGTCTGAGGTCTAGGTGTCTCAAACTACAAGTAGTCTGTCTGGTCTGAAGTCTAAGTGTCTCAAACTACAAGTAGTATGTCTGGTCTGAGGTCTAAGTGTCTCAAACAACAAGTACATGTAGTCTGTCTGGTCTGAGATCTAAGTGTCTCAAACTACAAGTACATGTAGTCTGTCTGGTCTGAGATCTAAGTGTCTCAAACTACAAGTAGTCTGTCTTGTCTGAGGTCTAAGTGTCTCAAACTACTAGTAGTCTGTCTGGTCTGATGTCTAAGTGTCTCAAACTACAAGTAGTCTGTCTGGTCTGAGGTCTAAGTGTCTCAAACTACAAGTAGTCTGTCTGGTCTGAGGTCTAAAGTGTCTCAAACTACAAGTAGTCTGTCTGGTCTGATGTCTAAGTGTCTCAAACTACAAGTAGTCTGTCTGGTCTGAGGTCTAAGTGTCTCAAACTACAAGTAGTCTGTCTGGTCTGAGGTCTAAAGTGTCTCAAACTACAAGTAGTCTGTCTGGTCTGAGGTCTAAGTGTCTCAAACTACAAGTAGTCTGTCTTGTCTGAGGTCTAAGTGTCTCAAACTACTAGTAGTCTGTCTGGTCTGAGGTCTAAAGTGTCTCAAACTACAAGTAGTCTGTCTGGTCTGAGGTCTAAGTGTCTCAAACTACTAGTAGTCTGTCTGGTCTGAGGTCTAAGTGTCTCAAAGCAATGTTTGACATGTTGAAATGTGCTGTCCATTTTGTTATGTACTTGCCAAAATTGTTCATAAGATTAAAGCAAGCATTTGTTTGCACATTTTATTGAAATCTACTATTAAAATAATTACTGTTTGATGATAATATAAATACTCATGTATTCACAGTAAAATAAAATTAATAGTAATGCAATCATAGTAATATCAAATATTTCATTCAATTAGTTTTAAAAATATTGAAGCTAGATGCCATTTGATCCAAGTCCATTTCTTATTCAACTTATCTGTAACCGTGGAGTTTCGAACTGATATGGACCCAGTAATACTGACAGTCAGCATGTGTTTGAAGTCTTAAACTTCTAACTTAATCAGCGGTAAATGTTTTTCGCCAGTTTACTGACAATCAGCACGTGTTTACGGTTTAAAACTGTGAACTCAATTACAATCAGTGTTAAAACTATTTACGTGACTGAGTGTGCCGTGTAAATTTAAAACGGGGAACTAGGTATCGTGATGGTACAAATAGAGAGTATCTATTTTATTTATGTCATTTATAAAATTATTATAAGTATATACCATAGTTAATTATTATTTGCAAATTTTCACAGATGAAAATTAAAAAAAAAATTTTTTTGAAAAATTGTATGAAGAACCCTGTGAATAAAAATTTCCTCTAATTTTTTTTATAACATTATATGTGTCCAGCATTATTTTGTATAACTAATGGGTTACCACCTCACATAGATCAAGGAACAAATAACATTTGTACATGATAATCATCTTTTAATTTTTTTTTGAAATAAGCCTGTGTTTGGTAATAAGCCTGTGTTTGGTAATAAGGCCACTCATGTCTATCACAGTTCAGTGAAATGCTAATGCTTTTTTATGGTCTGGTAATAAGCCCATCCATGTAAATTACACTTCAGTGAAATACTAATGCTTTTTCATTGTCCTGCAATAAGCCCACATCTGGTAATAAGCCCACATCACCCACATCTGGCAATAAGCCTACCTTTGTCAATCACAGTTCAGTTAAATGCCCACAAATCCTATTCCATCATCCTGCAATAAGCAATAATTTTTTGCAACAAAGGAAAATGTGGTGCTAATTTAATTCTTGTCAGATTTTCATGACAAAATGTTCATTATTTCCTGACCATACCTTGCCCACTTAAACTGTTTATTTTGTTAAAAATAAGATTTATGCATGAAATGTGTATCAATTTTTCTCATTAGGCAGATTTGAAGTACAGTTTCTATGAAAACTTATTTTTTATTGGGAATTTTTTTTCAAAAATACGGTTTCCCTATGAACTGATTAAATTGTTGATAGATTTTTCTTGAGTATTCAATATTAATGTTTTGAAGTAGGGCTAGTCAGACTCACTTTGTGCCAGAGATAAGCCAGTTTACACAAAAATAAACTCCAGCTCATTTAAAATCATTTACCGCCAAACGATATCTATTCTCTAATCTTACCTATTTATTTAGAGAACATTTATACAAATTGTGACATTAATGTGATTTCACAGACAAACATATCATAAGCTATATGTCACCTCACCTTTAAATATTTATCTATATTTACGCAAAGTGTCACGGTTCAATAGGAGTGCCAGACAAAAACTACTTTTTATATCACTTATTCTTAAAAAATCTGATACTCGCTTCCAGGTTTTATAGTAAAGTCAGACAAGAGCTCTACTGTACATATTGGACTGCAAAAACAGCAGTGGGAACTCCAACCAGCTGGACTGATAGTATTAACTGCTTCGAGAGATGCTCTTTTAAATAGGTATGTATCTGCCTGGTTTCGGTGCCATGTATTTTTTTTTCATGGAGGGTTCGCCACTCCAGATTTGACAGGTGTATCACTTAGATATCCTTCCTTATCACTAGCCTCGTATTCAAAGACTTGGTGAAGAAAATGAGTTTTTCTCTACCACCTCCCATGGAGTGTAACGTCTATGATCTCTCGTTTCTTTGGGTTATGACAGGGAGATTGCCTTGGATGAAAAAGAAAGCATGAAGGTTAGAGAAGTATATTTAAGTTTTCATCGTCAGATTTCATATCGGAATCTGGATTATGTATTTTTCATTTCACATTTCGAAAAACAGCCAGATAAGAATATCGAAGTTCCCCAACTGGTGCTTATTGAGATTTTGGCAAGATAAAAAATGCATTATCTTTTTTTACACTGATAAAGATTGATAGAGTAAGTTTCAGTTTTTGCTATATGTGGCCGTTGCTATCTAGAAATGCTATTACTGCTAATGCACACAATTCACAAGGTCATTAGGAAAGATTCATGATATCGGTGACGGTTTCTGAAAATGTTTTTTGTTCTTCATCAAAATTTGATAATTTCTTTAATACGCTTTATCTTAAATTTAATTGTGACTCATTGGAGAATTCTAAGACTAAATTCTGATTCACTGGAGGAAAAAACACCTCAGATAGCTGGTGAAAATGTTTATAACAAAGAGAAGCCAGATATGTATTATCACAAGCAATGTTTTCAACAGGTCTACATTGACAACCTCAGCTTGAGAGGATATTTCAGGCACATAATTTAAATCTTAAGAAATTCACTGTAGTAAACTGGAGGTTTCATTCCAACCTGTATGGACTAACAATGCATGATAACACTTCATCTATTCATAATTTTCAAACTGTTACACACTGTTTTAAATTCATGAATTTCATGAAAAAATTAAGAATATTCATGAATTTTGTTCATGAATAATTCATTAACTATTCATGAATTTTCAAGAATTATTCATGATCGTTTCATAGGGAAGATTTGATAAAGGACCTCACCCTACCAGTTTGGTTTCTGTGTATTACGCTATAAGAGAAATTCCCTTTAGTACATCTTAAGCTATAGAAGGGGGACTGTATTCCTATATGCCACTAAAACCTGTCACAAATGTTAATCTAATTGTCCTCTCTAAGGAGATTATGATAATTTGCCATTTTGTACGTGTGTTTAATATCTGTACTTGGTATGTACATTGTATAAAGTATAATGTACTGTTACATAAAAATAGTTTTGTTTTATATTTTATGGGTGGTTGGGTGGTACAGTGGTAACACTCTTGCCTTTTACCTAGGTAGCCGGAGTTCGATTCCCCGACCGATCGGATCGGACATGGAAAGGTATGGGGTCACCTGTCTGACCATGTGTGTTTTCCCCTGGTTCTCCAGTTTCCTCCCACAGTAAGACCCCTCTCGCTCTCTAATCCGTGCCAACAAGCCTGATTAATATAAATTGATATAACTTGTTTCACAATTGTTGTAAGATAAATAAAGTTAATATTTGTATTATTTTATGTGAGTATTACTTTTGAAGGTCTGGAGATATATTATACAGAGTTATTGCCCTTTATTGATCATTGATTAATTTTGGTATTCCTTAAACCTTTACCTGCAGTGAGTGGTTATTGTGGTGGTGGTGGTGGAGGTTTGGGTGGGTAATCAAGAGTAGGGTTGGGATGAGAAGGGTTTGTGGAGAAATGCTGAAATTTGGCCCATTGATATAGAGTTATTGGCCCATTTTTTAATTCCAAAATTACCAAATGTTTACAATTTGATTTTCCTTAATCATTTGCCCTGTAAGTGATTTGTGTGGGGGTTGGGGGTTCGGAACTGAAATGAGGGGAAGAGGGGGCTACAAGGAAGGAGAGAGCACTGTGGAAATATGCTGAAATTTTACCAATTAAATACAGAGTTATTGCCCTTTGATAGTTTCAATTTTTAATCTCTGTGTTAATTACTTTGTGTATTCTTTATTCCTTTGACCAGTGAGTGGTTTTGTTGGTGGTGATGTTTGGGGGAAGGGGGGATATGGGGAAAGGGGTTGGGGGTGGGGGAAGGGGTTGGGGGTGGGAGGGAAGTTTGCGGAGAAGGGGTCGGGATAATATTTTCTTTCATTTCTTGTCTGGCTTCGTTTCTCTTGAATGAGGCACCAGCTTGCACATGTAACTTGCAAAACAGTTTCAAGTGCTGTACATTCACAGTTATAAAGTGCCAGAGTAAGTAAAAAGAAAATGAATGATGAGGAAAAAATAGAGAAAAACCAAGCAGTAAACAGTTTAACAGTGACGTGTGTAACTCCGAGTGAAAACTGAGTAAGACGTTAGCGTTTATGTGCTCGCTGCCAGATTTCAAACACAGTAGTATAAACAGCTCAAGTGTGACATTGTCTGGCATGGGATGAGGCTCTGCTGTTGTACAAAATACATAGCTTTGTTATTCAAGAAAGGTTCATGAGGTCAGGAGTTAAAAAGCCATACACTTCAAATCTTTAATTCCCATACAAAGTTTGGAAATGTGTTTATTTTGTTAGATGGTAAATCTTTTTTTTTAACAGAGGTCACATTTACAGGATAGTAATTAGAGAGATCATATTAAAATAGTTATTTGAACTTAATCCAGGGCTTTTTCTGAGGGCTTTTTGGGGCTGTTAGTGGGCCCCATTTCCAGTTGAAATTATTTCATACTTCAGCCAAATTCCAAAAATTTGCAGTTTACTCCAGAAATCTTCCACAATTCACCAATTGTCTTCCCCCAATGAGACAAAATCACAAACAAATGAGAAAAAGCACTGATTAAGATATCCAAAAGATTCAGGTTGAAAATAAACCTCAATAATTAATTTTTCTTTGTTTTCATGGTAAATACTCAAATGTGATTGGTCGAAAAATTCTTTTCATTCTTCTATGAAAGAAATTCCGAGAATGGCCCGAAAATGTGACGTCACAATAAGACAATTGACGTTGCGTATTGATTTGAGAAAAAGAATCCCATTTAAAACCAGTACAATTGTACATAAAACATGTTTTAAATTAGAAAATCATTTTCAAAAATTAATTATAAGCGTTAATGCTTAATTGAAAATTATTTTTTTTTTTTTTCTTGTTTTAAATTCTATTTACAGAGTAATTATTTTCATTGTAGATTGACTCTGAGGTCATAATTGTTTTGCCATGTAAGAGTGCTGTAGTCATATCAGAACTGGAGAAAAATGTGAACAAAGCATTAAGTACCAGTTACTGAACTATGTAGTATAGACCTTCCTCTTACCAAAGAAATAAACTTAGGGAGCGGTCCTAATGGAACAATGTAAACTGGGTGATTAATTTACAAATTGGCACCAGCTGAGACGAATGAATCACTGATGCTTGTATGCAATAGTTTATGTAGCATGGGAGGCTTCCAAAAATGTCTGGAAGATCCCTAATATAAAATGTGCAAAAATGTGGTTTTCAAGTAAATTGGCTGCACAAGCCTTAATCTTATAACACCTATAGTTTAAACATTGTTTGTATGCTGTATACCTGATCCTCTCTCTCAAGTGGCCCTCAACTACTTATTGCAAATTAGAAATGATGTTTGTTCCTCAAATTTTTTGAGAAAAAATTGGGCTTATTTTCGAGTATCCCCAATATTCCTGACTGTAAAGTGGGGATATTTTTGGGAGAAATTTTATTACTTTTTTCTTAATTTTCATTTGTTTGTTTTGTTTAAAGCAGCCGTGAGCATTGAAATATTTGACCCAACCAAATAGAGCATTATTATCTCAATAGCATATATGATTTTAAATTGACAATAATCTAGAAATATAACTACCATATTTGTACAGACAAGTTAGAGGTCACTTGATATATTTTGAAAAAATATTACTTAAATTCTTAAAGGAAAATTTCTCGAAATTGTGGGCGAGCTGTTAATGGCTGTGAAGGCTTTGTGGACGGTATATGCTATTAGGTATGGATTTAAGCTCAGCATCAGAGGTCTAGGAGCAACTCGTGTTTGTTGCTTATATCAAGTTTTATATAATTGTGTCGATATAATTTATCTTGGGGGCAATACTTAAAGAAAGAGTCGATTGTCTACACCAGTTTTTTTAATATCAAATACTTGCCAACACGTAAGATAAAAATATAACTGGGCACAGTTGGAAGTATATTAATGAAATGTAGTTTTACGTCTGAATTTAGCATTATAAGAATACTTAATCTGTTTACAATTTTTTTGATGAAAAGACTCTTTTGAAGAAATAACATAATTTGTTTAGGATTTGACTAGTACTTATATACCACAGACCACAGACCCCTCTCCCTCCCCCAACTGATTATGATACTATACATGCTTGGCAGTCAGTCTGATTCTGATGGCCACCGATAAACTCGCCACAGGATAGTGGGTCATATTAGCCATTGACGTAGGTAGAAGACTGATCTCTCTCATCAGAAAAGTTTATCTGATAAAAAATGGCGATGATAAGTGTTCAGTTACTAAGCTAATATAGTTTCTTACGGGGATGGCACCTCAGTGCTTTTACATTGAATCTGAAATATGAGGAGTTTTCATTTTCTTTAGGAAAAAAAAATCTTGAAATGAAACTTGAAATACATGAACAGCATGAAAATAATTTAGAGTTCCATTGATCCACACTTCATCCAATCATATTATGGGATTTTTATAAGTTCATCACCCCATGAAGAGGAAGGGTCATTTTGAGGTGAGCTGGCCTCTTTGTAGTAGCTGGTGGCTACCTCACTGACCAACATATACTGTCACATACTTCTAGAGTAATTAGCCAATTCTTTTACCGCACAGTTTCTTCATCTCAAAAAGTACACTTGATGTTTTAGGACTGATAATGATGCTATTTGGCCTTGAAGATACTTCAGCCTTCACATGGAAGGAAACAGTCTTAATATAAACTTGATGGCCATGGTATTGCCTTCATAACCTCAGGTGAAGGTCTAAAGTACTTGGTTGGACACTTCCAACCCATGGCAGTATATGCTTCTCAGGATCCTGAGAAACAGACCAGTCTGTGCTGACGTGGCTGATGTGGTTGTGTCCTTGGGCAGGACACCTTACTGTAATTGCTTATAATGGATGGTATGCGATGGGCCTCTGGTATGTTGTTCAGAGAGGTAGCCACCATCTACTACAAGGACAACCCACCTGGCTCAAACAATCTTCTATGCAAGTACATCTTACAGTCTGGTTGATTATCTCAAAATGTTTGGTAGATATTTTTCTTGTATAATGTACATGTCTGGAACTCCATGTAGAAAATCAATTGTAAACTTCTGTTGTTTTACAACAATTGTGAAACAAGTTATACCGACTTATATCTATAACACTAGTTGGCTTGGATAGAAGCATGCGATGGATCTTATAGTGGGAGGAAACCGGAGTACCCGGAGTACCTGGAGAAATCTCACCTGGTCAGACAGGTGACCCCTTTCCTATTCACATCTTGATTGGGGAAATTATACCCAGACGTCAAAGTGAACCGCTAATGTGTTACTGCTGTGCCACTGGACCACTGCATACCACCCGACCACTCCATACCACCCGACCACTCCATACCACAGGACCACTCCATACAACCCGACCACTCCATACCACCCGACCACTCCATACCACCGGACCACTCCATACCACCTGACCACCCACACCTCCCGACCACTCCATACCACCGGACCACTCCATACCACAGGACCACTCCATACCACCCGACCACTCCATACCACCCGACCACTCCATACCTCCCGACCACTCCATACCACCCGACCACTCCATACCACAGGACCACTCCATACCACCCACCACTCCATACCACAGGACCACTCCATACCACCCACCCACTCCATACCACCGGACCACTCCATACCACCCGACCACTCCATACCACCCAACCGACCACTCCATACCACCGGACCACTCCATACCACAGGACCACTCCATACCACCCGACCACTCCATACCACCGGACCACTCCATACCACCCGACCACTCCATACCACCCGACCACTCCATACCACCCGACCACTCCATACCACCCGACCACTCCATACCCGGACCACCATACCACAGGACCACTCCATACCACCGGACCACTCCATAACACAGGACCACTCCCATACCACCCGACCACTCCATACCACCGGACCACTCCATAACACAGGACCACTCCATACCACCCGACCACTCCATACCACCCAACCATACCACTCCATATTATTAATGTTTTAGTCTAAATAGAATTTCCTTACTATTTTGTAAAATCTCAATAATATTCATTTTACATCAAAATTCATATAAAATTAAGTCTTCCAAGATTCAGCAATTTCATGGTCGTACTTGATATAAGAAACATTTAGGCATAAGACTTTTTTTTCTCAGAAATTTTGAAACCGACCATTATGTTCACTTGAAGTTCACTTTTCAAAAGTTTTCTTTTTCTAAAATTTTATTTCATTAATGTAAAAAAAAAGAGAAAATAAAAACTCTAAACAAATATTTACCATAATCATTTTGTTGTGACCATGCAATCCTAAGTTGTCTAACCAATACATGCAAAGTAGATTGTCAGGGATTCCTCAGCTGTTACACTTAAAACCATTCAAAATGCTAAAATCGTTTTCTTGTATGAATATGTTTCTCCCAATAATGTTAAGAACTTGTCAGTGTTCATATCTTGGTAACACCATCATATCTATCTCGCTCTCTATGTATCGGCAAGCATCCAGACAATTCCTATATTAACTCAAAGTTCTTATCAAAATATAATAACCTTTCATCTATATTCTCATTATAGAAAATTGACCAACTGCCAACTTGGTAATAAATTCTTCCCTATCTTGAATTCCACAAGATAATTGAGTGTTCAATCATCATATTTCATTAAGTAAGTTAAGTTTCATAGAGGTTCTGCACTCATTTGCTTTGCAGGAAACTTAATGATGGGAAAGAATTACTTTGTTGGTCAAAAGTCTCTCAATCTGTTTCATTTTTCCTTTGTTTTGCAAGCTTGGCTTCTTAAAGGCACAATAGGTACAAAGAAATACAAAATTTATTACAAAATCAAAATCATCTTTTGAAAGAAAATATTCAAGCAACTAAAACTGTAAAAATCACTGTTGGAAAAGGGGCCGCGGTGGCCGAGTGGTTAAGGTGTCCCGACACTTTATCACTAGCCCTCCACCTCTGGGTTGCGAGTTCGAAACCTACGTGGGGTAGTTGCCAGGTACTGACCGTAGGCCGGTGGTTTTTCTCTGGGTACTCCGGCTTTCCTCCACCTTTAAAACCTGGCACGTCCTTAAATGACCCTGGCTGTTAATAGGACGTTAAACAAAAACAAACCAAAACTGTTGGAAAATATTAACCTGCAGAATGTATCATAGATTTAAGACTTTCAGAAAATTCAGATTAATTTTCTCAATGATTGTTACTTTCTTCCTACTTACAAATTTTCTGATTCATTTTCTCAATGATAGTAATATAGTCTGTCTCCTAAAACAGATTCATATAATGTTACTCTGTAATAAGTTCTGAATACAATCAATAAAGACCAAAAATCATTGATGTATCAGGAAGCTAACAAGCCTTTCAATGATCAGGTGAAAGTGTTTAGCATAAGTTTTAAACCATGAGCCAGCAGTAAATATTCTCTCATTATCTATCTGTTTAAAATTCTCAATTCAACAAACACATCTGGGCATATGAATATTCAAAATGGTCAAACAGATAAAAAAAGAAATGGAAATCTTTAAAGTCCATGAAGTCTATTTTTTTTAATGTTTTTGAATATTAATTTTTACTGTGATAAGCTTTCAATGCTTTCGAAAATCCATCTGTGCAGGTGTACATCCCAAGCTGTGATAAATGTTTCTATACAGTGCAGTTTTATTCAGACTATGTGCATTATTAGCTTATCATAAAAAAATGAAAAAATATGTAATTTTAGAATCTTAACACACAATTTGAAAAAAAAAAATTGTATGTAGTTTTATGTCATGCTGAATATTTTTGAATTATCAAAATAAAAATAAAGCATTTAAATAAATTCTTAACTTTGAAAATTTAAAAAAGACTTAATGATAATATGAATTGTGGTAGGTACACTGTATGCTAACAATGCTGAGTCAAAGTGGTGTCTTTCAGTAGAAGTTTATATAGATAAACATGTAGGGAGTGTTGAGCTGGGACAATTAAATTCTTACCGTATCTAATACCACAATCCTTCAGATACATGTAGATCTGATTTGAATTTAAATGAAGATCATTAAAGGGATACTAGAATTTAAAGTCTTGTGGTGACAGTAAAAAAAGGAAGTGCTTTGGAAGGCTGGTTTTGTGAATGCTCCTGTGTGTAGTGAAGGGCAAAGACAAGGAGGAACGGGCACACATTACAAATATGTTAACATGTACATTAGTGTGAATGTGACTGCCAGGAATGTTGCTGTCCAATTAGTATCTGTCTGTCACCTGTCAGACCTACTGGTCAGCCTGGTGGTCAGTCTCCTTAGCTGATGGATCTCAGTGGTCAGTGTGAGCCTATAAGTGGTCAGTCGTGGTCTAAGAGGTTGCTGAACAGCTAATGGGTGAGTTCAAACCAAGGTTATCATAGCTGTGGGTTGGTAAGGCTGGGTTGGATATTACATAACTCTGTCACTGTGTACAGATCTAAGTAGTCCTTTACTTGTAAAGTTAATTAGCTAGAGTATGTAATTCATAACAGGTTCAGTTGCCAGGCATAAAACAGGACTTTTCTCGGATATAAAGTTACAAGATTTTAGTTACAGACAAGAAAATATCACAACCTTTTTAAATTCAGGTGTTGATTAAATTATGTTAATTGAATCTAATTTGATTTGTAAACATGTTGAATGTTGAATAGATAATTCTTATCTATCTGTGCTGAAATTAGCCACTAATGAATTTGTTTATAATTATCAACCCTTTGAGGTTATAAGATAATCATATTGTATTTATCTGTCAATTACTAGCTCTGGTAATAAGCCCACCCATATCAACTAGAGTTCAGTAAAATGTTAATGTTACAGTTCAGTAAAGTTTTTGTTTAATGTTCTACAATAAGCCCATGCCTGGTAATAAGCCCACCCATAGTAACTACAGTTCAATGAAATGCTAATGTTTTTCAGATTTCTACAATAAGCCCATGTCTGATAATAAACCCACCCATATTAACTACAGTTCAGTAAAATGTTAATGTTTTTCATAGTTTTACAATAAGCCCATGTCTGGTAATAAGCCCACTCATAATAACAACACAGTTCAGTAAAATGTTAATGTTTTTCATTGTTTTACAATAAGCCCATGTCTGGTAATAAGCCCACCAAAATCTATTACAATTCAGTAGAAGTGCTTCTTAATCTTGAAATAAGCTCACACCATACTTTACTTTGAGTCAAATGTTTAATTATATTTTGGCCCCTATAATGACTAGGCTTATTTCCTGTGTGGAGACATGGACAATGTACAAAAGTACTATACCTGTGAGACTTGGTGGGGCTAAGTGGGGGTAGTTGGAGGAATGCAGGGATAGATGGGGGTAGGTATATTGGTATGCAGGTCTAGGCAGGGTATGTGGGTCTAGGGTATGTGGGTCTAGGGTATGTGGGTCTAGGGTATGCGGGTCTAGGTAGGGCATGCGGGTCTAGATAGGGCTAGGTTTGGATATGCGGGGCTAGGAAGGGGTATGCGGGTCTAGGTGGGGCTAGGTTTGGGTATTGAGGTCTAGGTAGGGTATGCTGGTCTAGGTATGGGTATGTGGGTCTAGGTGGGTCAAGGTAGGGTATGCGGGTCTAGGTAGGGTATGCAGGTCTAGGTAGGGTATGCGGGGCTAGGTAGGGTATTGGGGTCTAGGTAGGGTATGTGGGTCTAGGTAGGGTATGTGGGTCTAGGTATGGGTATGCAGGGCTAGGTAGGGTATGTGGGTCTAGGTAGGGTATGTGGGTCTAGGTTTGGGTATGTGGGTCTAGGTAGGGTATGTGGGTCTAGGTTTGGGTATGTGGGTCTAGGTTTGGGTATGTGGGTCTAGGTTTGGGTATGCGGGTCTAGGTTTGGGTATGTGGGTCTAGGTTTGGGTATGTGGGTCTAGGTAGGGTATGTGGGGCTAGGTAGGGTATGTGGGTCTAGGTAGGGTATGCCCAGCTAGGTAGGGTATGCGGGTCTATGTGGGGCTAGGTTTGGGTATGAGGGTCAAGGTAGGATATGTGGGTCTAGATAGGGTATGCAGGTCTAGGTGGGGCAACCGTTGCTAGGTAGGGTATGCGGGTCTAGGTATGGTATGTGGGTCTAGGTAGGGTATGCGGGTCTAGGTAGGGTATGTGGGTCTAGGTTTGGGTATGTGGGTCTAGGTTTAGGTATGTGGGTCTAGGTTTGGGTATGCGGGTCTAGGTTTGGGTATGTGGGTCTAGGTTTGGGTATTGAGGTCTAGGTAGGGTATGCGGGTCTAGGTAGGGTATGCGGGGCTAGGAAGGGTATGTGGGTCTAGGTAGGGTATGTGGGTCTAGGTTTGGGTATGTGGGTCTAGGTTTGGGTATGTGGGTCTAGGTTTGGGTATGCGGGTCTAGGTTTGGGTATGTGGGTCTAGGTTTGGGTATTGAGGTCTAGGTAGGGTATGCGGGTCTAGGTAGGGTATGCGGGGCTAGGAAGGGTATGCAGGGCTAGGTAGGGTATGCGGGTCTAGGTGGGGCTAGGTTTGGTTATGAGGGTCAAGGTAGGGTAGGGTAGGGTAGGACTAAGTTTTGGTATGCGCGACTAGGTGGGGCCTAGGTGGGGCAGGACAGACCATGGCAAGGGTGCAGAGCTGCGTCACACTTGTCTATCAACACCGTTCTTAACAACTTAATTTTTTTTGAAAGAAACAGCCTGTTGTGGCTTATACATAGTGACAAAAAGGGTCACTATCACTATTTTGACAGCTAGAGCATGCTTTCTTAGGCTCAGGAGGTAGAGCCCTGGGTTCAATGCCTGCCAGGGCACTTGGCAAGAAACATGTTTGTTCCTGTTGTTTCTCATTGGCACACAAGGAAATCTCCCGAAAACTTGGGAAGTAGTGTAAAAGGAATGGACCAATGTGGCTTGTACATAGTGTTCATTATGGTCTCTATCACTCAACAGTCGCTGTGGATTATCTGACCAAGACTAAGGGTGCGATTCCTGTCCAGGGAAGGGGTCACCTGACGGGATATGTTTCTTTCTCTTCTTTCCATGATAATTTTGTACAGATAGATACAGGTGTGGCATATTTGATTGTACTTAGCACCAGGTGGAATTCCCTACAGAAGCTTGATGAGATAGTACATGTACAACAGACCGGGAAGCTGGGATCTCCATAGAAACACACCATTATCTTCATGTAGACTCAGAGCCCCATCTGTAGAATCTTAAATTTGAAATGTAAAACTGAGAATTTAAATTTTGATCTCTTGGATAATCTGATTCTTAGTCTGAGCCTCAAACTAGGGGAAATGTTAGCTATACAAATTCAAAAGCATGTAGCTGGTAATTCTTTACAAAATCCTATGGTATGGGAGCCATGCAGTTTCCTTATTCTATCCATGGTATCCATGACAACAGAACAAAGTCTTTATTTACCAGACAGACAATGCTTCTCAATAGAGGACGGCCATCCTGCATTGCAATGGTTCACTATGCTATTTTTTTTCTAGTAGACTTAACGTGTTGTAATATAATACAAAATTTGTTTATTTTACAAATAGTGTCAAACAAGTTTTAAAACACAGCTTGGATGTCATTGATTGTCTTGGCCCAAAATAACCATGGTTGTTGATGAGCCCTTAAACATGATCAATCAATCAATTGTCTTTTTGTATGATACCCAACAGATGGATGAATTATCTGCTGTATTGACCAATGTAATACCAGTAGATCTCCAACAACTTACCTGTAACTGTCCAATAAGTTTCCCGTACCTGTAGCTGTCCAACAGGTAACCAGTAACTGTCAAATTATATAAAGTTTTCTGTAACTGTCCAATAAGTTTCCTGTAACTGTCCAATAAGTTTCCCGTACCTGTAACTGCCCAAAAGGTTAGCTGTAACAGTCCAATTATATAAAGTTTCCTGTAATTGTCCAATTATATAAAGTTCCTGTAACTGTCCAATATGTTACCTGTAGTTGTCCAATATGTTTATCTGTAGCTGTCCAATAAGTTACCTGTAGTTGTCCAATAAGTTACCTGTAGTTGTCCAATAAGTTACCTATAGCTGTCCAATAAGTTACCTGAAGCTATCCAATAAGTTACCTATAGCTGTCCAATAAGTTACCCATAGCTGTCCAATAAGTTACCTGTAGTTGTCCAATAAGTTACCTATAGCTGTCCAATAAGTTACCTATAGCTGTCCAATAAGTTGCCTGTAGCTGTCCAGTAAGTTACCTATAGCTGTCCAATAAGTTACCTATAGCTGTCCAATAAGTTACCTATAGCTGTCCAATAAGTTACCTATAGCTGTCCAATAAGTTACCTGTAGCTGTCCAATAAGTTACCTATAGCTGTCCAATAAGTTACCTATAGCTGTCCAATAAGTTGCCTGTAGCTGTCCAATAAGTTACTGATAGTTGTCCAATAAGTTACTTATTGGAAACTACGAGTTACTTATTTGACTGTACAGGTAATATATTGGATGCTACAGGTAAGATTTTGATCATATATATATATACTAGAGGATGTAAACCATTATGTATGTAGAAGTATTGAACCTGACAGGTGAACAAAGAAAACCTGAATAAAAAGATTAAATTGACTACACATTCTTAGATTTTGCATAATCATCAATTTTAAAATAGTTAGCTAAAAGTTGTTCACAAATAAGCCAAAGAGGAAAACACTGTCTAGCATACACATAGAAGGGAGAATGTTTAAAGTAATGACGATATAAGCCACAACCTGCCTATTTAATATATGATATATTGGACAGTCCTCGGTGAATACCATGTGGTATGGTTCAGGAAGTGCAGCTCCGATATCTATTAAAGGCATAGGACCTATCATAGATCTCCACAAAAACATTGTCTGTTTTAACTAATATGACTATATAATGTGAAATGAAAAAGCATATGAATCTTTATTTAACCATGAATATCACACAGAAAATTTTATTTTGTATGTTGAAAAATCAGTAAGTAACTGTTATTGGTCCCATAATAATGAGTTGATGCAAAAATGGTTAATATCTTGATCATCAATTGTGATAATGACAGTGAAAACAAAACGATGTATGGTGTTTTTGAAATTAATTCAATCACCTTGAGAATCATTTCCTTGAAAACTAGGCATATATTTTTCACATGAATATTGTAGTTCTTTTTTTTTAATACATGTTGCCTTCCCTTTTGTTTCTGAGTCTCTGTCTAGACCTTTAGGGGGGATGACAGCTTGTTTTTTGTAAAGCTTACTTAAGCAAAATAAATATTACATATCTGTATGTTTATAACAAAAATCTGAATTGTTTATAAGTCTCTTCGGTTATCTCATAGTAAGATTGTAAAAGATACACTTTCTAAGTTTCTGAGCTGTTAACATTTGGTGTTCATCTTCGTGTTCATCTTCGTGTTCATCTCAGGTATTATCATATCTCAGAATCATAAAATCTGCACCAATGTGTTTGGAAAAGTCTGAATACAAGGCTTTTTAACAAATGATCAGAAGGGGGATATCAGTTATCCTGGGCCTATTTACTGCCAAACAATTTGTGGATTGTGTGATGGTGTTGTTATAAGGCCCATTACCAGTATAAATCTTATCTGGCTAGGCATTTGGAGATTGACTGGAGCAGAGTAAACAGCTCTCCTAACCAATACTCTACGGGGAAGTTTGACAGCTGCCATTATCCTAGAGAGCATACATCTTATAACAAGGAGGATATGCCTGGTCAAATGAGTACTTCTGACACCAGGAACCCCTAACAGGCTGACAGGTAACCTCACACAGGTAAGTCATATAGATTCTGTAGTCCTGACTGGGATGAGGCTGATTAATGGTAGGTGGTGCAGTGGCTGACCACTTAGGGTTGGGGCTGAGGGATGAACAAAGCTGTGGGAGGGGATTTATCAGCTGAGGGGCAGGAGTATTATTAGAGTTACATGTAGTAGTATTGATATGAGGGTGGAGATGGGATAGTTCCGTGAGGGTGGGGATGAGGGAGAATCGTGGGGGTTGGGAAAAAGGGGGAATATTGATATGAGGGTGGAGATAAGGGGGTATTATGAGGGTGGAGAAGGGTGAGGAGTATTTATCTGAGGGTGGGGATGGGGTAGTATCATGGGGATGGGGAAGGAATATTCATATGAGGGTGGGGATGGGGTAGTATCATGGAGATGGGGAAGGGTAAGGAGTATTGATATAAGGGTGGGGATGAGGGGGTATCATGAGGGTGGAGAAGGGTGAGGAGTATTGACCTGAGGGTGTGGATGGGGTAGTATCATGGGGATGGGAAAAGGGGAGTAAATATTTGAGGGTAGTGGATTGATACAGGTTAGGTGGGGAGATGGATAGGTTAATTTATATGAGGTTTGACAAGGGCATTGTCTTATTGAGTGAGGACTGAAAATGTATTTAACTTGAGGAGTGATATTACTTCAGACCTGACACTCATGACTGGTCATTAAATATATGTATAAAGAAAAAATACATTTTCTGCAAATGTTATGTATTTATATATATGCAAAAATCTTAATGTTCGTTGCAATATTTTGAAAAGGCAATCCTAATGTGAAATTCAAAATGACGAACTACATGTATTAGGTATCATAGCCCTCAAATTAAATAGGATGGATATGAGGGGAAACCCCATGGTACCACCTCATGTCCAACAGGATTTATTGAGTAAGGCAGAGAAACACTAAGCAATATGACCACAGGAGTGGGCCACATTCTAAGGGTAGTGAGATTTGACACTAACTATCCACTTCAATCATGATATAATGTTGAGTCAGATTAGAGGTCAGGTCACCCAGAAAACTGGTGGCTTGAATTAAGATAGCATGAAGAGAGGTGTGGGGGTGGGGGTGGGGGGAGGGGGAGGGGGGGGGGGGGAAGGTACACCTACATGTAGGAGTTTGGGTTGGGGATGAGGATGGGAGGATGGGGAGGGAGGGAGAGAGAGTGACTGACCATTGTAGATCCGTTGACAGAAAAAAAGAAAAAAAAATATTAAAAGGGTATTGGGGGGTGGGTATGGGGAGTCTTGTTATGAAATCTGACCCTTATATTAAGATTGGTCATAAGGGAAGGGGGTAAAAATTTAACCTGAGGGATGGGTGTTGGGGTGGGGATAAGATGGCTCCATTAAGGTGTTGGGTGGCAGATCACATCCAAGTGTGGCAAATCATTGTTGAATGAAATTTCAAAGACAGAAAGAAACAGAAATCCTGAAGTGAAGTAATGAAATCTGACCTTTATGATCTGCAGAATGGTTATAGAGGAAAGATCTTCCTATTAAACTAAACCTGAGGTTATCATAGGAAAACTATAGTGAATGATGTCAGCTAAAGATTGTGGGAGGGAGTAGGGAAAGTAGAGTGGGAGGGTAGAGAAGGAGGAGAGGAGAAAGTTTATGTGAAGATAAGAATACCAGAGGTTTATACAGTGTTTGTGTGTGGTAGTACCACCGTTCAACAGTGAATATTACCACCATTAATTGTGACCAAATTGAATCATTGGAGATAATTTTATAAAAATCCTTGGATGATAAGAAGGTAAATAGGACAACTGGAAAGGTAAAATAATCTAATTTCTATATAGCTAGATTAAAGGTAGAATGAAATTATTTCAATAAAGTCTAGGTTTCCAGAGTGGCTAGATTAAAGGTAAATGAATCTAATTTCCATAAAGTCTATGTTACAAGAGTGGCTAGATTAAAGGTTAATGGATCTAGTTACCATAAACCTATATAACCAGAATGGCTAGACTAAATGTAAAATAAACTAATTTCCATAATACCTTATCTAACTTGACCCCCCATTAAACTTATGCAGGTGCATTCTGGGATGGAAATGCTGATTAAAATCTGTCAATTGAAAAAGATTTCAAGGATTTTGAATACATACTGTATTAGAATTTGATCATTAAAATTTCAGATGGACGATAGTTATTGTGAAACAGTGCTTGGGATTGTTATAATATTTTATTTAATTAAATATTTATATTGTATATGCAGAAAATTTCAAAATGAATGTATTCCTTTGTGTTTCCAATGTTATGAAGAAATGAGGTGGATTAAATGTATGGCTTGTTGTTTTTTAAATACTATCTATTGGTAAATCTCAAAATCTGCTCATTCAGGGGGAGATAACTAATGACTGTATAAAATACCATTTGACCTAATTATTATGTTCTGTTCTATTAATGACTATTTGTTATATTTTTATTTCCCTGGAAATAAGACCATGCCAAGTAATAAGCCCTGTACCCATAACATCTCAGTAGGTTTAACTAACAACCTACTAATTATCCTGTAATAAGCCCATGTCTGTTAATAAGCCGACACCTGACTAGACTAAGAGTCAGAAGTTATTAGTAAGCCTCCTAGACTCATTACAGGATAAAACATGGTATGTATTAACTAAGCTCTTAACCTCACAAATTATTTCCTTTCATTTCAAGTGTTTCCAACCTGTTATATGCTCATAACTCTTCAAATTTGGGAGTGAAAGAGTGTTACGAAAAGTCCCTAAGTCAAAAAAGTTTTGCTGACACAAAGCTGTCACCTATGACTGTATAAGATGACTTTGTCCTATTTTTTAAACATCATTTCAATTATCTTACTTTAAGAATCAAAATTGTTTTCAATTTTCCTAAATCTATAAATTTGATCAAATGTCTGTATGTAATGAATTATCAGGGGATGCCAGCGTTTTGATGATTGATTACAGATGCTTTTGTCAGTGCGTTCATCTGTCTGTCTTTCTCTCCATCTGTGCACAAAAAGTTGTGCACAATATATCTCATGACCCCTTGGACATATATAGACATATATTCACACCATACAATTCGACACCTGATTAGGTTTTCTTCATTGTTGGTCAAGGTTAAAGGTCAAAGTTTACACTTGACCACTTGATGAGGGGTGAGTGGGGGGAATATGTATGTGCATGAGCCCCTGTTCACTTTGTTTTTATTTTTCAGGATGACTGTGTCACGCTCGCAAGAATATGTGTCTATACTACACAACAGTAATGGAAATAGTGCCCCACCTACCCCAGACACGCCCACATCCTACAACCCCATGCCATCCCTAGATAAATGTGACCTATACTCCGTTCCGCTGTCCCCCGGAGGGTCGGGCGATGATAAGGAGAATGAGGAAGAGACTGAGCCGTGTGGGTGGGGACCATTCACACCGGCAATGTGTCAACGATTCCGTACACCTCACTGGATGTTATTCTGGCTGTGCTGGGCTGGAGGCATTCAGGTAAGTCCAGGGTGGTTTGGTTTGTTTTTTGTTTAACGTCCTATTAAGAGCTAGGGTCATTTAAGGACATACCAGGTTTTGGAGGTGGAGGAAAGCCAGAGTACCCGGAGAAAAACCACTGGCCTACAGTCAGTACCTGGCAACTGCCCCACGTAGGTTTCGAACTCGCAACGTAGAGGTGGAGGGCTAGTGATAAATTGTTGGGACACCTTAACCACTCGGCCACTGCGGCCCCAGGCTCCAGGGTGGGAGACATAGATACCTTGTATATCCAGCAATAAGCCCATAGCCAAATTCTGAATATTGTAGTTCACTAAAACTGATAAAACTGCTATTAACGTTGTACTATAGCAATAAGCCCATCTACATGTTTATTGCAGTTAGTAAAAAGTGCTTTTCATTTCCCAGTAATAAGCACACCCATCGTCTCTTGCAGTTCAGTAAAAATAATATTTCATTTTTCCCACAGAAAATTTGTTACATGCCCCTGTGGTAAGTAACACAGGGATATGTTACATTGTTTCTGGGAGACTATTATAGTAGTTATATTATACTAGACTCCCCACAGAAACATTATTACAGGCCCCTGTGGTCAGCAAGGGTAAAATAAAGGTAACTAACATAACAACTAAGAGATATGTTACAGAGGCTGAAATATAACGGTTCACAGGAAGAAAAAGAGATAACTCTTTAAGACACATGTATACATATGTGTTCTGAGCTTACAGGAAGTTATAAAACGACTTATGTGGGGGGGTCATAATTACTAAAGGAGATAAAAGAAGGAAAATGCATTAAACTTAAATATGAAAAATAATAGCCAATGAAAACCATTCATAAATCAATCATTGATGATAGCCAATGAAAAATAAGCTTTCATAAATCACCCTAACCTGAAGGATGCTGGGCAAAATTTCAAGAACAGTGAGTGTAGATCTTGCTTCAGAGTACAGCCCTGGTATTATAGTAAATATGTCTGCCAACAGAAAGGGATGTCTGAAATAAATCTTCTTCATGTTGGGAGAGACTGTTCATGGGACGGCTAAGTAAGAGGGAAATCTTGTATGTTTTGAGACAAGATATGTCAGTGCTGGAAGCACATTTATTTGTTGTAAAGGAATATTAGAAGTGAACAGGGCAGAAACTTCTTGGCTGGGTAAGCTAGGGTTTCTGCTATGTGTGGTCTTAGATTATTCTAACAAAATAGACAGAAAAATATGGTAGAATATTTCAGTGAGACCACACATGAACGTGTGATGTGATATTTCAATGAGACCACACTATAACTTGTGATGTGATATTTCAGTGAGACCACACTATAACTTGTGATCTGATATTTCAGTGAGACCACACAATAACTTGTGATGTGATATTTCAGTGAGACCACACTATAACTTGTGATGTGATATTTCAGTGAGACCACACTATAAAGTGTGATGTGATATTGTATATATATTGTATAAGATTGTTCATCTCTTATTCACAAAAATAAAATGTACACTGTAAAAAAGGAAAAACATATGAAAATATCTCCAATTTCTCTCTCTATTAATCAGGAATATTGACACAGATGAACCCACTTATTATCATATTTTTACATAACCAGCTTATTCGCATAAAATTCTTAGGTCCAGATTTGTTTCTTTTTTGTCTTTGTATTTTAATTCCAGTATCTGAATGAAATTCTACATTGAACCCTGCTACACATTTTTGCATTTGAAAATTCTGAAAAATATATATGTTCCGGGTGGTAACTTTCACAAAACCACTATAAAATGTGCTTTCACTTTCAAACTGCCCATTAATAAATTTTGATCTTATTTGGTTTGACTGTACTTGGATGTTGTGTTCTTCAATATGAAGGCAATTGTGTGATGTTTTTATGACATGAATTATGAAAATCGAACTTTATAAAAGGGAGTATTACACGGAAGAACAGGCCAGATATGTGATTAACCTAGCAAGCACCTTAATATTCTTTTTACGGATCGGTGAATTCATGCTTTGTTACCTGTGGTAATCGTTCATATTAGGAATATAGTATATGTACCTGATTAGATGTGGGTGGTCATCAATCTGTTTTACAAACAGTGGATGGTCGGGAGGCACAGTGGTAACACACTTGCCTTTCACCTAGCCGACAGGATTCGATTCCCTGATCAAACTTTAAAAGGTATGGGGGTCACCTGTCCGACCACGTGGGTTTTCCCCTCGTACTCCAGTTTATGCCCACAGTAAGACCCCAGGTGAGCTTCAAACTGGGCCAACAAGCATGATTGATATCAGTTGATTTAACTTGTTTCGCAAATGTTGTAAGATAAGTAAAGTTTACATATTATATCTAGTAAAACCTTTTTAAAACAAGCAGACTTTTGACATAGTAAATCAAAATTCTGAATCTGGCTCATTCTTATATATTTTGAAACCCTATAACAAATTTCTGAGATAACGAACTTTGTCCTGTGGTCCCGTGGGATTTGTTATAATGAAGTAGTTTTACTGTATATTAAAATGTTTATATCAAAAACAGCCTAACCATCTTTAGAAAGTCCTTTTGTATAAATTGTATGTATATTTTGCTTTTCTTTTTTAATTTCAAAACTGCACAGGAACTTATGGCACAAATTCCAAAACAACGTTTCCTGTATGAACTAGGTTGGGACTTTATGTCAAATCCCTGTGTGAAACTGTTAAAGTTTGACTTTTGTAAATTCTCTCGTGATAAGCATATACTTAATACAAATACATAGAAATACCTAAAAGACTGTTTGCATACATAAAATATATGTATAATGCTGTTGTAAGCCATACATGTATCCAATACAAAGCCCTATACAAGTTGTGCAACTTCATTCACAAGTAATTATATACTTCGGCTCAACGTCATTAAATGGTTTACCCCATCATGGTCTGTGTAATGTTTTGGCTGTATGTTATCAGTTGTGAGATACTGCTGTGACGTACAAAAAAACCTCTGGTAGGATTGTTTCGTAACAAGCTGATATACACAGCAGACATGCAGAGATGTCTCGCGTCTCCTAAACACCCTATATTTCTATTTCCATTTCAACTCAATTACTCAATCATAGCCGCTTTTTGTGTCACTTCTATATTTCTCCCTCCCCCCTTCTCTTTTCCCCCCTTCCCCACTACCCTTCAAAGCACACAGACTTCATGGTTCCAATCTTAAATCTTTGCTAACATTTTCTCAATTTTCTTATATTCTTTCCCCTTCTTTATCTTCTGCTACAAATCGTCTGTCTTCATTTTTTTTGTTTTTTGTTTTTGTTTTTCTTACATTTCCTTCGTGTCCATTTCCTCCAATGATTTTCCTCCATTTCTAATTCTTTTCTTTTCTTACCTTCATTAGCCCCACTGGGACACATGAGGAGGATGGATTGTCAGGGGATGGGTAGGGGCTATGATGGTGTGTCCATTCGTCCTCCTGTCGTCCACACCTCAGCTTATCCAGGTTCTTTGTCCTACAGTCTGCTTGGTACTGGAAATTCATTATTGGGTCATGAGTGTGTTATGAATCAAAACTATGTCACTCTGACCTACATTTTAATCTTGACCTACATCAGATGACTGTTATTCTCATATTTCTATTTCTCTTTCCTGTCTTCTTGCCCTAATAGCATTTCTTCCCTGTTTTCTTTCTTCATATTGAGGCTATCATTTCTAGCTTAAATATTCTCAAAACACTTTTTTTTCTCCTGATTTTCATGAATTACTCACCACCTCCAAAAGTTTAGTGTGGTCCCTTGAAATATCATTACCAAGGCAAGGGGTGATGGAGCTTGGAGGGGGAGGAGGATGGTTCTAAATCCAGGAGTCTGTCTGATGCTACCTTTCCTATCTCAATTGAAATATTATCAGCTCATGGTAAACTGTCAGGGTTTTTCTGACCGAGGAATCTTATCAGTGATTCCATTCTGACTGGCTGTAATTGATAATATCACTAATTACCTCCCCTACCTGCCTGTCACTGATTATCTCCCCTTAAACTAGATTATTAAGGTACATGCCTGGTCAGTGTAATAAATCCTAATAAAGATACTCAGCTGTCTACAACTTCATATCCTCCTTGCCATAAAATCTCTTCAGTATATCACTAAGTAAGCATTGAAAGAAGTAATAAGCTGGTGTATGTAGCATGACTCCTTAACAAAAAACCTATAGAATTAAGTAAAATACTCCCGAAGCCCTACTGACCCAGAAAAAACACAGTGAGCTGCTCCAAGAAGCATTGCATTTAAGCATTGATGTCAATTTTTTAAAGTTTCATCGGGGTAGCGGATTCTTACAGAAGTTTGCAAACAAAATTTGTTTCATACCCCGATGAAACTAAAAAAACATTGACATCAACTCTTACAATTAATTTTTGAAAATGATTTTCTAATTTAAAACATGTTTTATGTACAATTTTACTGGTTTTAAATGGGATTCCTTTTCTCAAATCAATACGCAACGTCAATTGTCGTATTGTGACGTCACATTTTTCGGGCCATTCTCGGAATTTCTTTCATAGAAGAATGAAAAGAATTTTTCGACCAATCACATTTGAGTATTTACCATGAAAACAAAGAAAAATTAATTATATGTTCATAAAGGAAATTTAAGGAAACTGGAGAGTTTTCCCTTTTATTCCAATAATTCCTGTAGACAAATTCAGATTTAGATTTTTCCATCAGGTACAGAATCTTCATGAAACTGGGCTAGATTTACCCTTTATGGTCGCCTGCCAGTATATCACTATTAGTTTTGATTTTCATTCAAATCTTAAACACCATATATACACAGCCATGGGCAATTTAGAGAGAATAAAGTCGTATTCCATTATTGTACAATGTCTGGTGTTAGGGCCAGAGGAAACTCGGGATAATACCCAATGAGAAACAATGGTTTCATTTGTATGAATACTCCATGACTGATTTGACTTCAAACACAAATATTTTCTGAGAATTTGGAATTTAGAATAAAGTGAAATTAGTCCTGTACTTAAGTGGGAGTTACGCATGGTACAATACAATGAATGTTAAACAATCTTATTCTGTAGCTACATTCATGTATATTAGATCTCCCACGACAAGTAAGTCATTCCGTTCCATAAGAAAGCCACCCCCTTGCACACACCTCCTTCCAGATCTCTGTCCCTAAGAAAGTGGTTGCTGTCATAATATGATAACTCTATGATATTACCTATACTAATATCTTTCTGAAAAAAAACAACAACAATAAAAAACATACATAGTGTGTCCCTTCCTCCTTAATTCCCCCCCCCCCTCCTTCACACTCCCACCTGCGATATACCTACAATGATTTTTACCTAATGGATGTTGGTCTCTGTCACCCATAAAGAGGCCATTATCTCATATCGCTAGAATATCATGAATGCTGATATTCCTTTGAAAAAAATTGACATAGGATGTTATCTGGTTGTTCAAGAACCCCAACCCCACTTCCCCCACCCCAATCTCTCTATACCCATCACCTCATCCTCATCACCCCCCCCCCCCTCCCCTATGTATACACACAGGACCCTTTGCCTGATGAGTCTTTGCCCCCTCCCCCCTCCCTTCCCCCCCCCCCCCCCCCCCCAAAAAAAAATGGTCACCACTCATAATCACATAATTACATAATCTCATACATCGATGTTACATGAATGCTGATATCCGTAACCCCCCCCCCCCCCCCAAAAGAAAAAATCTGCCTGTATTCCAGCAGTTGACCCCCCCCCTCCCCCCCCCCCCCCCCCCCCCCCCCCCCTCCCATACTGCATCCCCTACATACACACATATCCCACACACACACATTAAAATAATCTCCCCTCTTCTATCGGAATCTGATCACCGCACTTCTCCAATAAAAGCCTCCCCACCATAGGAATCTTATCAATTCCTCTTTTTCTTCACTGATGTTTTGCATGTACTTCAGTTGTGTGTATGTGTTTAGAAAACTGTGGAGGCATTGCGAGTATATGTTTCCAAACATCGGAGATGTGAATGTTGCAGGTGCAGTAAGTTGTGCTAGGATTGTATATCATTATCACCCTGGAGGGCACAAACTATTCAACATACAAGTCAGGATTTGATAATAAAATGTGAAACATTCCTTCAGGGATCATAACTCTTGTGTTATCTGGAAAAGTTAAATAGGCAATGTTTGTCAAGCAATATCTGATGTAAATTCAAACAAAGACTGCAGAATTTAAGACAATGTTTTCTTTTGATATTCTAAATGCATTTATAATGTATTTTTGATGCTTTAATTAGGCAGTGCTTTGTTCACAGTATTTTGGAATTATTTTTATGATTTTGAAAATCATTTTATAAATTGCAAAATTTTTATAAACTTTAGGGACTGAAAGCACTTAGGGTAAAATTAAAGTTAAAAAAAGGAAAAATAATTAATTTTATCAAATAAATAAGTTATATAAACAAAACTTGTTTTGTCAATTCTTACCAATTAATTTCAACAAAACCTGACTGACATGTCTGGTAGAATATTATTTTGGTCTGGTAAAAAATGATATAAAAAAGATAGCAAAAACAAAAACATCTTTAATTGCCTGTCCTGCAAGAGCTCAAGTCTTTTTACATGCGCTGATATGTTCACAACATTATAGCTGCCTTTAAGGAATTCAGTTCAATTCAATTTATTTCCGTAAGTTTTTCAACTTATTAAAGCAGATAACATTGAATAAAGCCTGATGAAGACTTGATCCTGGAACCTCTGAACTTTTTAAGATGGTTGCCGCAATCAGTAAATTGACACATTTAGTACATTTATAGCACACATATACCATTCATTTACTTAATATTTCTCTCTGTATTTCTCTTTCTTTCTTTCTTTTCGCCTCAATTTTCCTTTATTTCTCCTTACAAAAAAACAATGCAACAGCTTTGAATGAAAGTAAATTTGGTGGTATACAGATGAACTTTTAGTGAAATTATTTTGCATGTTGACATGAATAATTTGATTTGCTTTGTTAAAAACCTCTTGAAATTTTTTTTACTAGGCAATAAGCTGTTATGCCTGGTAATAAGCCTGTCCATATACGCTGGTAATGTCTAATGAAAAAGCTGTTTTGTTTCCCTGCAATAAGCCAAACTATGTCTGTAGGAGTTAAATACACTGTAACCACTTAACTCTCAACTACATGTTTCTATCCATTACCGCGTCAGTTTAATTAATGCCATCTCGATGTTTAGATAAGTCATACCTCTGAGTCAAAGTTAAGGTTTTTGCCCCTGGAATTATTGTTAGAAAGATACAGTAATGCTTATACAATGTATTGAGTAATCATAATTATCAATGGTTTGCAATGTTAACTTTCCATTTCTGGACTGTAACCTTCAGCTTACTTAAGTAAATTTAGCTCCAGTGCAAATTTTTGAACTCCATCAAGATTTTTTTAGATAAATCTCTGGTTTTTAGCTCACCTAGCCCAAAGAACGTGTGAGCTTATGCCATGGTGCAATGTCCGTTGTCCTTCGTCCGTCTGTCGTCCGGCATCAGTCAACGTTTCCTTTAAATCCCTACTAGTCCTGAACGCTTGAACTGATTTTGATGAAATTCAGTCTGGAGCATTATTGGTCGAAGGGGATCAAGTGTTGTATAAATGGTGGGTATGGCTCCCCTGGGGCCGGAGGGGCGGGCGCTGGGCCAGTAAGGGAAATTGAGGTTAATCCTTTTAATTCCTACTAGTCCTGAACGCTTGAATGGATTTTGATGAAATTTAGTCTGGAGCATTATTGGGCAAAGGGGATCAAATGTTGTATAAACAGAAGGTGTGGCTCCCCTGGGGCCGGAGGGGCCGGGGCCCAATATGGGAAATTGAGGTTAATCCTTTAAATCTCTACTTGCTACGTACTTACATGTATCTAAAATGTTGTATCCTTAAGACTGACTATATATCATATATTGCAGATAATAAATTGCAGATTTGTGCAATCATTTCATGTCTGTCAAGTGCATTCATGAAGGAATTGTCTAAAAAACATTAGAGGTCTCTATAACGTCACTTAAAGATTTGTGGCATTTCTTGTAAATACTTCTTGTACAATATTTTGTACAGTCACTGAATTGTCCTTGGTCTAAACATTGTAACTTTGATCCTGTATAATCACAACAAACCTTTCTTCACATTAACATTCTGGTCATGAAATTTAAGAAATGATTCCGTAACTAAATCCAAATATTTAAGAGCATTTTAGCCAATTTGATGCTGTTTTGAATACTTAATTCAAGGGCCTTCAAGCTGATTGCAATATGGTAATTACAGAAACGGATAAATCTGTTTCAAATTGTTTCTTTTTCTCATAACTTCATGAAAAGGGTTTTGAATTGCGGTACTACGTTTGTAACTTGATCCCAGTGTGTTTGACGTATGATTGCAGGCTGCTGTGGTTCAGCGTGAAGTCTGGTGTGTTTACGAGTTGAAACTGTGAGGTTACGAGGGCTGAACTGTGAGGAAGAGGGCAGTAATTTAGTCAGCTGTCCAATTTACGTTACAGAGCTGGCTGTCACACACATGGACTTAAACATATGTCTGTCACATCAATGTTTTCTTTGAATTTCAGGTCAAGAAGATTCACTTCAGCTGAAAATGAATTTCTTTTATCTGACAGCCATGAGTGACAATTAGACCTCATTTAAATAACTTTGTTATGTGATTTTAAATAGGATCATTTCCACCAGGCCTCTCTGTATTACAAGTTCTACAGATCTTGTCAAAGTTTGGGTATCACCGAAGATTTTTTTTAGGTTAGGTTATGATATCATATTATCCTATCAAACATAATATACAGAAAATGTTCATATCAAACAAGATTTTTCTCCAATGCAAATTATAAAGTTTGAGTGAATTGCAACTGAGAAGTGATTCATCACCAAACAAGAGGTCCAAAGGGTCGCTCATCTACACATAAAAAAGTAATGAGAAGTGGTAAGATGGAAAGTGACCAAACTCGGACTTCAACGCATGAATATTATGAAATTATAACGTACAACAAATTTAAGATGTGATCCTTTCCTGTGACATCCGTACCATTCTCCACAGTTTGTCCATCATACAATTGACAATCGATACGACAGATTCAGCAGATTTTGACAAGCAATAAAAGGCTGTGTTAAAGAACAATCAAGGAAAGGGACATGTATCAAATAAGGGAGGTAACTCTCCTGATGAACAGAATTATCATTTAGGAATTAGATTACATACTACAGAAACAGGTTCTATAAAGGAACAGATTTATTTATCAGATACATACTTTATCTTAGGAGACGTTTTACCCTCAGATAGAACAATACATACATTCATGTGAGATTAGTAATGGCATGTTTGCTACATTGTTAGATTTACCTTCTTCTTGGTATTTAAATAGGGAATTGACAATGTTAACTCACCTGAGTACGATAGTCTGGTGGCGTAGTGGTAACTCACCTGAGTACGATAGTCTGGTGGTGTAGTGGTAACTCACCTGAGTACGATAGTGTGGTGGTGTAATGGTAACTCACCTGAGTACGATAGTCTGGTGGTGTAATGGTAACTCACCTGAGTACGATAGTCTGGTGGTGTAATGGTAACTCACCTGAGTATGAAAGTCTCATGGTGTAATGGTAACTCACCTGAGTACGATAGTCTGGTGGTGTAGTGGTGACTCACCTGAGTATGATAGTCTGGTGGCGTAATGGTAACTCACCTGAGTACGATAGTCTGGTGGTGTAGTGGTGACTCACCTGAGTACGATAGTCTGGTGGTGTAATGGTAACTCACCTGAGTACGATAGTCTGGTGGTGTAGTGGTAACTCACCTGAGTACGATAGTCTGGTGGTGTAATGGTAACTCACCTGAGTACGATAGTCTGGTGGTGTAATGGTAACTCACCTGAGTACGATAGTCTGGTGGTGTAGTGGTAACTCACCTGAGTACGATAGTCTGGTGGTGTAGTGGTAACTCACCTGAGTACGATAGTCTGGTGGTGTAGTGGTAACTCACCATGAGTAAGATAGTCTGGTGGTGTAATGGTAACTCACCTGAGTACGATAGTCTGGTGGTGTAGTGGTTACTCACCTGAGTATGATAGTCTGGTGGTGTAATGGTAACTCACCTGAGTACGATAGTCTGGTGGTGTAATGGTAACTCACCTGAGTACGATAGTCTGGTGGTTTAATGGTAACTCACCTGAGTACGATAGTCTGGTGGTGTAGTGGTAACTCACCTGAGTACGATAGTCTGGTGGTGTAATGGTAACTCACCTGAGTACGATAGTCTGGTGGTGTAATGGTAACTCACCTGAGTACGATAGTCTGGTGGTGTAATGGTATCTCACCTGAGGCGTAATGGTAACTCACCTGAGTACGATAGTCTGGTGGTGTAATGGTATCTCACCTGAGTACGATAGTCTGGTGGTGTAATGGTAACTCACCTGAGTACGATAGTCTGGTGGCGTAATGGTAACTCACCTGAGTACGATAGTCTGGTGGTGTAATAGTAATTCACTTTTCATCTAGGCAATCAGGGTTTGACTCTCCTGGGACATAATAGATCAGTCAGTTAGCTGGCCATGTAACCTCACATGAAGATCTGAGGTGAGTGGTTTGATTCTCCCATCTTATTGGTTTGTGTTTCTTGTTTTGTGTTTCTTGGTTTGTGTTTCTTGGTTTATGTTTCTCGGGGCGGTGAGCTTTTAGGGGCCGCAGTGGCCGAGTGGTTAAGGTATTCCGACACTTTATCACTAGCCCTCCACCTCTGGGTTGCAAGGTCGAAACCTATGTAGGGTAGTTGCCTGGTACTGGCTGTAGGTCGATCATTTTTCTCCGGGTAATTCTGCTTCCATCCACCTCCAAAACCAGGAATGTCCTTCAATGACCCTGGCTGTTAATAGGAAGTTAAACAAAATAACCAAACAGGAAGCTGAGAAACGGGCCGGTCTGTACTGTCATGATTTTGTCCTTGCACAAGACATTTACCCTAATTATCTGGACAGCATGTGATGGGCCTCCCGTATGTCATTCAGTTAGGTAGTCACCAGGTACTACAAAGAGAAATGAGACCCCACCTCAAAATGACCCTGGCTGTTCATGGGATGATAAACCCAGCAAATAAACAAACAAACAGTTCCTGAAGGAGCACTAGGTCAGAATATTTTTTTCTGAAAATTATCTCATTTTGTATTGAATAAAACAGCTGAAAGTTGACCATTTCTTTTGCAGGGCATGGTGGTGAATGGTTTTGTGAATGTTGTAATCTCGAGTGTGGAACGCCGATACGATCTGAGCAGCACCGAATCTGGAGCCATTGCAAGTTGCTACGACATTGCATCCGTCTTATGTCTGATCCCAGTCAGCTATTTTGGTGGACTCGGATGTAAACCACGATATCTCGGTATTGGGGTGTTTGTGATGGGACTGGGATCGCTAATGTTCTCACTGCCACAGTTCACCTCTGGGCCATACGAGGTGGGACGTCCTGACGGACCGACCTTATGTGGTGAACGGAGTAATACGTCCCTGGAGGACTGTATGTCCCAAACAGGGCCCCGAGGGCTTTCATACTACAAGTATGTCTTCTATTTGGGACAGCTGATGCACGGTGCGGGTGCTGCACCACTCTACACACTAGGGACGACATATCTGGACGACAACTTGCCAGTTACTTCATCGTCCATGTACCAGGGTAGGTTTACTTCTGTTAATCCCTGAATCACCCTAAAGATTAATTGTAACGGTTCAGAAGAGGTAAATTTGTCACATCAGCATCATGTATACAGGCAAAGATGTCTTCAGGTAGACTTGACCTCAACAAATTATTGACCTCAAATTGACCTGATTATGACCTGAAATGAGGTCAATTTCTTGACATGAATTGACTAATCTGCTCTTTTCAAATTGACCTGAACATTTTCACATGAAGTTGACCTGAAGTTGACCTGAAAATATTTTTTGCCTGTGTAACACCCTTACATAATACAAGTATTTTACTGGAGACATAACTTCAAAATGACCCTGGTTGTTTATTGGCGAAAATTCAAGCAAACAAAACAAACGAACAGACAAGGTTTATACTCGGTCTATATGACAGTTATCTAGATTGTATCTCATCATCTTATTGTTGACAGCTGCCATAATTTTCTTGTAAGTGCTGAATTCTTAATTATGACATTATTCCAGTTGTTCCACGGTTGTCTGTCCGCTATTCCATGGTTGCCTGTCCGCTGTTCCATGGTTGTCTGTCAGTTGTCCCATAGTTGTCTGTCAGTTGTTCCATGGTTGTCTGTTGGTTGTCCCATGGTTGTCTGTCAGTTGTTCCACAGTTGTCTGTCAGTTGTTCCATGGTTGTCTGTAGGTTGTTACATGGTTGTCTGTCGGTTGTTACATGGTTGTCTGTCAGTTGTTACATGGTTGTCTGTTGGTTGTTGGACAGTTGTCTGTCAGTTGTTCCATGGTTGTCTGTTGGTTGTCCCACGGTTGTCTGTCAGTTGTTCCACAGTTGTCTGTCAGTTGTTCCATGGTCGTCTGTCAGTTCCATGGTTGTCTCTCGATTGTTCCATGGTTGTCTGTTGGTTGTTCCACAGTTGTCTGTTGGTTGTTCCGTGGTTGTCTGTCTGTTGTTCCATGGTTGTCTCTCGATTGTTCCATGGTTGTCTGTTGGTTGTTCCACAGTTGTCTGTCAGTTGTTCCATAGTTGTCTGTCAGTTGTTCCATGGTTGTCTGTCGGTTGTTCCATGGTTGTATATATGTCTGTCGTTTGTTCCACAGTTGTTTGTCGGTTGTTCCATGGTTGTCTGTCTGTTATTCAGCGGTTGTCCGTCTGTAATTCCATGGTTGTCTGTCTGTAATTCCATGGTTGTCCGTTGGTTGTTCCACAGTTGTCTGTCGGTTGTTCCACAGTTGTCTGTCGGTTGTTCCACGATTGTCTGTCGGTTGTTCCACAGTTGTCTGTCGGTTGTCCACAGTAATGTCTCAGTTGTTCCATGGTTGTCTGTCGGTTGTTCCACAGTTGTCTGTCAGTTGTTCCATGGTTGTATATATGTCTGTCGGTTGTTGCATGGTTGTCTGTCGTTTGTTCCACAGTTGTCTGTCGGTTGTTCTACAGTTGTCTGTTGGCTGTTCCACAGTTGTCTGTCAGTTGTTCCACAGGTGTCTGTCCATTGTTCCACAGTTGTCTGTCTGTAATTCCACGGTTGTCTGTCGGTTGTTCCACGGTTGTCTGTCGGTTGTTCCGCGGTTGTCTGTCAGTTGTTCCACAGTTGTCTGTCGGTTGTTCAACTGTTGTCTGTCGGTTGTTCCACGGTTGTCTGTCAGTTGTTCCACAGTTGTCTGTCGGTTGTTCCATGGTTGTCTGTAGGTTGTTCCATGGTTGTCTGTCTGTTGTTCCACGGTTGTCTGTGGGTTGTTCCACGGTTGTCTGTCTGTTGTTCCACGGTTGTCTGTGGGTTGTTCCACAGTTATCTGTCTGTTGTTCCACGGTTGTCTGTGGGTTGTTCCACGGTTGTCTGTCTGTTGTTCCACAGTTGTCTGTTGGTTGTTCCGTGGTTGAGTATTCATCTTTCTATGTTTTAGGTTTGTTTTATGGTTGTGCCATTCTGGGCCCGGCGGTGGGATACCTGGCTGGCGGAGCTTTCCTTGACCTACATGTGGACATTGACAAGGGATCTAGCCTCAGGTATCAGTCTAGACAGTGTGATACACTTTTTGATAAACAGAATCTTCTCCATACTATGAGGAAAAGAATGAGAAATCTCCATCCCAAGGTATGATATTCTAGGTTGTCTTACCCGAGGTTCTGTCGTGGGTTAGACAATCTAGTATATCACTCCGAGGTTCTGTCGTGGGTTAGACAATCTAGTATATCACCCCGAGGTTCTGTCGTGGGTTAGACAATCAAATATATCACCCGGAGGTTCTGTCGTGGGTTAGACAATCTAGTATATCACCTCGAGGTTCTGTCATTGGTTAGACAATCTAGTATATCACCCTGAGGTTCTGTCCTGGGTTAGACAATCTAGTATATCACCCCGAGGTTTTGTCCTGGGTTAGACAATCTAGTATATCACCCTGAGATTCTGTCGTGGGTTAGACAATCAAATATATCACCCCGAGGTTCTGTTGTGGGTTAGACAATCAAGAATATCACCCCGAGGTTCTGTCGTGGGTTAGACAATCTAGTATATCACCCCGAGGTTCTGTCGTGGGTTAGACAATCAAATATATCACCCCGAGGTTCTGTCGTGGGTTAGACAATCAAGAATATCACCCCGAGGTTCTGTCGTGGGTTAGACAATCAAGAATATCACCCCGAGGTTCTGTCGTGGGTTAGACAATCAAATATATCACCCCGAGGTTCTGTCGTGGGTTAGACAATCAAATATATCACCCCAAGGTTCTCTCGTGGGTTAGACAATCAAATATATCACCCCGAGGTTCTGTTGTGGGTTAGACAATCAAATATATCACCCCGAGGTTCTGTCGTGGGTTAGACAATCTAGTATATCACCCCGAGGTTCTGTCGGGGGTTAGACAATCTAGTATATCACCCCGACGTTCTGTCGTGGGTTAGACAATCAAATATATCACCCCGAGGTTCTGTTGTGGGTTAGACAATCAAGAATATCACCCCGAGGTTCTGTCGTGGGTTAGACAATCTAGTATATCACCCCGAGGTTCTGTTGTGGGTTAGACAATCAAATATATCACCCTGAGGTTCTGTCGTGGGTTAGACAATCTAGTATATCACCCCGAGGTTCTGTCGTGGGTTAGACAATCTAGTATATCACCCCGAGGTTCTGTCGTGGGTTAGACAATCTAGTATATCACCCCGAGGTTCTGTCGTGGGTTAGACAATCAAATATATCATCCCGAGGTTCTGTCGTGGGTTAGACAATCTAGTATATCACCTCGAGGGTTGGAGATTTCTCTGTCATATCCTCAATGTAGGGGATGAGTATTTTAATTGTTACCATAATGTTATTGTATTGGTGACATGTCATTGTATTGTAACCATGATGTCATTGTATTGTAACCATGATGTCATTGTATTGTTGACTTGTCATTGTATTGTTACCATGATGTCACTGTATTGTTACCATGATGTCATTGTATTGTTGACTTGTCATTGTATTGTTACCATGACGTCATTGTATTATTGCAAGAACATACCCTAGGGGTTCACAGAGATATTACACCATACGGTGACAAAGAAATCTCGAACAAGTAAAATGGGAGACAACTATGATCGATGGGAGAAAATAAACATCTTAAGATCACTCAATGGGATGGAGAATGTTGCCTTTCTAAATTGTTGCCCTCAGATTGTGTTAATTTGGAAGTAATACAAGTGTCCTCAGTAGACAGGTTTTGATAAATACAGGTGGCCTTTAAGGCAGGGTCCACTGTATGTTTTTGTGATACTATGGAAACCCTACTTTGTTTATATAGAGATGTGGCACATTTTCCCTGTACGTAATAGTCTATATATACAAAAATGGTAAGATTTAGTTAATTTTTCCAAAAGAAAGAAGGAAATATACTTAAAACTTGTGTAGCATATTATGCTAAGTATTTTTTTCATGAGAATTCAGTTTCATTTTTTTCCAGTAGTGAAAAAATTAAGAGAAAAAATTAAAAGAAAAAAATTCTTTGAAAAACAAAATGATTCCAGATCAATATGGACTGTTTGTCATTTTCTGTAGGAATTACATCATTTCAATTCAAATTTTTGGTAAACAAAAAAATTTGAACTATTAAAAAAAAAAAAAAAAATCACGCCATTACAGTAACTTCCCAATTTCATCATTTTAAAACTGTCCAAACATTTTTATCTGATCATGTGACCTCCAATTATCTGGTCGTATCCTGTATTGCAGCCTGTCTCCCTCTGGACCTCGCTATGTTGGTGCCTGGTGGGTCGGTTTCCTCTTTAGTGCTGCCCTTGCGTTCATTGTGGCCATTCCTCTCTGTGGTTTCCCTAGCAACCTTCCAGGTATGTAACCAATGGTAACCACTTAAATCAATCTATCATTGGTCCTGGTAATATTATTTGACAGTTTGGTGACCAAAAAAAAAAAAAATTCTTCAATGATTCTCTACAGAATTATTGGTCAGCTAGCCAATTCTTTCTTAGCTTTATGTCTATTAATCTCGGTAATATAATCATTTTTAACTGCCAAAAATGTATAGACTGTCACAAAAAGCATAATGTGGCACCCGTAATATAGAAATTTATTTGATAAACACCAAAAAATGAAAAAAAATACACTTTCCTCAAAATGATTGCTTATAAAACCGAAACTTAAATACCAAATATAGATACGATAGAATTTCTTTGTGATGCAAGAAATTATTTACTCACTTTAAATTTAGAGATCAAACTTAAGGAATGTTATAATAGCATAAAGTATGTAATTTATTGTATAAAAATATACTACAGCTTATTCTTGTATTCAATCAAATTCATAATGACTCTTTGTTGGAGATGTAGAACATTTTAAATGTATGTACCAGTAGATGTGTCTTAATATTTCCCTTGGACAGGATCATGGAGGTTCCGGGCAGAACAAGGGATGGAAGTTTATCAGACCAAACAGGCACCTTCGGAGCCAGAATATGAACCGGAGAAAAAGAAATTAAAAGTGACAAGAATTTTTACATCTCTACGCGTCCTTTTGTTGAATCCTACATTCATGTTCCTCAACTTGGCTGCTGCTTGTGAAGGTAAGAGTTTTATTCTGAGTAAAGATTAGAAAACATATTTTTGCTTTTGTGTTTTTCTTTTGTTTTTACAGAAATTTCTAGTAAAAGATATAGTATATGCCCATTTAAGCTCTGATTAAAATTGGAGAACAACCCTAAATGCGCTTTAAGTTTGCCCCTAAAAAATTGCATCATGTAACACTGGGAGACACGAATGTACTAGTTTTTTCATATTTTCTACTAATTCTGAAATTTTCACCAATTTTACCAAAAAAGATCTAATTTAACCCAACCCAGTCCATTTTTTCAGCAACGTATCTAATTATGAATTGTCATGGCTAATTTTCGACGGTCAAAGCTAGTTCTGTGAATCATATCCAATTTAACATGACCACCGTCTAATTCTATCGAGCTATCTAGAAATCATGAACTTTAAACTATTTATTTCATGACTATCTAAAAGTTTCTTACATCGACGAGTTCTCATGAAATATGACGAGATTTCCCCCGACATTCTAGAAATGTCCGACAGGGTCTATTTTGTTCTCCACTGACGCTAATTCTGCTCCTCGAATCTAATATTGACGGAGCAATCCAGTTTTCGTGAAAATCGCCTAATATTAAACGTCATGACGAATATTGCGAGATTCGCCTCGGGCGGTTCTGTCGCGCGGCAATACCAGCACTGCCAGCCGTAGACTACTTTACCTGGACAGCAGCCATCCGTGACCATCGAGTCCCGCGGCTAGCCTCGACTTGGGAGCGTTCCCCGTGAAGCGGTCCTACCATAATCACCTATACGGTGTCGGTACCAACTCGAATTAAGTGTTCAAGCTATAAATATGCGATACATACACGATAAGATACATACATTATGTATATCACATGATGTATATCTATATTTCTGATATCACATACGATACATTCACTTTTTTTGCAGATTGTTCCAGTTAAATTTTCATTAATGTGCTGCATGTACATCAATATCATAAGACACCTGAAAAAATAAAAGTATTACATTCACAATACGACGATAACATATTTATTGTTATTCAATTGAGGCAAATTTTGTATCAATAAACGATTAAGTTGCGTACTTACCGTACGTTTAAATCTGTTTTTACCCCAGAATCATATATATATACTGTTGTAAATTTTAAGCATAGGCAAACGTTAGCCAAGTTCCGTTGTGGTAATTTGAAATTGAAAATAGAGACAGGCCGGTATTCTCGTCCTCCCTTAGCATTACATGAGAGGAAATGTATTTTATGTCAGTCAGGATTAGTAGAAGACGAGCGCCATTTTTTAATTGACTGTGAGTTTTATTCAGATATTAGGCGAATTTTATTTAGTGAAGCAAGCAATTATTGTCCAAACTTTTTAGAATTAAACCCATATGAACAATTTCATTATCTTATGACAAGTGATGATCTTCAGCCTATTTTAGCTTCTTCACTCTATCTGATGTATCGCAGAAGATCCTGTTTTACCTATATTTAACAGAACTTTTTACTATATTGCGTCTCATAAGTCTGGATGTGAATATAATTTTAATGCAACTTGTAAAGTTTTTATGACTTCTACTGTATTTTATATATCTGTAATATTGACACGTGACACGTTAATAAAATATTTTGTATTGTATTGTATTGTATTAATAAAAGAAAGAATATTGTATCGAAAACCTCTTGTCATCCACTTCACAAGGACACCTGGACAGTTGTTGATTACAAGGCCTGGGGCATTTCTAAATTGAACCTGCTGGTTGGCTTCCTGCCTTAGGCGAGAGCACAGGTAAATCCCCGCCCCCTTTTTGGGATGAACTATAAGCTGGTTCTGTATTTAACATGACAAGTATATTAGTCCTACAATATAAGACTTCGAAGGTACAAACGTTATCTTTTACGTTTATTGTCGGGTATCAACATTTTTGTTATTTGCCGAACCTCTAAGTACATCTTCTTTGGAACAGATGCCTGCATCAGAGACCTATATATCCACTATATACGTCCCTGGTTATATATATTGTAATTACCAATGGGTTACAGTATCCGAGCTCTAATATATACAAGCTTACTAATAAGAAAATTTGAAACTGTATGTATCACATCGATGAGATTAGAGACTTGTGATATACAAGTCTCTGATGAGATATAGAAAAACAACTAAACTATAAATCCTATATAGTGTCTCCGATATTCTATAGATGTTTATTACTGAATATTGAACTGTTTTTTATTATCCATACATTTATAATGACGCCGAGGGTATAATATGTATGCATTTCATGTAACATGTTGAAACCGACTTCTCTGTGCATATTTTGTTGTGTATAGTGTGACCAGTATAGTCATTATGAATCAAACATGAAATAGAAGATTTGTAAAAAAAAAAAAGATGTGTTGAACTATCATGTCTTACGTTTGACATAAAGAAAACAACTGTGTTATATAATAAAATCTTTCAATTCAATTCAATTCATTTATTACTTTAAACCTTACGGTTTATCAGTAGTATTATCAGCAAAGCGTCGTCGTTCCAAGCCGATGTTTTTAATTCAATTTGTGAAACACCTGATAATAATAATATGTTTATAATATGTACTTATGGGCCGTATGGCCTAAAGTCAATAAAGAATTTTAAATTTGATAAAACGTTTCGTGTTATTAAAGATATTCTTTCCTTATATATGATCAGTGATAATCCTATATAGCTTTATGGATTCGTACGTGCTAACTTCGGAATAACATATATTGATATCAGAGAATTTGAAATTGTGTTTTACAGCACGTTCTAGATATCGCCTGAATTAGCTGTTTTTGTTTTCACTCTTATCAGTTTCTATGTTTGCAATATGACTACACTATTGTATACTCCACACACCACTCATTCATTCGATATTACCGCTCAGAAATGTCATAACATCTGTATCGTCATTACATTGTATATTGATGCTGTCTATCTTTCGTTAAATTGCATTTTAAAAATAGTGAAGATAAAAAATTGTATGCTGTCATTTTCAGCATGCTTATAAGTCGTAAGGATTGAATTGAATAAACATTTTAAACAAAAACAAGACCGGTCTATAATCCTTTAATTAATTCGATCGCTGTATAGAAAACCAAGGTACCGTTACAAAAACTAAATTGTACGGGTTAATGACGGGGGCTAAGATCTCGCAGCGGTTGCTATGACTACTCTGTGTGTCAAGCGACCGCGATCTACTACCTGTTCACCTGTCGACACGGGTGACCAACTCAGACTTTTTATCTATGTGATGAGAAAAACGTCCGGATTACTGCTGGAATTTTACTTAACTAACATTTCGTTTCCGATATGGAGCTCCGGATTCGGAATCAGAACTTCCGGACTTGTGAGTACAAATATAACGTTACGGAAATTCGTTCCCCGACATTTCCGTCGGGATTGTGAGTTTTACGGACTATCGGCGTCCAGATTAGCGGGTAAGCTGTATTGGTATATATAACAGCAATACAAACACAAAGTGGAGTACGGGTTAGATATATACATATTATGTACAATTTGGATCTCATGGGATTCGAAAATAACCTACACATATTTATACATATGATCCCCCCCCCCCCCCCCCCCCTACACAGAACAATAGAATATTTTCACTAAATACATATACACGTACAAAAATGTTCATGCACAATTATATAGATATTATCAAAAACACGTTCATCTTTATAATACCGTCAGATATGTCATATGTCTCCGATACCGTGAATCAAACGTTTGTATTCAAACTTGTGATGTACAGTGGACCCTCGATAATCCGAACACCTTCGTTCCCAGTCCAAACCGTCCGGATTACGAGTTTTCCGGACTGCCGAATTTCGTTTACCAGGTAAAAAAAATTGTCGTGTAAAAGTTATCTCCCTTGATTACATACAATCCGGGACGTTTCATAAACACGTCTAATTGTCAGACTTTTTAACAATAAATATACTTATGTTTCTGATATGATTTTTGATTTCTTTTGTAGAAAGTAAAAAATAAACTTTGTTTTTAAAAGAACATGTAAAGTGAAAGTTGTTTTATTTATAGCGGGCATATGTGTCCTACAAACACCACACATGTGTCACGTCCCGGAGGTTCACAAACAAGTAGAAATTACAAACGTTAAATACCTTAAATAAAAGACCCGGATTTTACAACTTACCATCAGTCCATGTTTTTTTATGATTTTTACGTACCAGAAACCCCAAGCTATATATCTAAAAGTACGCTACACCAGCGAGAACTACCGATGAAGTCCGATAATTATTGAACCCGTATTAACTTAACAATGTGACGCTTAATTAAGTATCATACGACTATTGACTAATTTGTGTGTAATCAACCCAGTTCTTGTGATCACTGCTTAATACGTAAATGTGTATGTAATTAATAACGTGCATCTTTCAATGAGTCGTCTTTTCACGTAACGGTGTTACAAAGCCGATATCCGTGTTTACCCAATACAAGTGTTCATGATGTTAATTACCGATCATAAATTTATTACATGTATTTGAGATTGATTAATTATGGTATCACGTACTGTATGTTTGTGCGTAAATTCTTGCTAATTACGAAATAGCAATATGTGATCCTATAAAAGTTGCCGTCTGTAAAATAACTATAATAGATATTGTACGTCAAGTTGATAAAAGCAAGACCAGGCTATACTATAAAATCCTTTAATACTGTAAAGTTTAAAAAGGTCGTAGAGAAAAAGTAATGTACCGTTATAAAAGCAAAAGTTACACTTTGTAACACAGGTAAACATCCGGGGCTATGACCTGGCAGCGGTCGCTATGACTACGCACAGTGTCAAGCAATAGTCTGTACAGCTGTCGACACGGTTGACTTGCCCCGACATTTTTTCTCCTCGTGGTGAAAAAATCGTCCGGATTATTGCGGGAAATTTACTAATGAAAAGTACGTTCCGTTCCCAAAATGGGCTTCCAGAATCGGAATCCGAATTTCCTGACTGGTGAGTACAAATAACGTTACGGAAATCCGTTCCCGTGCATTTCCGTCCGGACTGCGAGTTTTCCGGACTATCGGCGTCCGGATTATCGCGGGTCCACTGTACACTGAATGGTCAACAAATGATAAACGTTCTGCCTGATGAGAGTCGCCGAGCGATGTGTGCGACATCATAGGGATTCCATTAGTTCTGTTTCTAAATAATAAGACAATTTAGGCAAACTTGCTATAGAAATGCAAGATATTTAAATATGTTTTCTTACATATTCCTTGTTGGAATCATGTATAAAGTAAAAATGTAATTTACCTAAATATACAAGCAAATATAGTATTTTTTTTTTTAAAGATATTTTTTATTGCTTGAAATGTAGGCATGAGGATTGGGCAGAAGTTATACAACTTATTAAACCCCCCTCCTCCAAACATTTTTACAACAATGTGACACAAACAATGGACATTTACATTAATTTTACGATTGACAAATTAGAAAGGAAGACTAAAGAGAGAAAGTGAAAGGAATACAGATAATTATACAAAAATGAATTTATGTCTAACAAAAATTGTTTGATTTACACACAATAACATAATATCTGCCTAGAACAAACTAACTACGTTTACACGCTCCTTCATCTTATCATTGTCCTTTCATGCTCATTCCTTAATCGTTCTCCTTTTGATAATCAAGCTCCTGCTAGGTAATATAATATAGGTTTACAACAGGGACATAAACCCTCAGTAATTGCATGTATGACATATAGATATTAGACCTCTCATTTTATGAATACTTGGGTTAATACAGTAATACTGTGGGATGCATTTTGAACGAATAATTTTCATTTCAATATGTTAAAGTGTACCCTGAATGAAAAATTATATTTTAATATGTTATTGGTATTGATTAATAAACAAGAATGCAGAAAACCGCATCAAAATCGGCCGACCCATTTCCGAGTAATTGTGATTTTTCTCGAAAACACACCTGAAGCCCAAAGCCGAATACCTCGTTTTGGTGACCTCTGACCTGTGACGTCACAGGTTGAACACGATCGGAGCCGCCATATAGGAAATATATAGAAACAAACGTGAACACGTGCCTGTAATTAATGCGAATAAGACAAAAAAAGGAAAGTGCTGAATAAACTCTCTGAGTTATATTTGTTAATTAGTTAATAACAAGTGCTACCGAAACCAGGGACATATAACTTTCTTTTTAAACGGTGCCATATATAACATGTAGCATCTCACTAATTTTCTCTCATAACGAGCCATACACAACATGTAACATCTTACTAATTTTCTATTATAACGGGCCAAATACAACGAGTATCATCTTACCTATTTTCTATTATAACAGGTCGTATATAACATTTATATTAAAATATTTTATTCATATTTTTTTTATTTTAACGGGTCGTTGTAACATGTATGACATTTGAATAACCGGCCGTTTATAATGACTTACATCATATAGCCTTTATTATGGGGGCATGACAGGTTTGTTACATACACATGTACCAGTATTGATTTCGGTTATAATACTTCTAGTAACACAAGTTTAAAATGCAATTCATTCAAGATGTGAAATAAATGCTAATCATTTTGGGTTTTTTTTATTAGCCAAAACAGAAATTATACCGTTATTTGTGATTTTTGGGTAATTGTCCGCAATTGATAAAACGTGTCCATGAAAGCTCAGTAAATCCCAGACAAGATTCATAGAGTAAATTTCAACATCATGGGTACATATATGAATGAGGTAATTTAGGTTAATTATTCTATAGACAAACGTTTGAGATATGATTTTTTTTCGTTTGTATAGAAAACGAAACTCACTGAATTCCAAAAATAATGTGTTTGATTTCAACAAAATGTATTCCCTATAGTATAAACGCAATTCTTAATTAAATTCAAGCTCAATTTATGTACAAACAACCTGTAAAACCATGTTTTCGGAACTCCTTTGAAGTGCACAGAAACCAAACGCGTGAACTCACGGCGTGTGCTGATTATAGAACACCAGAAATCACGGACACCTGTGGTGCAGTGCCAGGTGTGATGAGCTTGTGGACCGTAATTTCACACCTGGTAATTGTTTAGCGGTATACTAACCAATTCAAACTTGAGAATTCGTAATTCTCCGAACATGTTTATACATCTTTTAAAAGTCCTTTTTTAAGTGAAGATATGACTTGCGACACGAATTGAAAGCAAAACCACCAGGGTCTCGATCACTTCATAATAATGACACAATTACAAAAATAAAAGCAAAAAAATACATAAAATTTGGAGGGAAAAAAAATCATACACGAAAATCATTACGAGTTTATAAATTTTAGTATTAATTATGATTAGTCACGATGAAATAAATTGTTTGTGTTTTATCATTAAAAACGGAGCTAAAATAATGGTTTTAATAAGTACCTAAGCTTTATACCTGTACAGAAAGTATCAATTATATTATAATTGTTGCGAATCACTTTTATATAATTTCACTGACAACGATCGTATATAAATAATGTCTTTCTCAAGCATTTAATCGTCCTTGATCCCTGAGACCATGACATGTAAAATAAGGGATAAAATCTGTATATGTAGAAGTTTGTTGTAGACTTTAACACTGGTATTCATACGGGAGAGAGATTTAGTATATTGTAGATCATGATGATTATAATATATTACTTTCTAAATTAAGTGTCCTTCATGACTAAAGCGGGTTTTGCATAGAATATAACGCTTGAATTTACTGTACGTGTGTTCGTCTTTTCTCACAAACCAGAGTATCCAGAACTGTTGTATTGTTGCGAATGAAATGGCACATTATTTTAGTTTAAAATGTTTATGCTGTGTTGCTTTCTTTGGTAACGAGTAAGAAATGGTAAACACATAACTAATATACATTTATTGGTGATTGACCGATTATTACACCAGTCTGTGTAAACCAAGCGGTCATTTTCAGAGTCAATTTCACTATGTTATTATTTTTTTTTTAACTGAAACTTATATTGTTGGATTCCGACTTCTCGTCGGCAATATTCGCCAAATTCAACAACCTCAAATCTCATGTCCAGATCGTATTCAAACATATTTGTACTGATACTGTTCACACTGTCCTCTATGCTACTGGCCACCATACCAGTCACTCTGTTCAACCTGTGACGTCATAGACTGAAGAGTTCCAAATCAGCGTGACTGACCGATACGCTGATTAGCAGTCGATCGACAGGTGCAAATCGCGTACTTCGATGTGCGATATCTCGGCACTCGGCCAACCGATTTTGATGCGGTTTGCGACATTCTTCTTTGGTGGTTACAAAGAATAACATATTTGATTATCGTTTTTCGTTCAGGGTACACTTTAACATAAATAGATGATGGAACTCGTCTCCAATACTTTCATTGCAAAAATCTCCTTTATATATATTATACCACCTTCCTGTCATGATACGAATTTTTAAATTAGACGTATGAAATTTAGTTAAATGTAGTGTATTTATTTCCGATAATATTGTTAATTGTGGAAGAACGAATCGTCTGTATCATTTGAGTCGGTACCGACATCGTAAGTATAGGTGATTATGGTAGGACCGCTTCACGGCTGAGCGCTCCCAAGTCGAGGCTAGCCGCGGGACTCGATGGTCACGGATGGCTGCTGTCCAGGTAAAGTAGTCTACGGCTGGCAGTGCTGGTATTGCCGCGCGACAGAACCGCCCGAGGCGAATCTCGCAATATTCGTCATGACGTTTAATATTAGGCGATTTTCACGAAAACTGGATTGCTCCGTCAATATTAGATTCGAGGAGCAGAATTAGCGTCAGTGGAGAACAAAATAGACCCTGTCGGACATTTCTAGAATGTCGGGGGAAATCTCGTCATATTCCATGAGAACTCGTCGATGTAAGAAACTTTTAGATAGTCATGAAATAAATAGTTTAAAGTTCATGATTTCTAGATAGCTCGATAGAATTAGACGGTGGTCATGTTAAATTGGATATGATTCACAGAACTAGCTTTGACCGTCGAAAATTAGCCATGAAAATTCATAATTAGATACGTTGCTGAAAAAATGGACTGGGTTGGGTTAAATTAGATCTTTTATGGTAAAATTGGTGAAAATTTCAGAATTAGTAGAAAATATGAAAAAACTAGTACATTCGTGTCTCCCAGTGTAAACAGCTGAAAAAAAAATAAAACATAAAAAAAAATCCAATTTGACTGCTAAGTGATGTTGTTTGAGCCCAAACAAACTTTCATGTAAAATATCACTTTTAATGAGTGAAGAAAGAATTCTACAAAGTTTTGTAACTGGACAAACAAAGGGAATTTTTTATGCCTAACCTTTGTGGAGAGAGGACATAAAATTACATAAGAATATTTGAACAAGATATTTTCTACCACAATACCCTGTGTTATTCAACTCTCAGACCATCAGTTAATCATTTAAGCTGTTGATTAACAATCTGTTTATACCACACGTGGTATAAACTCTGTATGCATTTTGATTGGCTAACACGGTGAACTTTGACCCAAGCTGCAATTGTTATTGACGTCATCAATAATCTAATGACGTCACATCACCGGGTTCCGGACGTCACCGGTACACTTTATTTGCATACGTGAAATTATACTTGGCCACGTTTCCCTTTGATTCAAGCCGATATTATTGTGGTAGAAACAGGTCACACGACTCGAAATTGTTGGATATGGAATTTATTTCACACTCGTAAGTTATTTTTTAAAAGTTGCAAAAAACACTCGCTAAAGCTCGTGTCTTTTGTAACTTTAAAAAAATAACTTACTCGTATGAAATAAATTCCATATCCAACAACCACTCGTTGTGTAACCTCTATTTAATACACATGCTTTGACTCTTAAACTTGCTGAATCATTACCATTTATATATACACCTACATGTATAAACAAGCATATTTGTGTTTTACAGGAAATGTTTTAGCTGGATTTGCTACCTTTACACCCAAGTTTATCCAGGAGCAGTTCAGCATTCCGTCATCAACGGCAGCCATGTTTGTTGGTGAGCAACAAAATAACTTTGATTGATTTGAATTATGATATTAATATCTTGATGAAAAAGGGTTGTAATAAGGTCACTGCAACCCTAAAAGTAGCTATAAATACATTTAGTCAGTGAAATACAATGTAAATGTATATACATAATCTTACATGAGTGTTAAGGTAATGACCAATTTTTTAAAATGAGATCAATCATTTGAAGGCTTGTGTCATTAATACATTTCAGAGCCACTAGTGTAAGATTCTGTCTATCACATAACTTTAATTTATATAACCGTATTTGACCTAATAAGTGCACAATGTATTAAAAAAAAACATAAAAGAAGTGTGCTCAATAAAATCATGTACAGGAAAATTTCCATGCATTAAAAAAAAGAACAACTTTTTTGTTATTTACTTAGATGTACTTTTATGTAGCAAAAACAATCCAGAATCCTTAGTTAAAAGACTGAACAATATTTTAGTAGATCAGTGAGGTAAGGAAGTCTTTATAGGTTTCAATGAGCACACTTATCCTATTTTCCTGAAAAAGGTGGGGTGTGTATAGGGGGAGGTTCGCTTATTAGATAGAATATGGCGATTGTATAGGGGGAGGTTCGCTTATTAGATAGAATATGGCGATTGTATAGGGGGAGGTTCGCTTATTAGATAGAATATGGCGATAAAAAATAAAGCTTTCACAAAATTACTGGTGTATTTAAATAAGACAGGCAAATTTTCGACTCTGACAGTATTGTTTTTTCTCAACAGAGACAATAGTGTGATGTCATATTTATTATGATGTCACAATAGAGTTATGACATGTGTCTTGCAATATTAATATGATATTGTCATATGTCAGGGTAGAAAAGGCCAGTTACGCGATAAAAAAACTGAACTAGAAACATGCATATTTCTGGTCTGAAGTGCGTTAATTGAGTGTAACAGAGCATTTGTTATAGTTGTGAGATAATGCATGCACCAAAAACTTTGTGCACATGCCGACCACATACTGTGCAATACATCATCTGCACACTTCATCATGAGACCAAACACACAAACGATGCTGTATCTGTAGACATAGATTTTTTCTGTATAAAATGATTGGAAAATGAAAGTACATGTACATGCAATACATCATATGCACACTTCATCATGAGACCAAACACACAAAGCGATGCTGTATCTGTAGACCTAGATTTTTTCTGTATAAAATGATTGGAAAATGAAAGTACATGTACATGCAATACATCATATGCACACTTAATCATGAGACCAAACACACAAAGCGATGCTGTATCTGTAGACATAGATTTTTTCTATATAAAATGATTGGAAAATGAAAGTATATGAACATGCAATACATCATCATCTGCACAATGAGACTTTCTGGTGAGCCCAAACACACAAACAATACCATGTCTCTAGTTGAGTGGTACACTGGTGTTTGACACACTTACCTCTCATCTACATAGCCGAGTTCAATTGCCTGATCTGACTTGTGAAGTTATGAGGTCACTTACCTGACCATGGGGGTTTTCCCAGGGTACTCTGGTTTCCTCCCATAGTAAGACCCCTCTGGTGCTTCCATCCAGGGAGCCAACAAGCGTGATTATTATAAGTTGACATAACTTGTTTCTCAATTGTTGCAAGATAAATAAAGATTACTCTTACATCTGTAAACACATATATAAATTCTTTCTCATGCCACAGATTCCTTACTTTTCCTTTAAATTTTCTAAAGGAAACCATTACAGAATTTTAGGATAAGTTTTCAACCAAATTTTCCCCCCTTAAATCCAATATTGTTTTTCAATGGAAAATTTTCAAGTTAAAAGGAATAGTGATAAATTCAGGGCCAGCTGTATCAACATTAATAATTAACATTATTCCACAAACTTTATCATTTCTATTTTTTAGGTTTTGCTGCGATTCCCGCTGGAGGCGGAGGTACATTCCTCGGAGGGTACCTGGTGAAACGGTACAAGCTTAGAATGAAAGGAATCATCCGTCTGTGCCTTGGGCTGACACTACCATCTCTGATACTGGCACTTTGTTTCATCATACATTGTCCAAACCAGGCATTCACAGGGGTCAATGTACCATACAGGGAAATGCAGAACAGGTTTGTTTCTATATCACAATGGTTAAAATTACCCTCCAGCCCAACAGGTTACATTAGTCTCTTACAAGTAAAACCAGGGGGACTATAGGTTTCCTCCCGTCTGTCCGTCCGTCCACTCAGTTTTCCACATTTTTCTCCGGTCCATCCGTCCACTCAGTTTTCCACATTTTTCTCCGGTCCATCCGTCCACTCAGTTTTCCACATTTTTCTCCGGTCCATCCGTCCATTCAGTTTTCCACATTTTTCTCCGGTCCATCCGTCCACTCAGTTTTCCACATTTTTCTCCGGTCCATCCGTCCACTCAGTTTTCCACATTTTTCTCCGGTCCATCCGTCCATTCAGTTTTCCACATTTTTCTCCGGTCCATCCGTCCACTCAGTTTTCCACACTATTCTCAGCCATGCCTCAAGGTATCTTGATTAAAGTTGGTATGTAACTTTATTATCAGTAGCAACAGATCTAGTGCAAATTTCAGAGTTTTTGGGTCAAGGTAGTTGGAGCAGGTAGTGGACATGTATTGCTTTAGCAGTACCCAGAATGCTAGTTACACCTGCCCTCTTCCTGTTTCTTTACCTCAAAGGTTAAATTACTCCATTACTGCACCTCCACCCCAACAGGGGTTAAATTATTACACCTCCACCTCCTTCCCCCCTGGCCTGCTTTACCACAAGGTGTTACCCTTTGCCCCTCACAGGGTTATTATTACCCCTGCCCTACGTATACACTACAGGGGTGAGTCAACCCCTATATAGGTTATCACAGCTTCTTTTCTGTAGGAGGTATGACACTATATCTGTATAAATGAACCATAAGAGACAAAGACCAATTACAAACCACCATGAGTAATGCTTTATCAATATACTCCTGATATATAAGTATGCTATATCTGGGATCTCAGTTGATTTTGTTTTGCTGAGGTTAGTTTATACACTTTACATTCTCTAGTAAAGATGATTTTATGTTCGACCAGGACGAGTAGTATCGGAGCAGTAGAAGCTTGTCATCAGTCATGTGACTGTTCACATGACGAGAAGTATCACCCCGTGTGCGGGAGTGACGGAAGTATGTACTTCTCTCCTTGTCACGCAGGCTGTACCACCGTTACCGGGGACATGAATTCTCGGGTAAGTATACAAAACAAATATAAAAATTTAATTCCCATGTCATAATGTCAATTACAATACCGCCACTGGGCACATCAATTTCTGAAGACTGAAGGATTCAAGCAGAAAGCAAATGTTATAGATTGAACCTTGCCAATAAAAAGCACATGTTTCAGACTCATAGTTTCTTCTGTTTTACCAAAGTAACTGAAGTTCACCATTCTCCTATAGGCTGTAAAAATGTATGAAAATCATTCAGGCCCAACCACGACGAGATTTTCTCTTGATTCTCTGGTTTTCTCTCTTGTGAATGTTCCATCTGTCCTTCAATCTATCCCAGCTTGATATTATACATCATAAAAATTATATTTGTTCCGTACTTGTTTTGAAAGAATAAATGTTTTGATGATACTGTACGTGTTATTAGGTATACCATAACTGCAGCTGTATAAACCCTACGTCCCAGGACAGTCAGCAGGCAGGCGATGGCAAGTGTGAAACTGCCTGTTGGCTCCTGCCAGTCTTCATGCCCATATTTGGATTACTTATGCTGCTGACCTTCACCTCAAGCATGCCAGCACTCGCAGCCACCTTAAGGTAAGACATTAATTATACTGCCCTAATTAGGATCGATGTGATGAGTATAGTCACAGCCACCTTAAGGTCAGATATTGATTATACTGTCCTAATTAGGATCGATGTGATGAGTATAGTCACAGCCACCTTAAGGTAGGACATTAATTATACTGTCCTAATTAGGATCGATCTGATGAGTATAGTCACAGCCACCTTAAGGTAGGACATTAATAATACAGTCCTAATTAGGATCGATGTGATGAGTATAGTCACAGCCACCTTACGGTAGGACATTAATTATACTGTCCTAATTAGGATCGATCTGATGAGTATAGTCACAGCCACCTTAAGGTAGGACATTAATAATACAGTCCTAATTAGGATCGATGTGATGAGTATAGTCACAGCCACCTTAAGGTAGGACATTAATTATACTGTCCTAATCTAACGATATGACATGACATATCACCTCAATTTGTATGGCAGGTGTCGTCGTGACCTCGATTTGTATGGCAGGTGTCATCATGACCTAGATTTGTATGGTGGGTGTCATCGTGACCTAGATTTGTATGGCTGGTGTCGTCGTGACCTAGATTTGTATGGCTGGTGTCGTCGTGACCTCGATTTATATGGCGGGTGTCATCGTGACCTAGATTTGTATGGTGGGTGTCATCGTGACCTAGATTTGTATGGCTGGTGTCGTCGTGACCTCGATTTATATGGTGGGTGTCGTCGTGACCTAGATTTGTATGGCAGGTGTCATCCTGACCTAGATTTGTATGGTGGGTGTCGTCGTGATCTAGATTTGTGTGGGGGGTGTCGTCGTGACCTAGATTTGTATGGCGGGTGTCGTTGTGACCTAGATTTGTATGGCAGGTGTCGTGACCTAGATTTGTATGGCGGGTGTCGTGACATAGATTTGTATGGCGGTTGTCGTCGTGACCTAGATTTGTATGGCGGGTGTCGTGACCTAGATTTGTATGGCGGGTGTCATTGATGAAGCAGCAGACACTTACCCTTCTGAAACACCTGGTCTTAATACTCTTATTCCCATTTCACTGTCAAGGTCATGTGGCTCTTGTTGTTATACAGCTAGCTGTGAAAGACCGATACTTGACTTTGATAATGAATTATGAAGTAGCTGTATATAAGTATTTTGTTTATTTTATTTTAGGTGTGTGCCTCCAGATGACATTGATAATGAATTATGAAGTAGCTGTATACAAGTATTTTGTTTATTTTAGGTGTGTGCCTCCAGACGAACGATCTTTTGCCCTAGGTATACAGTGGATTATTGCCAGGTGTCTGGGTATGTATTCTGTAAAATACTAAAAATGAATTGACTCACTGTCAATTTGATTTCTTGAGGGGGTGCTTTTTGGTTTTTTTCTTGGATAGAGAGAAAGAAAAGTTGCAAACAAGAAAATGCTTTGTACCTTAAACCAACAGAGAAATGTTTGGTCCATTTCATAATTTCGATGAAAATTGCATCATTATTACTCTAAACTTTGTGTAAGCCCTTAGAAATTTAACCCACGAATATAAATACATGTATGCAGTATCTCAAACTGTTTTACTTTTTCCCAAATTGAACAAATAGCTTTCAGGTATCTAAATGTATTACATATATCACAGTTGTCTCCCCTTATCCTCATTGGTGGGTCATAATCATGTGGAGTTAATGATTTATAATTTTGATTCCCTGATATCATTAGACACGTCAGGTTATTAGTTTCTTATGAGGTCAATATTAAATTTCCATGCCTTAATTATAATTACACTGCCCACATATATAGCTAATACCTTTTTCATGATGTTTTCATATCTATAATGTTTGATATAACAATTAGTGACTTTTAAAAACATGATTTTATAAACCTGAAAAGTTATATTGACCTAGAATAAGGCACATTGATATTTTTAACAGGTTCATATAATTGTATATTTATTTTAACAAGTCCATAATTGATAAATATTTATAAGTCCTAAATATTTGATTCATGTTTCATCATAGGTTCCATCCCTGGGCCGATTTTGTTCGGGAAGTTGATAGACATGTCCTGTGTGCTTTGGCAGAGGGATTGTGGGCAGGATGGATCCTGCTTTTTCTACGACAATAAGAATATGAGCAATAATCTGCTATCGGTTGGACTCGTCGGAAAGTTTTTCTCCACTTTATTTTTTCTCCTGGCCCTAGTCCTCTACAGGGGTTCACCACTAGAGGGCAGTGCTGACTCCGAAGACAAAGAAAGTGGTGACACCTTCTCTATCATCCAAAGATTTACCAAAAGAGACTATTCAACATGGGCACCGTCAAAGGGAGACAACCCAAAGTATAGATACAATGACATCATCTCTACAGGATGAATTACCTAATAATAATGATATCATGTTTATAGACAGTGATGATGTCATTGAAGGGGATACAGTATTAGCAACACAGGATATGGGTTTGTTGACTTGAAATTTTATTTATTAATTTAATTAATTTGTTAGACTAATTTAAATTAACGTTTTTAAATCTCTATATGATATTTTCACTTTTACAATTGTAATTTTTTAATACTTTTTATGTCTATTTCTATTTATGAGGAATATGGTTTCTTCTGATAGAAAGAAAAACATTCAATCATCTCTTAATTGTGTAGTTGAACTAAGCCTATTTACATGGTGTTACTTGACAATATTAACATTTTGAATTTTACTCATCAGAGACTCGGAACATGGAGTACATGTAGTGAATGGTATTACTTGATAATATCAACATTTTGAATTTTACTCATCAGAGGCAAATAAGAACATGGAGTACAAGTAGTGAATGGTATTACTTGATAATATTAACATTTTGAATTTTGGTATACGTGTAGTGAACAGGGATGCTTGACAATATGTATATCATAATGATAGTACTGTATTATTTATACACAGTACTTCAACTGAACCAAGTGGCCTGTGTTATTAGCTATGAAGGTACATGTGGATCAGACATATTTAATGTACTTATGAATAATATCATCACATCTGGGATTAGTGCCTGTGTACCAATGCCATTCTGGTGTGACATATGGCACCATCATTATATCCACCATCTCTTCAATGGACAGCTATGATTCCAGAATTTCATTTCTATTGTAAAGTGGAGAGTAGGTCACCTTACTAGCTCAAGCTAGCAGGGATTTCCCTTTAGCACAGTTGCTGCCTATACATGTCTGCTCAGAGAGCAAGAGGTCTATGCTAGTTTGAGGCCAGGGCAGGGTATTTTTCATTACTCCATCCCGTAGCAATGACACTATCAAAGAAAAATCAGAAATTTATCGATTTGATAAAACTTTTATACCTTCACACTGAAATATGAGAAGTCACTTTTGGTGTTGACCAATCAGAATGGTGGTTTCTAAACTTTAGTTTTTTACAATTACAAAACAAGTATATCAGCTTATATTAATCACTCCTGTTGAGTATACCTGTATTGTATTCAAAATGGCCACCATTATCTCTTGTTGTCAAGCACAATATCTTATCAGAATATGGGATCAATATTAACTTATGTGTACATGAAATATCCCAGAGACAAGTTATCATTTTTCATTTTCATCATTTTCGATATTAAAATTGAATAAAAAATAATTGCATTTCCATTGAATATAATTTATTTGTTAGGTGTGTGACAGAATGAACTGCCATGTTCTGCCATTTCTTGTGTAATATGAATGATATATCTCAAAGGAGAATATTAAATACAGTCAAACCTGTCTTAAGTAGTCACCCATGGGACAGACAGAAATTGGCTATTAAAATTGGGTTCATCATGTTCCACACGGTTTGCATGATAACGCTTAATCCTCGACACGAGAAGTGTGAAGGGTCCGAGGGTGAAGATTTTTGTAAACAAAACAAATTACGTGACGACCAATAAAAAATCTGTTCATGTGATCATCTCGGCTGTTTACATCCGGACACAATGGTCACTTATATAATACGGGATGAGATAACGACTAGGGCCAGATTTCCGTGACCACTGGCCGTGTTAGACAGGTGACCGTTTATTTAAGGTTCATTATATAGTGTCTTCCATCAGATGGACCACAGACTGGCCCCCTACGGAGGTGGCTGCTTATTCAAGGTAACAAATCAAGCAGTTTTGACTGTATTTTATATTTACCAGAAAAATAACAAAATATTACAAGGTCCATTTCTGGTAAATTATTGTATGCTACTTGAACAAATATTTTTATTTGTTTTTGTTATTTATATGGAGTTATTTATGCACAGATAGTGTACATAGTTAATTAAATTAAGATTGATCTGTGTAAGGTCAGAAAGATGGAATCAGTGATTTTCTAATTTGCATATGATTATGAATGTTACACAACTTGACTCGACTGAACACCTGCAGCTAGTTAGCTCAAATGGTTAGAGCATCTGCCTAGAGTTCAGAAGTCCTAGGTTCGAGTTCCAGTCTGGTTGTCGCATTTTTTCTCTCCTATTACATTTGGGGCCCAAATAAATACCCAAAAGGTGGTATAGGGTGTCGTGTTTGTCTTTGGCGTCAAATACTTTGTTGAAGGACGGAACTGGGCTGGGCTGAGCGCTAGTGGCCAGGTAGCTCAAGTGGTTAGAGGGTCCATCTAGAGTTCGGAGGTCTCCGGTTTGAGTCCTGATCTGGTCCTTGCATTTTCCTCTCCTGTTACATCTGGGGCCCAACTAAAATACCCAAGAAGGAGATAGAGGGTGTCATGTTTGTCTTCAGGGCTGAAGACTTTGTTGAAAGAGGGAGGAATGTACCCGAACTGGACTAGGCTGAGCACCAGTGGTCAGGTAGCTCAAATAAAGTATCGGTCTAGAGTTCGGAGGTGCCAGGTTCGAGTCCTGGTTTGGTTGTTACATGTCCCTGTTACATTTATGATATATTTGTTGTGTACAGTATTGCAGTGTTAATGGTGCACTTGCTGGGCTAAATATAGCATATTCATGAATAGATGTTTTTTGGCCAAAACAATTTCACTGTTGTAAAATTAAAATGTTTTTACCTGTTCCTTCATGTTGTATGGATGTTTTGTAAACCGTATTTGACCTAATAAGTGCACACCCACCTTTCAGGGAAAGAGGATGAGTGTGTTTGTTAAAACCTATATAAAATATTCCTTACTTCACTGATCTGCTTATATAATTTTTAGTCTTGTAACCAAATTTTCAAGATAGATTTCATTTCGTAAAGGTAAATGGAAATAGAAAAAAAAACGAAAAAAACTATAACATTTCTACCCTGACACTTTTTCCTGTACATGGTTTTATTAAGCACATCCCTTTTGTGTTTTGTAAGCCCACAGTGCACTTATTAGGTCAAATACGGTAAAGATTTTTGATTTTTCAATAGTCATCATTATGTTTTTATAGATCATCAAGGCATTAAATTATTAAATGAATTTTATATCTTTCACCATTTTTAAACAAGTGTTTGTCATACAAATGGAGACAATACATTCCATTGAGTCAAATGTAATTTTATTACTAACTGTTGTCGCAGTTAAAGAATGCATGGATCACCTCATGGCACATTAAAAAAAAATATTATTGTACAATGAAACCTGTCTATACCGACATCAACAGAGACTGAATCTTTACTACAGTATTAAAAAACCTTAAAGAAACCGAGTCTTTAGGTTGAAAAAAAAACAGCATCAAAAACCTGTCTATACCAACATCCAAAGAAACTGAATATTTAGGTAGGAAAATATAATGTCAAAAACCTGTCTATACCGACATAGAAAGAAACTGAATCTTTATGTTGGAAAATACAGTATCAAAAAACCTATCTATAACATCATCAAAAGAGACTGAATCTTAAAGTCCGAAATTACAGTGTCAAAAACCTGTCTATACCGACATCAAAAGGAACTAAATCTTGAGTTCAGAACAATACAGTGTACACCAACTTGTCTCTGTAGGTCAGATAAGAGAGTGTCAACCAACCTGTCTATACCGACATCATTCGGTCAGATATAGTGTCAGTAAAGACAGGTGTCATTGTATACGACTGTTGGTGAATTTTATTATATCTATGTAAGAATACCTATTTATATTCGAGATAACGAGATGCCAACTTACCGTATTTGTCTGACAATGAGGCCATGCCAACTTACCATATTTGTCTGACTATAAGGCCATGCCAACTTACAATATTTGTCTGACAATAAGCCTGTCAACTTACCATATTTGTCTGACAATAAGGCCATGCCAACTGACCATATTTGTCTGACAATAAGCCCATGCCTGGTTACCATATTTGTCTGACAATAAGCCCATGCCTGGTTATAAGTAAAAATATTTCCCATTGTACTGCAATAAGCCCACTGCTTCCTTTGATTCTAAATATACATGTAAGACTTAAAAATATAAACTTTGTTTATTTTACAACAATTTCAAAACAAGTTATAGCAACTTATATCAATCACTATTGTTTGGTCTTGATGGAAGAGTGAGAGGTCTTACTGTGGGACGAAACTGGAGTACCCGGGGAAAAGCCCATGTGGTCGGGCAATATTGCAGCATAATGATTTAGTTTATTTATATATACATAATGTATTTTTCTGTGTATGTTAATTGACTGTTTTTGTATTCTAATTGAAATAATATATGTTTAAACATAAAGTGCTTAAATGCTTGTGCAATAGGTCATTGTTAATGTCTCCATTTCAACCAAGTTTATCAAAATGTCTGTATTCTTGTGTAATTTTGTATTCATGGTACAATTTAGATATTTGTATTTTTGTGTAATTTTGTATTTTGTGTAATTTTGTATTTTTGTGTAATTTTGTTTTGATGTTGTGATTTAAATATTTGTATTTTTATGTAATTATGTATTTTTATGTAATTATGTATTTTTGTGTAATTTTGTACTGATGTTGTGATTTAAATATTTGTATTTTTGTGTGATTCTGAATTTTGTGTAATTCTATACTGATGCTGTGTTTTAAATATTTGTGTTTTTTGTGTAATTTTGTATTTTTTGTAATTTTGTGAAATTTTGTACTGATGTGATTTAAATATTTGTATTTTTGTGTAATTTTGTACTGATGGTGTAATTCAAATATTTGTAATTTTGTGTGATTCTGTACTGGTGTAATTTAACTATTTGTATTTTTGTTTAATTTTGTACTGAAGGTGTAATTATATATTTGTAATTTTGTGTAATTTTGTATTTTTTGTAATTTTGTGAAATTTTGTACTGATGTGATTTAAATATTTGTATTTTTGTGTAATTTTGTACTGATGGTGTAATTTAAATATTTGTATTTTTTGTGTGATTCTGTACTGGTGTAATTTAAATATTTGGATTTTTGTTTAATTTTGTACTGAAGGTGTAATTATATATTTGTAATTTTGTGTAATTTTGTATTGATGGCATAAGGATTTGTAATTAACAAAGTCTAAGATTCTGTTTTATAAGATCTTTTAATGTTTATGTAAAAGTGGAATGTATTTGTTTACAATTTTATAAAATCTTAGTAATTGTGTGATTTTGTAACAAGTAAAATGTTTTATGTTTGTGGTTTTGTAACAAGTTAAATGTTTGTGGTTTTGTAACAAGTTAAATGTTTGTGGTTTTGTAACAAGTTAAATGTTTGTGGTTTTGTAACAAGTTAAGTGTTTGTGTTTATGTGGTTTTGTAACAAGTTAAGTGTTTGTGTTTATGTGATTTTGTAACAAGTGACGTGTTGGTGATTTTGTTACAAGTTAAGTGTTTGTGGTTTTGTAACAAGTTAGTGTTTGTGTTTATGTGATTTTGTAACAAGTTAAGTGTTTGTGTTTGTGGTTTTGTAACAAGTTAAATATTCATATTTGTGTGGTTTTGTAACAAGTTAAATGTTTGTTTTTGTGATTTTGTAACTAGTAATAGCAAAGTTACTTTGTACCGACATGGTATGTGGTGCTATATCTTGAAATACTCAACCCTGAATGTAGAGACAAACTCTGAACAGTCGACAAACAGATCATTTAGAACAGATGATCGATTACAAGAGTAACATGAACATTACTGTCATTTTAGCAGAACTTGAATATATAGTGACAGAACAATTCTCTTAACAAAGATGTTTTTTTTAATAGAGGTCTTCATTTTACAGGGGTGGTATTTTTATAGATGTGTTCACATAACAAGGCTTGTCTCTTTAAAGAGGTATTCACATAATGGAGGTGGTCTTTTTAAAGAGGTATTTGCAAAACAGGAACTTTCTCTTTATAGAGGTTTTCACAGAAGAGGGTTGATCTCTTTATAGAGGTGCTCACAAAATGGAAGTGGTCTCTTTATAGAGGTGCTCACAAAATGGAGGTGGTCTCTTTATAGAAGAGTTCATATAATGGAGGTGGTCTCTTTATAGAGGTATTTACACAGCAGGAGTTTTTCTCTTTATTGACATTTCAAATAATAGGGATGGTATCTTTATAGAGGTTTTCAACAAACAGGAGGTGGTCTCTTTATAGAGGTGCTCACAAAATGGAGGTGGTCTCGTTAAAGAGGTATTTATATAACAGGAGCAGTTTCTTTATGAAGGTTCACAAAATGGAGGTGGTCTCTTTAAAGAGGTTCTCACAAAATGGAGGTGGTCACTTTATAGAGATGCTCACAAAATGGAGGTTGTCTCTTTATAGAAGAGTTCATATAATGGAGGTGGTCACATTTAGGAGTTCACATAATGGATATGGTCTCTTTAAAGAGGTATTTACATAATAGGAGCGGTTTCTTTATGGAGGTTTTCAAATAACAGGGATGGTATCTTTATAGAGGTGTTCATGTACAGGAGTTGGTCTCTTTATCAAGGTATTCATATACAGGAGTTGGTCTTTTTATAGAGGTGTTCATATACAGGAGTTGGTCTCTTTATAAAGGTATTCATATACAGGAGTTGGTCTCTTTATAAAGGTTTTCACATTACAGGGCATGGTATCATTATAGAGGTGTTCACATAACATTTTTGTAGAGGTTATTTCTGTTGAAAAATGATCTCTAGAACATAGTAGTTTTTAAATAGAGGTAGTTAGGCCTAGATATGGTCTGTTATCAGGGGTGATCATAAAGTGGAGGCTGTCTTAAGAGGTGTACTTTTAACAGGGGTAGTATTTTATATCTCCTATCACTGGATTAATAGATTATTCAGGACCCTTTAATAAGATTCATCAGTTTGGATACATAAATATATACATATACAAATTTAATCTTTACATAAGCAGTATATGTAACAATGCGTACAAGTGTTGTATACTGTTTGTGTAAAGATAAACCTGGTATATATTATAATTCAGGACCTTGTGATTACATACAAATGTTCTGTTTTGTAAATATATTCAAAATAACACATGGCATGAACTCTACCAGAAATATACATGTAGGGCCATTGGCTTATTTTGTATTAACCTGTAAATCATTTGGGTTTTCCAGTGCAATTAACTCGCCCCGGAATGACTGTTTATAATAACTTACATCTGTTGTATATACTTTATTTATTTTACACAATTGGAAAACAAGCTACATGTATACCAACTTATCCTAGTCATACGTTTAGGCCCTGATGGTGGTCCTACAGGTGACCTCATATCTTTACATGTCCGAATCACGAAGGTGAAAGACACGGGCTACTGCTGTACCACCCGACCACACTTGCATCAATTATCGCTCCATTTAATCAAATTAAAGTAAATTCTAAATTTTAGTTAATTTGGTTATTGAATAAGTTAATCTAGTTATTGAATCAGTTTATTTGGTTGACATTGAAAATCTTTAGAAATGTAAAATATGCAATCTAATTGAAATTTTTCTAAGGACATTGTAAAGAGTAATTATAAGCTTCAAAATTTGTTCTATAAATCTATAATTGGTTGATATCTTCTTTTTGTTACTATTCATTCAAAAGTTTCACAAAATACATAATTACGCATAATTTCATTTAGATTAGAAAACCACCTTAGAACGTTTTTGAAAGATGAATATGACACATTTCTATAGTATAGTTTTGACATAAAATTGTAACAAAGCATGTCTATTTGAGATATGTGCTGACCTATTCTAATTTTTTTTTTAATCTTCTTATAAGCTGATGACTACCATTATCCATTGAATTACTAGTGGAAAATGCCAACATATGCTGTTTTTACTGTCTGGTAATGGGCTGATGTCTCACTTGGGTTATACATTACATGTGACCCCTGGGCTTATTGTAAGATATATATGTTAATTTATCTGTAGTTTATATAACTTTGACCATCAATGTGCTCAAGTTGTGCTTACATATCACAAACCAGTATTATATGGTGCTATTATTATATCAGATTTTATGTATATTTTGAATAAAAGATAGATTTTCGAAGAATTCCAAGTGTTCAGCGATTCATTTTGAACAGATTTTAAATTATCTTCACATGTGTACAAGTGTTTAAGATACATGTACATTGTATTCAAGTTTCATTAATCCAGTCACCACTAAGCTGGTTGGGTCACTAACAAGTCACCACTAATCTGTTTGTCCCACTATCCAGCCACCACTAATCTGGTTGTGTCACTATCCAGTCACCACTAATCTGGTTGTGGCATGATCCTGTCACCACTAATCTGGTTGTGTCACTTACAAGTCACCACTAATCTGGTTGTGTCACTATCCAGTCACCACTAATCTGGTTGTGGCATTATCCAGTCACTACTAAGCTGGTTGTGGCACTATCCAGTCACCACTAATCTGGTTGTGGCATTATCCAGTCACCACTCAGCTGGTTGTGGCACTTATAATCCAGTCACCACTAATCTGGTTGTGTCACTATCAAGTCCCCACTAATCTGGTTGTGGCATTATCCAGTCACCACTAAGCTGGTTGTGGCACTTATAATCCAGTCACCACTAATCTGGTTGTGTCACTATCCAGTCACCACTAATCTGGTTGTGGCATTATCCTGTCACCACTTATCTGGTGGTGGCATTATCCAGCCACCACTAATCTGATTGTGGCATTATCCAGCCACCACTAATCTGGTTGTGTCACTATCCAGTCACCACTAATCTGGTTGTGGCATTATCCTGTCACCACTTATCTGGTTGTGGCATTATCCAGCCACCACTAATCTGATTGTGGCATTATCCAGTCACCACTAAGCTGGTTGTGTCACTATCCAGTCACCACTAATCTGGTTGTGTCACTATCAAGTCACCACTAATCTGGTTGTGGCATTATCCAGTCACCACTAAGCTGGTTGTGGCACTTATAATCCAGTCACCACTAAGCTGGTTGTGTCACTATCCAGTCACCACTAATCTGGTTGTGGCATTATCCTGTCACCACTTATCTGGTTGTGTCACTATCCAGTCACCACTAAGCTGGTTGTCCCACTATCCAGCCACCATATAATCTGGTTGTTCCACTATCAAGCCATCACTTAATTGTCAAACTATCAAAATGAACAGGCTTACTGCCAATCCAAGGTTTGCTGGGACCATGATCAAATTCTGTACTTATTCAATACTCCAATAAATATGATGGCAAAGGTAAAATATGTATGTAATGTCATAATGAGAGATCCTCAAAGAGCTATGCATCTATATGTTACATTGGTCCATGTTTTGTTAAGAACCAAAACTGCTCTATTTACAAAAGGTCTTATCTTTATGATATCATCCATTCAGCACATGCAGTGGTAATGATTTTCAGGATTTTGTTAAGACCAATTATATACAGCCAATGTTCTGTATCATCGTCCATTCAGTAGTTTTAACAGACAACAGATGGTCTTTGGACATTTTAAGCCCCGTCAAAAGACACCATGACGTAGGCTTTTCTAGTGTTCAATGGTGGAGTTAAAAGCCTGTCCAGAAATATTCAGTGAAGACAAGAATTGTGCTCAATAAAACCAATCATAGTAATGGCTTTGGACAGGCGTATCAGGGAAACAAAAATGAAAGCCAGTTATGTCAATATATTCAACAGTTTATTACATAACGACCCTCAACAATAACAATCAACAAATAATTAGTTTTCACCCGGATAAAAATCGGCTGTTACATGGCAACCTTTGATTAGTACTATATTCTGTCTTTTCATAATGCAGAGTTATCTGCTCTTGTGAGCAGGCACGGATTGGTACGTCATATGTTAGAGATAGTAACATCATGAATGTTTGAGAAAACAATGTAATTTTCTCACCCAAGCTAATGACATTACAATCAATAACTGCTCACAAAAGCAGATAACATTATGAAAAGTTGGAATACAATGCCAGAGAGGCATGTTACATGTACGTAGTGTAAGAAACCATGTAACAGTAGATTTTAATCAGATTGTACATTGTCATACCATACTGACCCCAATTTTCATCAAATTTCTTATAATTTTCCACTGGAATGCATTCATGAATTAAGAAGAAAAAAAAATTCAAAAACATTTTCTCATAATTTTATACCATGATATTTATCCTGTATCAAGCCTAGGAAGACACTGCTTATAAACTTCCAACTTAAAGAAAAGGGTGGGCATATTGCAGGACAATGATCTACATGCTTAATTTATTAGCATCTTCATTGAACTGCAATAGACAATGGTGGCTTTATTACAAGGCAAGGTATAGCTAAAACAAAACCACAAAATAATTTCCTATTTGTGATCTACCAGAGGTTATAGAAATGTGTTGCTGTAACCATGCAAAAAGGTTTCTGTCAATTCTATTTTTAAAATTTCTAAGAATTCATTACTTTGAATATAAATCTGACAAATTTAAAAACCAGCTTTCAAAATTTGAATTCCTTGAGCATTGTTAAGTATTCTTTTTTTAAATAAATATGAAAATAATGTTAAAAATCAAAGATTTCATTTATCAAATATAAATATACATACTTGTTATAGTTTCTTATTCATAAACTACCTAGGTTGGTGTTTTCATCACGCTCACATTTCCAAAAATATTATGCCGAGTACAGTAAAGAGTTGCACGTTGGAAAAGAAAATCTTTATACACATATATTGCACTGCATCTCAGGAAGACAAAAGGCTTCGATACAAGACAAGACAAACTTAAATACAGTTTAACTTTTGTATATAAAACTCTGAAAACTCAAAGATCGGCTGATCCTACTGAATTCGAGGTAAAAAATCAGCTCCATCTCCAGTTATGGAGAGAACTTTGACATAGGCTTAAGCCTGATGTCCAATCCAATTGTTTATCAAAAAATATGTTGATATGAAATGAAAAAATCAGCTCCGACAGTGAAAAAAAGGATATAAAATATACTCAATACATGTATCTTAAATTTTTTTCATGATCCCACTGACATTAATATAATGAGGTTTGACTAATAAATAATTGATGTTCCATATTTCTTATCAAAATCTCATCAGAAGGACTAAAAGAAAGTTCAACAAATATGTTGCCATGGATATTTCTTGTAAGTCCCATAGTAAAGTACCATATTAAACCCCAAATAAATCACTGCCCATAGTGAAAAAGTTTAGTATTTAATTTTGGGGAGGGCATATTAATTTGTGAACCTCCTTTACTTTTTCTACACAAATTTCAAAGTTTGTGACTTTTTCAAAATAGTTGAATGGGGCTTATTTATGGGTCAGGCTTACGTGCAGGTAAATACGGCATAAATTCATAAACATGGCATTGTTAAAGTCATACACAAATATATAAATTATATAAAAATAAACTACTGTATATACACACTGTATTCTCTGTCAACATGTAATATATCATAATTCATATTTATATACATAAGGAAAATATGAAAAATGTTTAAATGATTAACGAAATATGGAAGACAGTCTTTATTTATAAATAAACTAAGAAATTTAAATATGTGTGTTTCGTGAAATACTATACATAATGTTTTCAGTAGCTAGGCCATGCCGCCTTTGGTAAATAATATAAATGTATAGTTGTTTAATTTCACAGGGTAAATATTTTCTGGTCAGAACAAGTTGGCCAGTGTTAAATTTGCACATCGCTGCCTTAGACATGTGAATACAGTAAAATGAAAACCCCACTTACTATACAAGTCAAGATCAGCAGGTCAACAAATGTGGCACCAATAGAAGGTCTAGTCACAAGGATTACACAAGTCAATTACCTAAGGTGTATCCTCATTAATATTAATTTGACACAACACAGTTTTCATAAAAATTTCAACCTTGCTATCGATGATCCAGGATAGCTATTGCTTTACCCCCTAAAGCAATTAGCTATCCTGGACTAAATCTTAAGTGAAATATGTTTTCAAAAAATTAGAAAAAAATTAAATTAACATATAAATAAGTTTACGAAATCTTAATAAACTTCATGAAAATGGGACAATTCTTATGAACAAGATGCTATAGTATATGACCTATTGTTAATATTCTTGGCAAATTTCATGCTATATATACAGAAAATTTACGATGGAATTAAATACTAAGCACATTTTCATGCACCACTTAAACCAGCATATCATTATAAATGTAAACTTTATTTTACATCGACCAATTACAAAATAATTATATCAACTTAATACATTGTTTGTTAATCACTCTTGTTTGCCTGGGAGGAAGTGCAGGAGGGGTTTTGTGTGGGAGGATACCATAGTATCTGGAAAAAATCCCACATGGTCGGGCAAATGACCCAATATTTGTTCATGTCTGATTGTGGAATCAAATTCCAATTGTCTAGGTGAAAGGGGAGTGTACACATATTTCTCTCATCCCTACCAGTATCATACTGGTCTGTCCAGGTAAATACACCCATGCTTGCTGTGTGTATTACCTCGCTTCCGGTGTAGGATAGCCACGCGCGCGCAATGATACAAAAGTAGGTCGCCGAACCGAAAGTAGATCTATCTATACTCCATGATTTAAACATTTCAACAATACATTGAATTAAGATATGTAATCAGATAATAATTTTTTTTATTTATGATATAAATGTATGTAAAAAAAACACGTTCTTTTATTGTTTTATATTAATAAAACATGGAACTATATTTTCACGCGAAAGGACACACTAGCTTGGCGACATCAAGTGATTTGGCTTCGCTTGCAATGACAGGGCTGCTGAAACAACGTTAGACTGTGGAAATGAATTGTTTCCTTCGTTTTTAGAACAGCAAACATAGTTTGCATATATGGGGTATGGTAAATCGATTGGCGCTGTTCTTTTTTTATTATATGCAGTAGAAAAAAAGTTTGGATTGAGAAAAAATGGCGTCTATCTGAGAAAGCTATCGACAGATAGTGCATCTTTTTGCATATTTTAGGTTGGGGAATGAGAGAAAAATACTCAATCATATGTGGTTCATGTAGGATAGGGATATTTCACCCTCTGGGTCACAAAATGTGGTAAAACCCGAGGCTCGTTTTACCACATTTTGTGACCCCTCGGGTGGAATATCCCTATCCTACATGACCACATATGATAGAGTCTTATAATCAATATTAATCATAGCAAGTACTGAATCAAATTATTTACACATACATGTATGCAGGTCATAAGCTCTTGATATATACATATATACTCTGAATATAAATAAATATATGTACAATATACATGTTGATCTTCTGTTTATATAATCTTAACAAAACATATGCATGTGCCAGGTAGAAATATTTAGATTATTTTCTATTATAAAAGTTTTCTCAGAGAAAGAATTGAGAGAGAGCAAAACAAAGAGAGAGAGAAAGATGGCAAGAGGGAGGAAGAGAGAGAGAGACTGTCAACTTATTTATTTTTCCCTGAGGAAACTTTAGACTAAAAGAACTGATCCTGAAGGACACTTATATGTGTTGTTGATTTATATATATACATTGTATATCAAAATGGTAGATATGATTTCAGAAACAGTATAAGACAATACATGTATATATATATATGAGTATTTTAATTAGGATTTCAAAAGGGAGATTCTATACTAAATCATTATTAATAAGTACTACACCAGCAAATGTTTGCATACTCTGAATCAAATATATAATATTTAACCAATAATCTTCTAAAACTGGAATGTTTGGAGCTACCTTAAAGTTACGCCTGAGATTTGTCTTGTTATGGAGACATGAAAATCTTGATGATGTAGCATGTCTTTAATGAAATACCTGGCAAGTATTAATTGATAAAGTATAGCATGCACCCTTAAGGAGGTAGGTCTTGGTAAGGTAGACTTTAGGAGACAAAGTCTCAATAAGGTAGCAAGCATTTTTAGGAGACTTTTTTGTTTGTTTTGTTTTTGTTTAACGTCCTTTTAACAGCCAGGGTCATTTAAGGATGTGCCAGGTTTTGGAGGTGGAGGAAAGCTGGAGTATCCAGAGAAAAACCACTGGCCTACGGTCAGTACCTGGCAACTGCCCCACGTAGGTTTCGAACTCGCAACCAAGAGGTGGAGGGCTAGTGATAAAGTGTCGGCACACTTTAACCTTAACCTAACCTTAACCGCTGCCCCCTTTTTTTAGGAGACAAATTCTTAACAAGATAGTATGCATTTTTGGGAGACAAAATCTCAATAAGGAAGCATGCATTTTTAGGAGACAAAGTCTTCACAAGGTAGCATGCATTTTTAGGAGACAAAGTCTTAACAAGGTAGCATCCATTTTTAGGAGACAAAGTCTTAAGAAGGTAGCATGCATTCTTAGGAGACAAAGTCTTAACAAGGTAGCATGCATTTTTAGGAGACAAAGTCTTAACAAAGTAGCATGCATTCTTAGGAGACAAAGTCTTAAGAAGGTAGCATCCATTTTTAGGAGACAAAGTCTTAAGAAGGTAGCATGTACCCTACGGAGGTAAGTTTTGACAAGGTAGCATGTATCCTTAAGGAGAAGTCTTGATAAAGTAGCATGTATCCTTAAGGAACAAGTCTTAGTAAGGTAGCAGAAACTTGATCAAGAGACCAAATTTCTGTATCTCAATATGATTTCAATTACGAAGTGTACTGAGAGTAGTAGCAAAGTTACAAATAATTAATCTGGCTGTTTCATAATGAGAAAATAAATTATTACCAGAAAAAAAAAAAATGTGAAAAATAAGTAAAAATTGGAGGAAAAAAAAAAGATAAGAAAACTGCCTCTGACTTGTGTAGGACTTCATCAAAGTTCAGTTGTGTGTGATTCTGTATTTGTTGTAACAGGTTCTGAATTTGACGGGTTGACAAACACCGGATTTAAAGTGTCTTGTTCTATTTTTGTTAAATTTACATCACCTGTATCAATTTCCATTGGTTCATGCATATATCCTTCATTTTTAGCACCTATCTTAGTGTCTATGTGATAATTTGGCACAAGATCCTTGGAAATTTCAGACATTTCAGTTTCTTGTGAGGAGAATTCACCATCAGACTTGCCATTAACTTGCTGTTCTACTGTTTCACTTTTATCTCCTTTAATATAACACACGTAGGCAATGACGGTCAGTATAGTTGTTACCGCTTTGACAACAAGGACTATGGCCAAAATATTGTTACTCATTTTCTGATTATCGTAGAAGAAGCAGGAACCTTCCTCGCCACATTTCGTGTTCCAGATTAAACAAGCTAAGTCAATTAGCCAACCAAACAGGATAGGTCCGGGAATGAACCCTGTGGTGAAAAAACATACAGTACCAATCAACAAGAGATTCATAGGGGTAGGACATGGTAGGGGTTGAAAATTAACATGGTTAAATTAGCAATCGGCACACTGAAGGTGAAGAACTGATAGATTATTAAAAGGAAAATGGAAATCAAAAGGTGATCAATTAAAAGACCCATTGGGGGTTGAAGGGTGATCAAATTAGCAAGACGCTCATTGGGGTGAAGGGTGACAAATTAACAAGATGCCAATTGGGGGTTGAAGGGTGATGAAATTAGCAAGAGGCCCAATGGGGGTCGAAGGATGACATATTAGAAAGAGGCCCATTGGGTTGAAGAACTGATAGATTATTGTAAGGAAATGGAAATCAAAAAGTGATCAATTAAGAAGCTCATTGGAGGTTGAAGAGTGATCAGACTAGTAAGACACCCACTGGGGATGAAGGGTGATAAAATAAGCAAGAGGCCAATTGGGGGTTGAAGGGTGATCAAATTAGTAAGAGGCCCAATAGGGTTTGAAGGGTGATCAAATTAATAAGAGGCCCAATAGGGTTTGAAGGGTGATCAAATTAGCAAGGAACCAATTGGAGTTGAAGGATGATTAAATTAGCAAGAGGCCCAATTGGGGTTGAAGGATGATCAACTAAGTAAGAGTCCCATTGGGGTAAAGGGTGATCAAATAATCAAGGGCCCACTGGGGGGGTTGAAGGGTGATCAAATTAACAAGAGGTCAACTGGGGTTGAAGGGTGATCAAATTAACAAGAGGTCAACTGGGGTTGAAGGGTGATCAAACTAGTAAGAGGCCGATTGGAAGTGAAGGGTGATCAAATAAGCAAGAGGCCAATTAGGGGTGAAGGATTATTTAATCATTAAGAGGAAATTGGGCATAGAAAGGTGATCAAATTAATAAGAGGCCCATTTGGTGTTGAAGGGTGATCACATTGGCAAGAAGCACATTTGGGGTTAGGGTGATCAAATAAGCAAGAGGCCCATTGGGGGTTGAAAAGTGATCAAACTAGCAAGGGACCTATTGGGGGTTGAACGGTGATTAAATTGGCAAGAGGCACATTTGGGGTTAGGGTGATCAAATAAGCATGAGGCACATTGGGATTTGAAGGGTGGTCAATTTAGCAACAGACTCATGGAGGTTGACAGATTGTAAAATTTGAATGCAACCTATGATGTCGGAGGAAGGTCAGATAAGCAATAGGTCCATGAAGGTTAAAGGGTGACCTGATGTGCTTTTGATGGAAAACTGGTAAGGATTTTACTAGTGATATTATTTATTTGAACAAATATATTGGCCCTTCTCCCTAGCAAGTACAAACAGCACAGATCTCGGCCAAAACGATTTTGGTTAATGGCCAACTATGACCTTGAAAACTTAATTCATTTTCTAAAATGGGAATTCATTTTCTAAAATGGTAATTCATTTTCTAAACAGTAATTCATTTTCTTCAACCCTTCTCCCTAGCAAGTACAAACAGCACAAATCTTGGCCAAAACGATTCACTTCATTTTGGTTTATGGCCAACTATGACCTTGAAAACTGAATTCATTTTCTAAAATTGTAATTCATTTTCTAAACAGTAATTCATTTTCTTTAAGCAGAAACTGCTGAACATAAATACAAAATAATATTTACCCAGACATTTAGTGACACAGAGTTGGATACCAAGTGCGAAGGACCGTTCGTTAGGAGGAACACACCTGTAAAAAGTAAATAGGTATATGTATTTCTCTGCTCCCACTTCAACAGAAATTGTGTTAAATGCAAAATTTACGCAAAATTCAAAACTTGTCAAAATTTGGGGGAAATGGTTTTCCTTTCTAAATTCACAATGTACACAGCAATTATGTTTTATCCAAAAAGAACCATTAGCATCCTATCACTATTACTGAGTAAATAGTGAAATTTTGAAAAGTTTGTGAACACAAGAATTTTCTTCATGATAGGTAAATGGAATTGAACCGTTTGAATATTTTCAATAGATAAGAAGCCATATTGCAGGTGATACAAATAGCCTTACGGCCAAGTATACACGCTATCCAGCCATTATATTAGTTTGATCAAAATCTGTTTGAGGAAGCTACTAGAACTCTGATAACGATTTTTCTATAAATAACAACAATTGAATGATAATTGAATTCATCAAGACTTGTTTGTAATAGCTTGTGGCTACCTCACTGAACAACATGAAATTATAATGCCTGCAGCACACCATCTAGATCAAAGGGATCAATTGTCTTGTCCAAGGACATAACCACAACAGCAAAGGATGGACAGCAATAGAGAAACACAAAACGCATCCCTACCCCATCCCCAGTACTGATCAAACGGCACCTCCAACCTCATCTTCGCTAGCCAAGGCTTCTGATTACGTTACACTACACGAACCCTTGGCGGATATAGGCGTCAGTTCTGGCCCTCTAGCGGAGATTCAAAATTACCACTCTTTACGCATGAAATTTTCGACCAATCAAAACGAGCGTTACCGATTTACTTCATCTGTGAGGTTAACAAACACACATGGAGGCTTGTGTCATTTCGATGAGATATGTGATCAATGACTTAAATAGATTTATCAAACACTGCGAATGTTCCCCTTAAGATTGTATGTCTCTGTATAGGTAAAATGCCATGACATAGTCGACATTGTAGCTCTGTACTGGGTGCCGCAATTTTTGTTTACTGCGAAACCAAGCCCGAGTGTAAAACGCGATTTGATTGGATGCCCTGGGATTCCAGGGCGCGACGGTTTTGAACACGACTATATCCGCCAAGGGTTCGTGTAGTGTAACGTAATCAGAAGCCTTGGCTAGCGAAGATGCTCCAACCTTCCTTACAGATACATCAGTCCGATGCTCACAGACTGACCAATTATGACCTTGACCTGTACAGCTGTCTTACATTACGTATACAGTTATCAATAATGAACATTTATCAGGAATTAACATTCTGAAAAAATATCTTAATTTAAAAAAAAAAAATCTAAAACATTACCTCAGGCTCGCAGTAAGGAAAGGCATTGAGCTGAAAAACGTCAACAGCACAACGCCTAAAAATATCACCATAAATAGGGGGAGGTAGGGACATTCTGGTTCACATTTGTTGAGCACTGCCTGGTAATCCGTCGGACCATTTCCTATGCACGTACAGTTGTAGTATTGCTGAAATGTACACAAAACTAAGATAAGATGGACTGACCAAAACAGACAAAGTGATGTACAAATATATGGACGTTATTTACAAATATCTGGTGTATATCATGTTAAAGACTTGAGGATGATTGCACAAATACCAGGTATATCATGGATGATTGCACAAATACCAGGTATATCATGGATGATTGCACAAATTTCTGGAATATCATGGATGATTGAGCAAATACCAGGTATATCATGGATGATTGCACAAATACCAGGCTTATCATTGGATGATTGAACACATACCAGGTATATCATGGATGATTGCACAAATTTCAGGAATATCATGGATGATTGAGCAAATACCAGGTATATCATGGATGATTGCACAAATACTAGGCATATCATGGATGATTGAACACATACCAGGTATATCATGGATGATTGCACAAATTTCAGGAATATCATGGATGATTGAGCAAATACCAGGTATATCATGGATGATTGCACAAATACCAGGTATATCATGGATGATTGCACAAATTTCAGGAATATCATGGATGATTGAACACATACCAGCAATATCATGGATGACTGCACAAATACAAGGTACTGGTATCCCCTGTATGATTGCACACATACCAGCTATATCATGGATGATTGAACACATACCAGGAATATCATGGATGACTGAACACATACCAGGAATATCATGGATGACTGAACACATACCAGGAATATCATGGATGACTGAACACATACCAGCAATGTCATGGATGACTGAACACATACCAGGAATATCATGGATGACTAACACATACCAGGAATATCATGGATGACTGAACACATACCAGGAATATCATGGATGACTGAACACATACCAGCTATATCATAGAAAATTGCACAAATACAAGGTATCTCAGTATATCTTATTTTCTGCAATTTCTTGATTTTGTAAATAAATTACAAGCATGTTTACATGAGCTAGTCCTGATGTGTGTCTCTAATTGTATTTCCCTGTGTAAGTCTAGCTTGTTGTCGATTGATAGCAATACAAACTGTTATGTGATTTTAACTATCAAAATATCAAATCTTTTACATTTTTGTGATTCTATATCTTTTTTTTTTGTTTTTTTGTTCTTTCTTTTTAATTGAACTTAATTACAAGGGTGTTCATATTGGCTATATAGTCCTAATGATTTTGTAATTTCAATTGATTCTTGGAAATAGACGTAAAACAAACTTTCCCTACATGGTATGATAAAGTTTTTGATGCTACAAAAATATATCCTATTTACTTAAAATATTTGGTGGAGAAGTGAATTTGAAAAAAACACAAAACAATACTGACCAAATTGTGGATGACCTTTGATTTTATCGTGAAAACGTTGATCTAATATATACTGACCATGTTATCAACATCCTTGACCACAGTCTGACAGCCAGCATAGCAGGGGGAGTAGTAGGTCAATCCATCCCGCCCACATATAGGACTGAACTCTTCCTGGCTACACCCACAATTTGAGTGACAGCTGTCTGTCACAAAATTTCCCAGGAACGATGTGCTGAAGATTGAAATGTCACATAAAATGAATGAAACTTACTAAACCGAACTGAGGATAACATTTTCTAGTACCATACTTACCCTGTAATAAACATGTATCAAACTTTATCTATTTCACAATAATTGCGAAACAAGTTATATCAACTTATTTTAATCACACTTATTGGACCGAGTGGAAGCATGTGAGGGGTCTTACACTGTGGGAGGAACCGGTACCCGGGAAAAACCCATGTGGTCGGGCAGGTGACCCCATACTTTTTCATGTCCGATTGGGGAATCAAATCCGGACGCTTAGGTAAAAAGCAAGTGTGTTCCAGCTGTGCCACCCGACCAGCCCTGTAATATTAGCTCGTGTTACAGCTGTGCCACCCGACCAACCCTGTAGTATTAGCTCGTGTCACAGCTGTGCCACCCGACCAGCCCTGTAGTATTAGCTCGTGTTACAGCTGTGCCACCCGACCAGCCCTGTAGTATTAGCTCGTGTCACAGCTGTGCCACCCGACCAGCCCTGTAGTATAAGCTCGTGTTACAGCTGTGCCACCCGACCAGCCCTGTAATATTAGCTCGTGTTACAGCTGTGCCACCCGACCAGCCCTGTAATATTAGCTCGTGTTACAGCTGTGCCACCCGACCAGCCCTGTAATATTAGCTCGTGTTACAGCTGTGCCACCCGACCAGCCCTGTAATATTAGCTCGTGTTACAGCTGTGCCACCCGACCAGCCCTGTAATATTAGCTCGTGTTACAGCTGTACCACCCGACCAGCCCTGTAATATTAGCTCGTGTTACAGCTGTGCCACCCGACCAGCCCTGTAATATTAGCTCGTGTCACAGCTGTGCCACCCGACCAGCCCTGTAGTATTAGCTCGTGTCACAGCTGTGCCACCCGACCAGCCCTGTAGTATTAGCTCGTGTTACAGCTGTGCCACCCGACCAGCCCTGTAATATTAGCTCGTGTCACAGCTGTGCCACCCGACCAGCCCTGTAATATTAGCTCGTGTTACAGCTGTGCCACCCGACCAGCCCTGTAATATTAGCTCGTGTCACAGCTGTGCCACTCGACCAGCCCTGTAATATTAGCTCGTGTTACAGCTGTGCCACCCGACCAGCCCTGTAATATTAGCTCGTGTTACAGCTGTGCCACCCGACCAGCCCTGTAATATTAGCTCGTGTTACAGCTGTGCCACCCGACCAGCCCTGTAATATTAGCTCGTGTTACAGCTGTGCCACCCGACCAGCCCTGTAATATTAGCTCGTGTTACAGCTGTGCCACCCGACCAGCCCTGTAATATTAGCTCGTGTTACAGCTGTGCCACCCGACCAGCCCTGTAATATTAGCTCGTGTTACAGCTGTGCCACCCGACCAGCCCTGTAATATTAGCTCGTGTTACAGCTGTGCCACCCGACCAGCCCTGTAATATTAGCTCGTGTTACAGCTGTGCCACCCGACCAGCCCTGTAATATTAGCTCGTGTTACAGCTGTGCCACCCGACCAGCCCTGTTATATTAGCTCGTGTTACAGCTGTGCCACCCGACCAGCCCTGTAATATTAGCTCGTGTCACAGCTGTGCCACCCGACCAGCCCTGTAATATTAGCTCGTGTCACAGCTGTGCCACTCGACCAGCCCTGTAATATTAGCTCGTGTTACAGCTGTGCCACTCGACCAGCCCTGTAATATTAGCTCGTGTTACAGCTGTGCCACCCGACCAACCCTGTAATATTAGCTCGTGTTACAGCTGTGCCACCCGACCAGCCCTGTAATATTAGCTCGTGTTACAGCTGTGCCACCCGACCAGCCCTGTAATATTAGCTCGTGTTAAAGCTGTGCCACCCGACCAGCCCTGTAATATTAGCTCAAGATAGCTGTAGGTCAGTGGAGAGATTGTTTCAGGATAAATCATATTCATCCTCAAATAGCCCTCTTTTCTTGTGTAAAAGTTTAGCATTAAAGTTTTGGCCGACTTATTGTAAACCAATTTTATCTTACTGTTGCAAGAGACAGCTGAAACATGCAAAATTTCTATTGATGAAATCTACATCCGAACAAAGATTATATGACTGTTTGTGCCTACTAGTAATGAAAATAACGCCAAAATGTACAGAAACATGACAACTCGTACACAAATATACTGTCTGCCTTTGCGGTAATTATTGATATTTTGGGGCAAATTCAGAATTTTTAGGATTTAATACTTGAAGTACTTTGGTTTATATTGAGAGAAAAACTACCTTATTAATGTAAAGATTATATCTTTTACTACATGGGGAAAATACATATTTTCCATTGATGACCTAAACATTATTCAAATGAAGGAATGCTCCTTTAAATACTTCAAAATAAATATGGCAACTTTTTGTTGAATCCCAAAAAAATATGTAATATAATAGAGTACATCCATTTATGAAATAATACAAATTATAAATACATGTAGCATCAAACCACACATTTCTTATAGAGCCATATCATTTTTGTTACACAATGATAGTCTTTTGATAAGGTTGTTACATGGTTTTATTGACCTGAAAAAATATCGACAGAGGATTAAGTCCGAGATTGATATCTTTTCCAGGCCAATAAAACCATGTACTTAATTGTATTAACCAAAATCAAAAGGCTTTAATAGTTTTATTATAAGATAATTGTTTTGATTTTTAATAATCATACAATAAATGCAAGTAACACTTGTATATATGTAATGATAGAGAGAGACTGATTTGTGAAGCATTTGAAAATATTTCTGAATCAGTACATTGTATATCTTTTAAACACCACACAAGCAAAGTAAACTAATGCATTAAAATGCACTCATGATCAGTACACAACTTATTTTTAGACAATTTAATAGTCTAACAATCAAAGTGAATATGTGTCATGTTTCAATTGCATGCAAGATATTTGACACTGTTGAACAATACCAAGGGGAAGCTATTCATAAGCTATTTTTAGAAACTCCCAGTTATAACCAGCCTTTTTTGCAAGGCTGGTCAATATGACTTTTTATCAGGAATCACATGACACAATTTTAGTCAATCAGAAAATGTGAAAAATATTATTCTATGATAAAATACACTAATAACAATTACAATACAAAATTAAAGATACAGAATGGACTTCAAATTTTGTTTTTCTCAAACTAAGTAAAGGATATATACAATGTAGATCAGACATTTTCTAAAAGACTTGTGCATTTGTACCTCTTGATGTCCGTGCTGCCATAAAGGATGTTGACTCCAGCAAAGGGAATGCTGGGACAGTTTACGATAAGTACGAGTCCAAAGACTAGGCTTCCAGCAACAGCTGCTATGGTTACCTGGATAATCCTCTTGACATGCATATCAAACCTCTTGATGATGTACCCACCAAGGAGGGTACCGCCCGCACCACCAGGTACAGCTACAAAACCTACAAAACAATTATAGCTTGTTAACATTTTAACACACAAAATCACACCTGCCTGCACCACTCACTGTAAATGGTTACAAAACCTACAAATCCATTTAGGTCTTTACAATTTTATCTGCAAGATTGAATGACATGTACCCTTCCCAAAAGTTTACAAAGCAAATATTTTTATTTTGAGAGAAGCTCCAGACAACCAAATGCTGATTTTAATCATTGTTTCAGAAAACATGAAAACATCAAAAGTAAACAATGGACTTACCAACGTAGAGCGCAGCAGTGGAGGACGGCAGGCCAAACTGTATCTCTATAAACTTGGGGATGAATGTGGAAATGCCAACCAACAGAAGTCCTTGAGAATGAAATGTAAACTTTGTCAGCTTATGAAATACATTGTACTGTACCTAAATACTGTTAACATCCATAATTAGTGTAATTTACATAGACCTTTTATTGCATAAATGGCCTACCATTATGGCTATGTCATCAACATAATAACACACTTGTGTAAATATTACCCTAATCCATGCATGTCATCAATAAATCATGATGTCACAAAAAATATAAGACGTCATGTGATTGTCTTTGTAGAGAAAAATTTACCATCTGTCGCTGTATGAAGACTGAGGAACATTGATAACTAGGGGTATATGGACGTACCATCTGTCACTGTAGCTAGACTGAGGTACACTGATAACTAGGGGTATATGGACGTACCATCTGTCACTGTAGCTAGACTGAGGTACACTGATAACTAGGGGTATATGGACGTACCATCTGTCACTGTAGCTAGACTGAGGTACACTGATAACTAGGGGTATATGGACGTACCATCTGTCACTGTAGTCAGACTGAGGTACACTGATAACTAGGGGTATATGGACGTACCATCTGTCACTGTAGCTAGACTGAGGTACACTGATAACTAGGGGTATATGGACGTACCATCTGTCACTGTAGTTAGACTGAGGTACACTGATAACTAGGGGTATATGGACGTACCATCTGTCACTGTAGCTAGACTGAGGTACACTGATAACTAGGGGTATATGGACGTACCATCTGTCACTGTAGCTAGACTGAGGTACACTGATAACTAGGGGTATATGGACGTACCATCTGTCACTGTAGTTAGACTGAGGTACACTGATAACTAGGGGTACATGGACGTACCATCTGTCACTGTAGCTAGACTGAGGTACACTGATAACTAGGGGTATATGGACGTACCATCTGTCACTGTAGCTAGACTGAGGTACACTGATAACTAGGGGTATATGGACGTACCATCTGTCACTGTAGCTAGACTGAGGTACACTGATAACTAGGGGTATATGGACGTACCATCTGTCACTGTAGTTAGACTGAGGTACACTGATAACTAGGGGTATATGGACGTACCATCTGTAGCTAGACTGAGGTACACTGATAACTAGGGGTATATGGACGTACCATCTGTCACTGTAGCTAGACTGAGGTACACCGATAACTAGGGGTATATGGACGTACCATCTGTAGCTAGACTGAGGTACACTGATAACTAGGGGTATATGGACGTACCATCTGTCACTGTAGTTAGACTGAGGTACACTGATAACTAGGGGTATATGGACGTACCATCTGTCCCTGTAGCTAGACTGAGGTACACTGATAACTAGGGGTATATAGACGTACCATCTGTCACTGTAGTTAGACTGAGGTACACTGATAACTAGGGATATATGGACGTACCATCTGTCGCTGTAGCTAGACTGAGGTACACTGATAACTAGGGGTATATGGACGTACCATCTGTCACTGTAGCTAGACTGAGGTACACTGATAACTAGGGGTATATGGACGTACCATCCGTCACTGTAGCTAGACTGAGGTACACTGATAACTAGGGGTATATGGACGTACCATCTGTCACTGTAGCTAGACTGAGGTACACCGATAACTAGGGGTATATGGACATACCATCTGTTACAGTAGTTAGACTGAGGTACACTGATAACTAGGGGTATATGGACGTACCATCCGTCACTGTAGCTAGACTGAGGTACACTGATAACTAGGGGTATATGGACGTACCATCTGTTACAGTAGTTAGACTGAGGTACACTGATAACTAGGGGTATATGGACGTACCCTCTGTTGCTGTAGTTAGACTGAGGAACACTGATAACTAGGGGTATATGGACGTACCATCTGTTGCTGTAGTTAGACTGAGGTACACTGATAACTAGGGGTATATGGACGTACCATCTGTCCCTGTAGCTAGACTGAGGTACACTGATAACTAGGGGTATATGGACGTACCATCTGTCACTGTAGCTAGACTGAGGTACACTGATAACTAGGGGTATATGGACGTACCACCTGTCACTGTAGCTAGACTGAGGTACACTGATAACTAGGGGTATATGGACGTATCATCTGTCACTGTAGCTAGACTGAGGTACACTGATAACTAGGGGTATATGGACGTACCATCTGTCACTGTAGCTAGACTGAGGTACACTGATAACTAGGGGTATATGGACGTACCATCTGTCACTGTAGCTAGACTGAGGTACACTGATAACTAGGGGTATATGGACGTACCATCTGTTGCTGTAGCTAGGCTGAGGAACACATATGTTGGATTGGTAATAAGCAGCTTTGATGATTTCCAAATGTTAATGAGACTGATTTTACGAGGAGCTTCATCTTCAGGCGATACATCCTTGTTTTTATACACTTCCTTAGTGCGTTCCTCCATATATTGTGCCGAATCTGAATAAGAAATTAAATACATGTATATGATTATCAAACCTTCTTTAAATGTACATATTGTAATGTAAATTTGCATTTGCATGTTCGCTTAGGATATTGCTAATTGCAGATTCTGTATCCTTTCTCTACAGTATTCTCTGAGTATTGTTGTGTGCCAAATGAATATGTATTGGGATCATCTGCCCGACCATGTGGGCTTTTTCTGGGTACTCTGGTTTCCTTTGCCAGTAAAATCACTCACATGCATCCACCCATCAAAAGAGTGATTAATATAAGTTCATACAAGATTTTCAAAATTTTTGTAAAATCAATAAAATTTATTTTGGTATTGTGTTAAAATATACAAATTGTTTGCATTAATATAGTCCAAAACTTGATACAATTTCATCATAGCAAAATTTTGGCTGAAGATTGATCTATCTATTTTCTTATTTTTAAGAAAAAAGAGTTCAGCATTATCATTGTTAAAAAGACACCAGTCTATCACCAGTTTACTTCCTACTTTATTGGTACCCGTTTTCACAGCTGGGTAGATTATTGTCTGGAGACTTACTTGGTAGTACAGGCGGAAAGCCTGCTAGAGGGAAAGCAATGACAACAGCGAGCATTCCACACACTACAAAACCGACCCACCAGGCTCCTACAAAGCGGGAACTTGTTGAATCGATTGTCAAACTGGAATACATAATTGCATAACAATTACATTTGCGTTAAATGTCTCAATTCCCAAATCAAACGTGAAAAGTTATAGGGTCATCTGCCCAACCACATGGGTTTTCCCCATGTACTCTGGTTTCCTCCCACAGTAAGACCACTCACGCTTTTTCATCAAACTAAAAGATTAATATATTAAGTTGATTTAAATTATTTTATATTTGTTGTAAAATAAACAAAGTTCATATTTAAACATTCTAAACAAAAGTACCAGTGTCTTGTTATAGGAGGTTCAATGGGTCTGTATTGCTCAACTTTTCAACAGCTTATGAAGAAAAAAAATTTGTGGGAGACTTAATTTGACTTAGATGATGATTAAGGTCATTTGTGTGATCCTACATTAATATTTCTTCTTTCACGAACAACTTCACTGCCGATCACTCACAAAAAAGTAAGCATGCTATTGGCCAAATATAACTGTGTCTGTTATGCATTCAGAGTAATTTTGATGCTTTAATAAATCTGTTCCCTGTGATTTTTAAAGTAGATCAAGGTCATTCATTTGAACAAACTTCACTTACATCCTTTGTCCCAGCATGTTACTGACATAATATCCTGACTCAAAGCCAGGTTCTTGGTTGTATAGTTCATTCAAAGATTTATTAATCTGACCTGTGACCTTAAAAACATCATTACGATGGGCCGGAGTCTGGCTATGAGGAGTCGTTTAAATGGAAAAGTTCATGCATTATCGGATGACCAGCATTGAAATATGGCACAAGCTCACTATCCCTTTGGTTCTCAATATATCTCCAATATATCGTTAGCTTAAGAGAGGTATATAATAAGAGCTAATAGCAGTCTTTTCCCAGAAAGCATTGGCTTTTACGCAGGATATGGAAACAAGCTCATAACAGTTTTTTCCCAGAAATCAGGATATATGGAAACGGGATGACTGAAAAGGAATTAATTAAGTACCTTAAAACAATATTACTATAACATAGCTTTATGTTGTATTATCAATTTCAGAGAATTTCTAACGTTACAAATGATATACCTGTCCAAGTCAACAACATTGAAATCCACGTAAACATCCAGTAATAGTCCGCCCAATAGAAACCCGAGAGCTGGACCAAGGATGCTGGCACCGTAATATATACCTACAAACAAATAGCAGTTAGATATCATGTTTATTTCTACTTCATTTAATTTTTAAACTTTGAACCTGATTTAAATAGAACAAATAATAGAAGATTATATATATTTAAAAACATTTGATAAAATACAAACAATCCATTTCCATCAACATATTCATAATAACATCCAGAAACAACTTGCATCTTGCACAAAACAAAAACTTACATAATATAAAAAACATTTTTTACATATCGATAACCGGCTCATAAAAAAAAACAACAGAAAAACCTAAGCTAAAGTGTTGTTGGCATCTTTGGGGTAGACTCAACTTTACACTGATGATACCATTCCCCCTCTCGGTTTAGGCAGAGAATAATTGTAGCTGTGTAAACAAGTCACACAGATTACTACAAATAGTAGCAGATTATATTGTGGCTGTGTGAACTAAGCGACACCAGATTACCACAATACTGCAAAACATATAGCAATTAATGCAAGATAAAGACACAGCTGTGCATATTATTTGCATCAGATTACTGTGCTTCAATATTGCAAACCTAATCCAGAGAAGGAATAGCATGTTACAAGTAAATAAGACTGAATTCAGGTACCCTGACTACCCCTTGGACTCAGACTGGCTAGCACATTTGGCTGGAAACCAGATGTCAGCAGGGTAGCTAGAAGAGGTCTGAATCTCTAAATACATTTATAATCAATTTTTTGGGGGAAGTTTAATGAGGAAAACAAATCTATCCCTCATTCCGAATAAAACCAGGCCAAAACTCTGATGTATTGTGAAATAATACAGATGAGTACCCCAAATGAACCTGATTATATAATTCATTTAATTTTTAAACTTTGAACCTAATTATATATTTCACTTAATTTCTAAACTTTGAACCCAATTATATACATTCTGTAATTATATATAAAAGCACTACTAACAGAAAGAACTTTCTCCTTGCACAGAGTAAGTATTGATTGACATTGTACCTCAATATTGTGTTATAGTTTATTAGCTTCCCAAACAACACTGTATACAACAGTTTGTTACTCTGAGATACACTGTACATGATATTTACACACAGACAATATTTATCATTTTATGGCCGTGTTACTTAACCCAGCATGCATAAACTTTTAACATGCCTCCTGTTAAGACTCTTGGCTATACAATAAGAGAATAAAGTGTTGTACCTAGATAGAATGAGGAAGACCGCACAGGAACACTCTCCTCAATGAAAGCCGTCGCCAGCGTGTACAGGGGAGAAGTTCCAGCTCCCATTAGGATCATAGACGCATAGAACATGTACTGCAACAGGTCAAGGTCAAAAACTCAACATACATGTACTATTAGAGGTCAAGGACAAATATGCTGCAACAGATGTAAAGGTCAAAAACTCAACATACATGTTCTATCAGAGGTCAAGGTCACATATACTGAAACAGAGGTCAAGGTCGAAAATTCAACATACATGTACTATAAGACGTCAAAATCACATATACCGCAACACAGTCTAGGTCAAAAACTCAACATGCATGTACTATAATAGGTCAAAGTTGCATTACTGTAACAGAGGTCAAGGTCAAAAACTCAACAGACATGTACTATTAGAGGTCAAGATCACATATACTGCAGCATAGGTCAAGGTCGAAAACTCAACATACATGTACTAAAAGGTCAAGTTTACATTACTGTAACAGAGGTCAAGATCAACCAAATCAACACGCATGTACTATAAGAGGATAAGGTTGCATTTCTGTAACAGAAGTCAAGGTCAACAAATCAACACACATGTAATATAAGAGGTCAAGGTTGTATTTTTGTAACAGGTCAAGGTCAACAAATCAACATCGATGTGTTATATGAGGTCAAGGTCACATATACTGTAACAGAGGTCAAATTAAACTTCTAAACATACATGTATTAAAAAGATCAATGTTTTATGCACTATAATAAAGTCAATTTCAATATACATCAGCTGAAATAGTGAAAGAAACGTGTACGAAAGGTGAAACCACTCAACATAATATTTCATGTGAGGTAAAGATTACACGTATTGTGATAGACAGGTGAAGGTCAACAACATGACATTTATTACTTTAAAATGTCAATGTATTATGTATTGTAACTAAGGCTTAGAGCAACATTCATCTGCTAAAGTATTATGTATTGGAACAGAGGCCAAATACGTCAACATGTATCTGCTAAACAGGTCAAAGTTACATGCATTGTAAGAGAAAGTGAAGGTTAATATACATAATATCCTATTATAGAGGTCAAGGTCAAAATAAGATATTGTTACAAACCTTGTGCAAGTCAACTTACGAAAGATAAATGATACCATCTTAACAAACATATTATAGATAACAACTGTTACACACACTGACTACATGGCACCTCAGAGATTACTAACCTTGTAGTTTGATAGTGAAGAGATTTCGTCTTCATCACACGGGGGATGTGGCAGAGCCACCATGTATACACAGTCCGCCATCATCTACTCCTGAGTTGTACAACCCAGACAGGAAATGAGGAAAAGCAAACAGGATACATGAAAGTCCGAAAAGTAAAAACCCAACACTGATATAACGTGGCTTTGAGCCTAGACCCCCAAAATAGCTGACAGGGAGAAGCAGAATTGCGGAGGAGATGTCGTAAGAACTGGCCACTAGTCCGGACTCTGCACTGGTCAGGTCATAACGTCTCTCAATGGAGGATATAATGACGTTCACAAATCCACTAATAGCCATCATCTGGAATGAATGAATGAATGAATGAATGAATCTGAATGAATTAATGAATGAATGAATGACTGAATGAATGAATGAATGAATGAACGATCGAACGAACGAACGAACGAACGAACGAACGAACGAACGAACGAACGAACGAACGAACGAACGAACGAATCTGAAATGAGTGATCACCAAAATCTTATAATTAAATGTATAACTTGATGGTGTGACGTTACGGTGTGGATCTGTCGAGAGATATCTAAAGCAAACTGATGCATACATGGGCATGTACAAAAAAAGTAAAAATAATATTGGTCGATCCCTTTACTAAATTTGGGAGAGTTATGGATAAACACCACAGATACTTTTAAAACAAGAGGTCCAGGGGGCCTACATCGCTTACCTGGATATTTCAGTGATCATCAGAAAACACTAGTACCCATTTATAGAAATCATCTTTATTTTCCCTATTGGGCCCCGCCCCTCCAGCCCCAGGGAGATCTTGGTCGCCATTTATGCAGAATTTGTTCCCCTTCTCTCAAGGATGATGTTTGTCAAATTTGGTCAAAATCCATTTAGTCATTCATGACTAATAGCAATTTAAAGGAAAAGTTGACAGTTGACAGAAGAGGAATGACTGGTGATGAGTTATATTATTGCATAATTAAGCTCAACAGTCTTTTAGACCAGCTGAGCTATAAAGATTAGTTCTCTTTACAATAAGAATGAAACTTTTAGAAATATAGAAGTTTTGTTAATTTGCTTCTCGATCATTTGATCCATTGGATCTGGATTGCTTTAGTTATTTATTAATGAAATAACGGCAAATGTAGTGATCTCTGTAATACCTTTCAGACAAACTGTAATATAGTCATAGGACTTCACATAATATATCCAGATCTTTCACTAGATTTATGGCTGAATAATTTCATGAAAAACTTTGATAAACTGGTTGGTTTGTCCATACATGTACAAAAATGTTCATACAACACATGTACCATTGTACCAGGTATATATATAAATTTGTTTGTACCGTGTAAGCTAGGCCCCTGCAGGCTACATGTACATTATTGCATCAAAGATTGGATAAATTCTGGTTCAATATACTACATTTATTCCACAATAATATATGCTCAAGTCTGGTAATAAGTCCATCCAAATCTATTACAGCTCTGTGAAAAGTTTCTCCATTGCCCTTTAATCATAATCACATATAAGCCATCCTCAATTTTGGGTCAAAGTTTAAGCGTTTGATTCCTGGCTTATTACAGGATACAAGGGTTGATTGATAAGTTTGTGAGCCTTGTAGTGAAGGAAGTACTCAAGGATGTTCTTTTTAAGTCCTACTATTCTCTGACTATATATAGGGCCGTGTACCCAAGGACTGGTATCAACGAGGTAGCACTCTAAAGTAAACAAGACAAGCGGCTTTTGCAAAATGGACAAAATCAGTTAGGGTTAGGGTTTGGGTAAAAGAGTTTGTCATTGCCATCGCTGCCATTCACGATTGTGGATTTAAATTGATTGAGCATCTGCCTTATTGACCTGATCTCGCTCCATCAGACTTTCATCTATTTCCGAAACCAAAAACAGCTATTTCAGACACACTTACGTATACCCTAACCCTAACATGCAGTGGATGATTTTCAAAACAGCCAAGAAAAGGAGTTCTATAAAAGTGGCATATTGAGGCCCTTATTAAACACTGCTTGCAAAAGTGTATAGATACTGAAGGGGATTATGTTGAAAATAATAAAATATCACCCTGGTATGTCCAGGAAAATTCAAACCCTTCAAGGACTCACACAACTAAATAATTTACTATATGTTATTACTAGTGACCCCATCCCTTTATTCACTTGTTTGAAGTTAAAATGATGTGAAATTTATATCAAATTAAAGTTTGAAGTTTTTTCTATCGGATAAATGTTGTAATTATATAGGTTTAATGGCATATTAGAGCACACAGGTACTCGAAAGACAGTAACCCTGACATTGACAGTACACTGGGGAACCCCTACCTGGGGAATTCCCGCCTTTTTACACCTCGAATCCTACGCCATTCTATTTTCAGTAGGAGTGTATATTTTTATTTTCCAAACCTCAAGATCCTATACACTTTATTCTCGTATATAGAAACTACCCATTTCATATATTAATTACTCAGGAAAACAGCTACAAACCTAAGAAACACATTTTCCTCAGGGACTTGGTTCACGTGAAACACCAGCTGATTGGCTGATTTAGTTGTGTGAGTCCTTCAATATGAGACTCACAATTTATCAATCAGCTCTCATAACTACACAAAGTATTACATTATCTCTCCAAACCACACTCTCACTTTATATACATGTACATATATATATACATTTCTATAGTTTAAAAATATAAATTCAACACGACAACTGTTGTGTTTCGCTAACGTTTTCAGGCCTAACGGCCATTTCTATATTTATATACATTTATATATATATGGGTCAAAGATGTAATATCAACGGTAATAATCTGGGTAACACTGGATCCTTGCAAAATAAGATATTACATGATTGTATTTGTATTATCTGTGTCTTGATAAAGGAGCGGATTGCCTTGACAATTTGAGATTGCTCGTCTACACTGTTAGAATTACTTCTTTGCCCCAATGTATATACAGTACATGTATATAGAATATGGATTTTTAGTACTGGCTTTGTAATTAACTTAATTTCACAGCAATTCTGCTGCCCCAAAACACACATGTGATGAAAGCTATTCAGACATAGAAAACTAAAGAAAGAAAATTTCATTAGATAATCTGACGATTGATAAACTGAGCAAACAAAGTATTGCCAGGTACATACAAAGTAAACTATTAAAAGGGGAAAAAAATCATAAAGTCATCTGACGACAAACTGAGGGAATGAAATGTACAAGTCTTACAGGTGTTTGCTCAGAAATTGTTAATTAATCTAATGGGCACGAGTAAGGTTTCCTGAAGGCAGGGCCATAAAGGCTGGACTTTTCAATCAAATCATGCTATGAAAACAAGAGTAAATCTTTTAGACGATAAATAATGAATTAACTAAAGTGTTCAGGACAGAGAGTGGTTCATTCACATGAATCAGGGTCGGTTTAATGATTTACAACATAGAACAATCCTGGGTGTTTCCAGGTATTACATAAAACCTCACTGTAAAAAGCTGTGTGTACATGTACACAACATGATGTCAGAGCAAACCAAACCTAGCAATAAAAATCTGTGTACACAATAATTCAGGTATAAATCATTACTTCAATGCCATGTCAGCAAGCTCTGTTCTAATATCGTATAAACTTGGCGATTGTGATTTTCCAAAATGTTTTAGATTTGGTATCTTAATCTAAAAAAAAACAACTGTTCTACACTAGGGATGGCATTTATAGATATATATATATATATACATATACACGTACAAATGATTGCCAGTAAATTCTGGTAATATTAACCAATTTTATCTGCAGGGCTGTTTCTGGGGGCTTAATGCCTTTTAAGGGCCGTTAATCATATATACATGTATATAATGGGCCCCATTCCCAATTGAAATTATTTCATATTTAAGCCAAATTATCAAAATTTGCATTTAACTCCTGAAAAAATCTTTCCCAATTCACCAATTTTCTTCCAAAAAAGAGACAAAAGGGCCCTTTCCCCAACTAGTGAGGAAACCCCAGATCTGTATTGAATGTAATCCAGTGTACAAAACTGTCTGATAATTAAATTATGACTTACATCATTCTTAATTCAAACATTCTTCATATTTTAGTTATACAAACTTCAACATATTTCAGTAACATATACCAGTATTTCATAACTAATTTTGTCCATAAATGCATGACCAAAGCTGTTGGTAGGAGGCTAAAACAAGAATAAATGAAACCAAAGCTACACTTCATAAAATCATTTATCATTGCTAAATGATTTCCCTAACTCATCAAGCTTTAATACATTATGTGCTACCACATTCTGTTCCACCTTGGACACCACATGTACAGATATCATGACATTTGTATTTATAAAGCAGTACATATATACCAATATATGGATGACACCTGCTTCGTCAACTATGTACATTAAAATTTGTACATCATAATACACTTTCTAAAAAAAAGCGTCTGACAAGAGAAATTTGTCTTAGCAATAAACCAACTGACACTATAATAACACTATTTTTTTTAAAACAGTAATTGTTAACAATTGTAGTGTATAATTATCCACAGAATAATCTCAAAGGTTTTAAGTTCAAAAGACAAAGTGAAAGACATAAAATCTAGACACTGAGAAAATTTGCATGGAAAATTAAAGCTTACGAATTTTTTTCCAACAAAGCAAAGATCACTAACATCAATCTTTATGACAATCTGCTAATTTAAATACAGTCATATCTCCCAACCCCTTTACTAATATAAATAAAAAAAATTAATATCCTCGGTAATATATTTATGTAAAATCATGAATATATAACACTACATTATACAGCTGATTTAATTGTTATACGATTCCACTCCGGGCCAACAATGCAGAATTTCTTCAGGTGGTTTATAAAGTAAAATTCGTGCATTGTACCATCTATGAGTCAACGGCTGATAGATAGTACAATTTCTCAATGTTAGGGAATATATATATATACCAATCTACAAATTCAGTTTTACAATACTGTGGAAACCTACCTATGGGCTATATAAGTTTCTTGAAACATTCAATTGTGTACATGAACATCTCTTACCAATTGTGGGTGACCAGGGCTTTTTCTGGGGGCTTTTTGGGGCTGTTAATGGGCCCCATTCCCAATTGGAGTTATTTTATTTTTAAGCCAAATTCCTAAAAATTTGCAGTTTACTCCTGCAAAAATCTTTCCCAATTCACCAATTTTCTTCCCAAAATGGGACAAAAAGGCCCCTTCCCAAACCAGTGAGAAAAAAGGAATGGTGATGATATACAATTGAATACAATTGTATAAGTGAAGTGAAAACGATAGGTAAATTTTAACTCGAACAAATATTTTATCTCTACAGAGACAACCATGCGACGTCATATAATTACTGTGACGTGCACTAAAGGGACAAATATCATAAGTATATGTTCAAGAGTGTCTCACTTTATCAAACAGTGTTTACAGCCATATAATATTATCTCTGGATGATAACAACTACTTTAGTAGCTGCATCAGGTACCCTGGTTCAAGGACTTTGTCAATTTTAAGTAAGACGAACAGGGATGAAACTTTTCAAGACCTTCATAATTTGAAACAAACCCACTAAAAATCCATCATTCAGTATATTTATATGATTAGCAGTAAGTAATTAATCAGCGATCAAAGTACATGGGTGTTCTGTTAATATTTTTTAGGATTGGTTTACAATGTATCAAAAATGTTTGTTTTCATATATCAGAGTATTTTAGTGATTCATTGTGTAAAAATTATCATTATCGCCTATAGGAGATGAAATATTTCATTACTTTTGTTTTAATCACATCATTAGACCTCTCTGTGTAAGACACTGCTCTTTTATATAAATTGAAGTTACACAATGAATCATTGGAATCAAAACTCAGACTGACATGTGGGTTGCATCCAAAATATCAGGGACAGAAGCTAACTATCACCCCACAAGCTGTAAGAATTACAATTCTGCAAATGAAGAAGGGGCGGGGCATTTTTGCCTACAGATATATGGTACATGTATTAGAAAGCCATTGATGATGAGATAGACAGGATTTGGCAAACTTCATTACCTCTCTGTTTTAAACATAAATGTAGATTTATTAATTGTGACTAAAATTATTATATATGAATGTATTTCTACCACAATACGGTGTGTTATTCAACTCTCAGACCATCAGTTAATCATCACACCTGTTGATTAACAATCTGTTATATACCACACGTGGTATAAACTCTGTACGCATTTTGATTGGCTTACACGGTGAACTTTGACTCAAGCTGCAATTGTTATTGACGTCATCAATAATCTAATGACGTCACATCACCGGGTCCCGGACGTCACCGGTACACTTTATTTGCATATGCGAAATTATATTTGGCCACGTTTCCCTTTGATTCAAGCCGATATTATTGTGGTAGAAACAGGTCACACGACTCGAAATTGTTGGATATGGAATTTATTTCACACTCGTAAGTTATTATTTAAAAGTTTCAAAAAACATTCGCTAAAGCTCGTGTCTTTTGTAACTTTTAAAAAATAACTTACTCGTGTGAAATAAATTCCATATCAAACAACCACTCGTTGTGTAACCTCTATATATATATATATCCCAGAATGATGGTTTATCCCAGAATGATGGTAAGTCTCAAAATCTATAAATAGCCAGGTAACAGAAATTAGAAAAATAATAAATGCATTTGTCTCCTCTACTTTCCAATGTATACATATGTATAATAAACAAAAATCTTTGCTGATAAATTGTACTCAAGATCTGGCTTCATGCCAAAGAAAATCTGTGCAATTACTATTTACTGAATTCAATAGAGTTATAACACAATCAAATAGAAACTCCCAATTTAAACTTCCTAATTCTCAGTATATACAATAAAAAGAGATCCCAGAGGGATCTTGGCGCCCACCATTGAATGATCTTTATAGGTTCCATGTCAGATTGATCTTTTCTCTACTTTTCCCTTCCTCTAAGTCTTACTAATCTGTGTAAATTCAGAAACAGCCCTCTAGTACTTATCAAACAAGGGGAACCTATATATAAAATTTAAGATTTAGCGATAATGGCTGTCTGTCGGCCATGTTGTTTTCGGATTGGTCCCAAAATGCAACATCAGGGACCAAGGGGAACCTACATATGAAATTTGAGAAAGATCCCTTCAGTACCTTCTGTAAAATAGCGATAACAAACTTCAATTGTCAAAATCCAAGATGGCTGCCTGTCAGCCAGGTTGTTTTCTGACTGGTCTCAAAATCCAATATGCATAACTAGGCACAGAGGGGAACCTAATAATGAAATTTCAGAAAGATCCCTTCAGCAATTTCTGATAAATAGCGATAACAAACTTCAATTGTCAAAATCCAAGATGACTGCCAGGCGGCCATGTTGTTTTCCTATTGGTCCCAAGATGCAATATGCAGAACAACAGACCAAGGGGAACTTACAAAAAAGTTTGAGAAAGATCCCTTAAGTACTTTCTGAGAAATAGAGATAACAAACTTCAATTGTCAAAATCCAAGATGGCTGCCTGTTGGCCATGTTGTTTATCGATTGGTCTCAAAATGCAATATGCATAACTAGGCACCAAGGGGAACCTTTATATGAAATTTGAGAAAGATCCCTTCAGTACTTTCTGAGAAAAAGCAATAACAAACTTCAATTGTCAAAATCCAAGATGGCTGCCTGTCGGCCATGTTGTTTTGCTATTGGTCTCAAAATGTGATATGCATAACAAGGCACCAAGGGGAACATACATATGAAATTTGAGAAAGATCCCTTCAGTGCTTTCGGAGAAATAGCGATAACAAACTTCAATTGTCAAAATCCAAGATGGCTGCCTGTCGGCCATGTTGTTTTTCGATTGGTCTAAAAATGCAATATGCATAACTAGGCACCAAGGGGAACCTACATATGGAATTTGAGAAAGATCCCTTCAGTACTTTCTGAGCAATAGCGATAACAAACTTCAATTGTCAAAATTCAAGATGGTTGCCTGTCGGCCATGTTGTTTTCCGATAGGTCTCAAAATGCTATATGCATAACTAAGCACCAAGGGGAACAAACATATGAAATTTGAGAAAGATCCCTTCAGCACTTTCTGAGAAATAGCGATAACAAACTTCAATTGTCAAAATCCAAGATGGCTGCCTGTCGGCCATGTTGTTTTCCGATAGGTCTCAAAATGTGATATGCATAACTAGGCACCAAGGGAAACCTACATATGAAATTTGAATAAGATCCCTTCTGTACTTTCTGAGAAATAGCGATAACAAACTTCAATTGTCAAAATCCATGATGGCTGCCTGTCAGCCATGTTGTTTTCCGATAGGTCTCAAAATGCAATATGCATAACTAGGCACCAAGGGGAACCAACATATGAAATTTGAGAAAGATCCCTTCTGTACTTTCTGAGAAATAGCGATAACAAACTTCAATTGTCAAAATCCAAGATGGCTGCCTGTCGGCCATGTTGTTTTCCGATAGGTCTCAAAATGCGATATGCATAACTAAGCACCAAGGGGAACAAACATATGAAATTTGAGAAAGATCCCTTCAGTACTTTCTGAGAAATAGCGATAACAAACTTCAATTGTCAAAATCCAAGATGGCTGCCTGTCGGCCATGTTGTTTTCCGATAGGTCTCAAAATGCGATATGCATAACTAGGCACCAAGGGGAACCAACATATGAAATTTGAATAAGATCCCTTCAGTACTTTCTGAGAAATAGCGATAACAAACTTCAATTGTCAAAATCCAAGATGGCTGCCTGTCGGCCATGTTGTTTTCGGATAGGTCTCAAAATGCGATATGCATAACTAGGCACCAAGGGGAACCTACATATGAAATTTGAGAAAGATCCCTTCTGCACTTTCTCAGAAATAGTGATAACAAACTTCAAATGTCAAAATCCAAGATGGCTGCCTGTCGGCCATGTTGTTTTCCGATAGGTCGCAAAATGCAATATGCATAACTAGGCACCAAGGGGAACCTACATATGAAATTTGAGAAAGATCCCTTCAGTACTTTCTGAGAAATAGCGATAACAAGAATTGTTTACGGACGGACGGACGGACGGAGGGACGGACGGACGGACGGAGGGACGGACGGACGACGGACCACGGACGCAGGGCGATTTGAATAGCCCACCATCTGATGATGGTGGGCTAAAAAGATGAGATTGACCAACATATTTCTATAAAATAATGTTTTTAGAATATTTAAAATTTACGCCTTAAAAGAGTACATATAATTATCATTAGACTCCATTTAGACAAACTTTTATCCCGAAATATATTTATATTATATCTATATAATTAATTTTTCTTTGTTTTCATGGTAAATACTCAAATGCGATTGGTCGAAAAATTCTTTTCATTCTTATATGAAAGAAATTCCGAGAATGGCGCGAAAAATGTGACGTAACACAACGACAACTGACGTTGCGTATTGATTTGAGAAAAAGAATCCCATTTGAAACCAGTAAAATTTACAGAAAACATGTTTTAAATTAGAAAATCATTTTCAAAAATTAATTATAAACGTTGATGTCAATTATTTTTTTGTTTGCAAACTTCTGTAAGAATCCGCTACGCAAATTCATACAGTTTGCAAACAAAATTTGTTTCATACCCCGATGAAACTAAAAAAAAATGACATCAATGCTTAAATATTTATATTCCAATGACTTGAATTTCACTTGAGAAATGTGTTTTTTTGTATGTTAAACGGGTAGGTTATTATTATTACTAAGATATCTTACATCAAATGAATGAATGGACCCGAAACAATCATCAATATCTCCTTGATAACGATTACGGCAGCGAAAAACAAAATTATACATCAAGGTCTTTTTTAATTCAATTGACTCAGACATAAATTTAAAAAAAAATGGAATATATTTTTCACATGAATATCATTGATCCTATAGCTAGGACTTTTAAATCTACTATAAGTATTTAAAGCTGTTCTTATTTCTTCTAAACCAATTGGATTTTAAAATATTATGAATAAGGAATCGGCTTTACATTACACATAGCTCTAATCTATGTCTAAATTCATGTACAAAATTGAATTGTGTCGATCTCATAAACAGGGAGCCAGAGTGGTTGGTAATATCATGGAAGTGACGTGCTAATTTTATTTAAAGTGTCAAATACACTGTAGACACTTTCTTTTGCTGTCCCCTCACAGACATCTTGCTGGTATGATAATCAATTTCACCTTGCTTCACAATATCATGCAATGGTTGATGAAATATTTTTCCATCTATTATTATTTTTATGACCTGCACTCATTGGTATTTAAAATCTCTAACTTACATTATCTATCTCTGGTAAAACTGTTGACATAAAGCAAATATAAACGGTATATAAACGGTATATAAAAGTTAATGTATTTCGTGATGGTTCAGTAGGCTTGTAAGTTTTTTAAAAACTTGTATAAGAAGCTTTGGCAAATTTAAACCGATCCAGTTTGTTTTTGTGTAATATTGGGCTGTTGAAACCAAATGAGTTTAGTCAACTTTAGATATAGGACTTTTATCCGAAACATTCATAATTTCTATATTGATAATATATATTCATACAATCAAAAACGTGCTAGGCAAATCTGGGATGAGCATCACATCCTGACAATTGTAAGTCCCATGTCAAACACGTGTAGGTCTCTACGTAAGCTAACTTTACCGGTTTTGACAAGATATCACTGTCGTCTGCGCCGACCGATTTGTAAATATCAAAAGATTCGCCTAATTACAATCCTGGACATAGACGCCTGCGGTTATATAGGTAAAAGTACTGATCTATATCTAATACGTCATTCAAATCTGAGGCTAAGACGTGTTTCAAAACATACCTGTATGAAACTAGCGCAGCACAGTCCGAACAACAACCATCGTGGAGTTCGGAACCGCTGACAGAGACGTGGAGCAAAACATGCCCATGCACAAGCACCCTCGGTCATGGTTTCCTCTGGGGGGTCCATACGTCGTTCCCCTCCGTTTGCCACACCTACAGCACACATCTTAGCTCGTGTGTAGCAATACTACTACACCCGGAGACAGCATAATTGTCTCACGCCTGTGTACATGTGTACATACCTGTGGAGTCACTCGACCATGACGGTGGAGTGACACGGGCAATAATCGGTAACAATATAATCTCGGATCTTTACGAGGCCCCAAGATACTAGTTATATAATCATGACATTGCTGAAATCACGACTGACAAAAGATGATATCTAGGTGTTTTTCACATTTATAAAAGTGATAATGACTATTTAGAAGTTATTTGCATTTAAATTATAAGTATTCATCTATACAAGGGATAACTTTTAACTTAGTCCGTGATATTAGCAATTTTAAACATTTTGCATATTTCTAGAAAATAATTCTTCTTCACTCCTGAGAACAGCAGATTTGGCGCCAAATGATAAACCACAGGTATGTGAACGTTACTCTGACGCTCCAGGTGTGGGACGATTTGATATTGCGCTATTTTGAAGTACCATGAATTATATCTGATGTAACGGATCTTGAGATTTCTTTAAAAAAATGTTTTAACTAATTATGCAAAACTCTAAAAATAAATAAATAAATAAATAAACAGCCCTGCTCCCACGACATTACGGAGAGGGTCAAATGACCTATCTTCACCCAGAGACTTGTATATCAGGTATATACGTCTCTGATTCACCTCTCTTAAAAAACATAGGTTTGAGTTTTGTAAAGAATTAAAAATATGTTAACTTTTCCAAAGCAATTTTATTTAGATATTAAAAACTGTTAATTTGCAAAAAGTACCTTTCCACTTTTAGTGCAAAGGTCTCTAACGACTAAAAGTTTTCCCCTTTGGTACTCTGAACATTTTTCTAATTTTTTTTTACCAAATAGAAAAGGTTTCTTCATGATATTTGGTTATGGATTAGCTTGACAGCCTAATGGGTGACCGTTCACACAGGGGCAATAGTACAATGTATGGGTGGTGTAGTCCGAGTTTCTTCTGGCCCTGATACCATGTCTGGTACATGGTGTCAGGGCCAGAGAAAACTCGGGCTTTGTGTTGTGGTGCGTAAAACTCGTAAAAAACCAAACGTAACTCGTAAAAAACCAAACGTAACTCGTAAAAAAACAAACGTAACGCGTTAAAAACCAAACGTAACTCGTAAAAAACCAAACGTAACTCGTAAAAAACCACTCGTAAAAAACCAAACGTAACTCGTAAAAAAACCAAACGTAACGCGTTAAAAACCAAACGTAACTCGTAAAAAACCAAACGTAACCCGTAAAAAACCAAACGTAACTCGTAAAAAACCAAACGTAACTCGTAAAAAAACAAACGTAACTCGTAAAAAACCAAACGTAACTCGTAAAAAACCACTCGTAAAAAACCAAACGTAACTCGTAAAAAACCAAACGTAACTCGTAAAAAACCAAACGTAACGCGTTAAAAACCAAACGTAACTCGTAAAAAACCAAACGTATCCCGTAAAAAAACAAACGTATCTCGTAAAATACCAAACGTAACTCGTAAAAAACCAAACGTAACTCGTAAAAAAACAAACGTAACGCGTTGAAACCAAACGTAACTTGCAGTAACAAAAGTAATCACTGCTCTCGAGTGATTGCTACTATGCCTTGTGTCTGGGCCACCTACATCAGTTGATGCAATGAGTTCGTACCAAAACTTACATTTTCTTTAACTTGGTGATAATTGTTCAGCTCGATTGTCGGTTACGTTCCAAAACGTACATTATCTTTAGTTATTGAAATCATGATATATAATATATACCAGTCTATAGCAATACAGGGCTTAGCGGTTTAAATATTGGACTGCAGCCTCACAGGATCTGGACCAAGGTATTCGGATTACTATATTCCCGCTAGCCTATCTCTAGATTTTTTTCATGCATTTTGACATAGACATTTCAGTTGTTTTTCAGGTAATTCCTAGCCATTTTCGATTAATTGTTGCTTATCTACGTAGTAGTATCGAATATCAAGAAAATGTTCGAGGTTTTGTATTTCAGCCAATTTGTTTGTAATTCCATACATTGCTAGAATACTCTCCCAATTTACAGTATCATCTAACCTTTCAACGAATGTGTGACGTAAAGTTATTCCTAGGATTTGTATCGTCGGTAACCCATGGTCACGGTCCAGTCGCTCACTTGTACTCCGTGAAGTGTAACGTTTAACGTTGGTTATACTTACCGACGATGTAGGATTTGTCCCGTATGACGAAGCGATTTATTGATTTTTTAATAGGCTTAACAAAAAACTTACTGATAATGTCATAAGAAAGAGTAGATGTATCTATAGGTAATTTTCTATAAACCTATGACATTTAGATAAAGTTCATTGAAAAATATATCAAAATGTAGGAAATACCACCCGTGCGATTTCTTTTGTCCATATTCTGTCGACGTCTAATCTTCTAAAACTCAGTATTTGTCTTTGGCTAGATTAACGTTTCTGTTCGTTCTGTTAAATAAAAAAAAAATGTCCAAAAACCCCGAAAGTTTCACGATAACTGGAAGATTTAGGGAGTAGCCTAATTACATATCGTATGTGTTAGGCCTATAACGAGTTTTCGTTTTTTATGATACGAGTTTTTACTTCATAGTTTTTTTTCACAGCCCTGGCTTATGGAAACCAATATAAGATTCTTTTAGAAATCATTATGACCTCCTTATAAAAGAAATTGTTGGAAATAACGAAAAATAGAGGATTTTGTGACGTCAACCAATCCCCTAATGAAGGTACCTTTGTAAACTGTACTGTAACATTGCACGTTGTCAATTAACACTGTTTATGTGGACGATAGATAGGGACCCTGTCTATTAGGACGGATCAATTCTCGGTTAACGCCTAAGAGCATACAGAGTTAACAGAAACAATGCTATATAGCTTTCTATCATTGAAACATTCGTTAACGTATTCTATTTACTTACCTGCATTGTATGCTTTCTGACTCTTGTCTTAGCGTCCTACTGAGCTAGAATGCAACCGCACGTTCGCAGTATTCGACGTTACTTTGGACCTGACACAAAACAACGCCCTCTCTCATTTTCCGCACATTGTCAGATGATGATTATGATGCGTTTTTTTGTTGAGCTTGAAAACTCTTGTCCAGTTTCAGAAAATTTGTATTGACGTTCCTGATTGGTTAATTGCATTTACAAAAGTAACGCGTTATTTTACTTTTGGTTTCAATGCGTTAGTTTTGGTTTTAAACGTTTTAGTTTTGGTTTCAATGCGTTAGTTTTGGTTTTTGACGTTTTAGTTTTGGTTTTTAACGTATTAGATTTGGTTTTTAACGTATTAGATTTGGTTTTTAACGCGTTACTTTTGGTTTTAACGCGTTACTTTTATGTAGTTATTAGCATGGACCGCCACCCATACAATGGGTCAGCAAAATACAGTTTAATGACTAATACGAACGCATTGAACTCGTGAGCAAAAGCAGAGAGAACGAACCACTTAGCGACATTGGTTGAATCGTTAGGCAAACAAGGCTTCTGAATACCAACTTTGCTAGAACAGCTGCTGTTTGTAGGGAATTAGCTTGCTAGTTTATCATGACACAAAGACGTGCTACTTCACGTTCTCTTATTATTTTTATTCTCATCTATTTTTCATTAACTTTTAATACAAAAAGATATCCACAAGGGAGACAAGTCATGTGTTGTACAAATTGTAAGTTACCTCCCTTACACAGCTGGATAGTTATGAATGACCTTTATAGCATTTTCTCTAGTGAAATTTATAGAGGATATTGAATGGTTTCTCAGAATATCGATATTTTCACGAGTGCGAAGCATGAGTAAACAAGAAATATCTTTAAAAAAGATAAACGGCATAGTTTTAATACTGGTGGTTATAATGTAAAACTGCTGGTGAAATAAATTAACGAACTACTGCGTTTCAGCACGGATGACAAAATTATCAGTTTGAATCATTTTTGGTGATAATAAGACTGCATTTGAATCAGGAATATAATTTTATTAATGTGTTATTTGAAAAGATACATCAACTTATTCAGCTTGCATTCAATCTTAACATTGTTTCATTTTTAATTGCATATATCTGCATTTTGCATTTACCGCTACATTGGCCAATCACATACTTCATCTTGACCAGTAACGCCACCTGTCGCGTCATATCCGGGGCCAAAAGAACATTATACGGCTATGCCGAAAAATATCGAAATATTCTGTCATACAAATGAAATGTACGCCACGTATCAGGCGCAGTATTGGGTCTTCTAGATCTGTTCGGCGGACATTGGACCGCTCGCTGTTTCTCTATTTGATTTTTTCCCACTGCATGTTCGTAGACAACTTCGCTAGCCAAGGGTGTTACTAGTCCTTTTCACTGGATTATCGTACTAAACACTCTTGGCTAGTGAAGTCGGATCGTAGAAGAAAGCGACAAGATATTCTTATTTGTCTTCTATTTAGCTGACATTGCTGTGACCGAAATAGATCTGCTGTCACCATGACAGCTCTTTATGCTTCTTTCTATCTGCTCTATAATTCTGTGCTATTTTTTTTCTATATACAGTCTAGGTGTCTCCTTGATAACCGTCCTAATATGACTTCTCCGCCTTTCTGTACCATTCTCTCATATAGATGTCTCCTTGACAACCGTCCTCATCTGACTTTCTGTACCGTTCTCTTCTATAGGTGTTTTCTTGATAACCGTCCTCACAAGGAAGCGGAATCTGCCGTGGTGTGTGAAGATACTGTATCAAGGGAGATAACTCGTACATTGTAATGTCATATTTATCATTCCATGATACTATTTTTTTCTGAAGATACACGAGTTGACGGAATCATTTAGTGAACATATACTAAACTACATCACTTCTATTGACTTATCTTCTCGATTTTTCCAGATGGGTATTGCTCCGGAGTCGCAACGTTGTACCGCTTTTAACACTTTCTTTGATACATACAAATTTCAAAGGATGCCTACATGGGCTTATATAAGATATAACACGGCCTCATTCCCCGTCCTATGTTGTGTTATTTAAATGACGTGCTGATTTTTAGGAAACATTCGATCAACATCTTAAAGACTTAACTGAAGTGTTTTTAAATTTCTATGGACTGGTATAAAGCTAGGTCCTAAAACTGTTCCTTTCTTCAGCAATTCCGCAATCATGCCTTTATTTAGGCCATCTCATTTCAAAGGATAGTACTCGTCCACCACCAGATCGGATAAAGCCGTGTAGGACATGCCACGACCTACCAATCTGACAGAGTTGAAGCGCTCTCTAGGTTTAAAGAACTGGTTTCGGATATATATTCCAAATTATGTCACGTAACGTAAGCTCAGCAATTGGTACAGCTGCTGAAAAATAACAGGACATTCATGTGGACATGTGGACAAGATACTGCTCTTCAAAAACTGAATCACCTTGTTAATGATTCTGACATCCTCACGTTTCCTCGTTACGACCTACCATTTCATTTGAGTGTAGACTCGTCATCAAGAGGCATTGGTAACATGCCTTCCAAGCACGATGTAACCGAAGTGCACGCTGAGCCCGGAATCCGTAAAGGGATACGGTTGGGATCCAAATATTTAAACACATGTTCTTTAGACCGACACAATTGAAGCTTCTAGGTGTTTTAACAAGTATATTTGACTTTGTCGATTATACATCCGCGGACGCCATTTCATCGTACGACACTAGGCGTTCAAACCTCTGTTCCAAAATAGTTCCACAGTGTAATTTATAACCGCAGGTTAGCAATACTACAGCAGATCAGTTTTGATATGACCTACAAACCTGCAGCGGATATGGTTGTGAAGGATGGCCCTAGCTGCTGTCATGTGAATGATGAACATGTCTCTAGCCCTAATGAAGACTGAAGAGGACCCCCCACCTCCCGTATGTAATTGACACAGGTACTTGTGGACATGATTATGATATTTCTAATTCAAATGTTTCATTATAGACGAGTCAATTAATGTATTACAGTCGCATGCTTAATTTGAAAAAAAATATCGTACCTCGGCCTTATACGATATTTTTTTTCAAATTAAGCATGCGACTGTTATACATTAATTTACTTAAGAACTAATTAACGATGAATCGTGTATTGTTGCAGGATATACAACAAGGACGAGGATATTTTGCAATTAAATTAATAACGAAGGCCGCAGGCCTGAGTTATTAATTAAAATTGCAAAATATCCGAGTCCGAGTTGTATATCCTGCAACAATACACGATTCAAAGTTGATTATTTCTATTCTACCATGTACTGTTTAGTTCTGAGATCGACCTCTTTCTAATAGAAAAACAGGAAAGAAACCCCGAGAAAACCTTGTAATTTATTTCTTGAGTATTGCATTATGTGCTGATGAAATATACAGACAATACAGTACTACGACCAAGAGCATCTATCATAAGGCATTGATTTTGAAAATTAAAAAAAGAGGATAAAAGAAAGGGAAAAAAAGAAAAAAAGGGGGGGGGGGGGGGGGGGGGGGGGGGGGGGGTGCCTCCGTAGGATTCGAACTGGCGTCGTGATAAAAATGTATTGAAAGACTAACCCGTTAGCCCACTCGGCTATAGTAACCTTTAATGGAATGGGTGAATATTAGATATATAAAATTGTAACAGCCGTGACTCACGACCGTGTATTATTGGCACGAGCGTGGGTTATTGGAAAATAATACATGGTTTTAAACCAATCAAAACTGGTGTTGCATAGCAAACATGGTAGAATCGTCTATAATAAAACATTTGAATTAGAAATATCATAATCATGTCCACAAGTACCTGTGGTAATTGAGACACCTTCTATTATTACTTTGCCCAATGGGCAGGATATCCGAGAATTATTGGGTAATAATATCGATACTGATGTCATGCACATGGAAAGTGTTGGTAGTGTTAAAGTTTAAAATGTCGTCATTAGTCCTCCAGTGACTCCAACAAATGATGTGGATAATGGATATCATGCTGACACGATGATGCAGACTTATCCCTAAAAGTAGTAAATTTGTTATTCGCAGACATTTACCAGGTCAGTGGCGTCTGCCTGCTGAGATACGTTCACCGATTTCGGGAATTCTGCTTGCTGACCGTTCTGTGTCGCCAGACACACAGAGAATAGTGAACATACTGTGAATTTAACCCAAAGTGATGGACCGCATAGCGAGGATACCGATATTGTGAATTCCCTAAAGGTGCTGCATCTAGACAGAGCTAGTGTTGACATTATACAATAATGTACTTGCTGTTGCTTTGCCTCGTGTCCTATCCAAAGAGTGGCGTGATGGCATGACTGATATTCCTGTTGTTTCTCAGAAACATGATATAGACATCTTTATACCAAGTGTACCTGGCAACCGTTCTGTTGATGAGGATGACAAAGATGTGTTGTGTAGCGATCATTTTACTCATTTCGCCTAAATTTACAAATCCCTTTATATGGATTTTTCTCAAGCCTCTATATCTTACCATCATCATTGCGAAGTCAGTTGGAATCAGCAGACAGCTTGACCCGGATGTTGAAATTTTGACTACAGATGGACCTACTTCAGAGCCCCTGACCCACAGATAGATAGAATACGCCACCTTGAAATTTTCAGCAAAACTAAACTTGCTAATCATGATATTTTAGTTCTACAGAAAGTTGATGAACAGTATGAGGATATATGTTACTTTATCCTGCAACTGCCACCGCATTATCGGAATACACACACCATATATATTTTTGCTGTATACGTATACGGCAGTGACGGAAAACAGCTGTATTTTGGAATCTTAGCACGTGCGTCAATTCCACTAGCCTACATGTACTTCCATGTGAATCAACGTTTAAAGGCGAACATATTTGGATTATTGTTGATACCGTTTCACTTCAAAATGATTATTTTTGATGACTGAAGTTATAAATAAGACGAGTTCGCTGTATGATTTCAAAAATAAACAAGAGGCCCAATGGGCCTGTATCGCTCACCTGGCTCTAGAGCAAATTTGCAGTTGATTGAGGTCATTTCTACAGATACTATGCTGATAACAACTTTATTCAAATATCAGAGTAAGCTAAGTTTATTCATGTCAATATATTTTTTAGTCCCTCATTCCAGCATACTATTGGCCTATGATCGGGTTTGGCTCTTTGCTCTAAGCATGCTACAGACAGGCCCAATATCAAGTCCCTGGGCCTCTTGGTTATTGAGAAGAAGTCGTTTAAAGATTTTAACCTAATTGACCCATGTGACCTTGAATGAAGGTCAAGGTCATCTATTTGAACAAACTTTGTAGCCCTTCACCCAAGCATGCTACAGGCCCAATATCAATTCCCTGGGCCTCTTGGTTATTGAGAAGAAGTCGTTTGAATATTATAACCTATTTGACAAATGTGACCTTGAATGAAGGTCAAGGTCATTTATTTTAACAAACTTGGTAGCCTTTCACCCCAGCATGCTACAGGCCCAATATCAAGTCCCTGTGCCTCTTGGTTATTGAGAAGAAGTCTTTTGAAGATTATAGCCTATTTGACCCATGTGACCTTGAATGAAGGTCCAGGTCATTTATTTTAACAAACTTTGTAGCCCTTCACCCCCGGCATGCTACAGGCTAAATATCAAGTCCCTGGACCTCTTGGTTATTGAGAAGAAGTCATTTGAAGATTATAACCTTTTTGACCCATGTGACCTTGAATGAAGGTCAAGGTCATTTATTTTAACAAACTTGGTTGCCTTTCACCCCAGCATGCTACAGGCCCAATATCAAGTCCCTGGGCCTCTTGGTTATTGAGAAGAAGTCGTTTGAAGATTAAAGTGTATTTGACCCATGTGACCTTGAATGATAGTCAAGGTCATTTATTTTAACAAACTTGGTAGCCCTTCACTTTAGCATGCTACAGGCCCAATATCAAGTCCCTGGGCCCTAGTTATTGAGAAGAAGTCGTTTGAAGATTATAACCTATTTGACCCATGTGACCTTGAATGAAGGTCAAGGTCATTTATTTGAACAAACTTGGTAGCCCTTCACGCAAGCATGCTACAGGCCCAATATCAATTCCCTGGGCCTCTTGGTTATTGAGAAGAAGTCGTTTGAATATTATAACCTATTTGACAAATGTGACCTTGAATGAAGGTCAAGGTCATTTATTTTAACAAACTTGGTAGCCTTTCACCCCAGCATGCTACAGGCCCAATATCAAGTCCCTGTGCCTCTTGGTTATTGAGAAGAAGTCTTTTGAAGATTATAGCCTATTTGACCCATGTGACCTTGAATGAAGGTCCAGGTCATTTATTTTAACAAACATTGTAGCCCTTCACCCCAGCATGCTACAGGCTAAATATCAAGTCCCTGGACCTCTTGGTTATTGAGAAGAAGTCATTTGAAGATTATAACCTTTTTGACCCATGTGACCTTGAATGAAGGTCAAGGTCATTTATTTTAACAAACTTGGTAGCCTTTCACCCCAGCATGCTACAGGCCCAATATCAAGTCCCTGGGCCTCTTGGTTATTGAGAAGAAGTCGTTTGAAGATTATAGTGTATTTGACCCATGTGACCTTGAATGATAGTCAAGGTCATTTATTTTAACAAACTTGGTAGCCCTTCACTTTAGCATGCTACAGGCCCAATATCAAGTCCCTGGGCCCTAGTTATTGAGAAGAAGTCGTTTGAAGATTATAACCTATTTGACCCATGTGACCTTGAATGAAGGTCAAGGTCATTTATTTGAACAAACTTGGTAGCCTTTCACCCCAGCATGATACAGGCCAAATATCAAGTCCCTGTGCCTCTTGGTTATTGAGAAGAAGTCTTTTGAAGATTATAGCCTATTTGACCCATGTGACCTTGAATGAAGGTCAAGGTCATTTATTTGAACAAACTTTGTAGCCCTTCACCCCAGCATGCTACAGGCCCAATATCAGGTCCCTGGGTCTTCTGGTTATTGAGAAGAATTGTTTGAAGATTATAGTGTATTTGACCCCTGTGACCTTGAATGAAGGTCAAAGTAATTTATTTTAACAAACTTGGTAGCCCTTCACTTTAGCATGCTACAGGCCCAATATCAAGTCCCTGGGCCTCTTTGTTATTCAGAAGAAGTCGTTTGAAGATTATAACCTATTTAACAAATGTGACCTTGAATGAAGGTCAAGGTCATTTATTTTATCAAACTTGGTAGCCCTTCATCCTAGCATGCTACAGTCTCAATATCAAGTCCCTGGGCCTCTTGGTTATTGAGAAGAAGTCGTTTGAAGATTATAGTCTATTTGACCCGTGTGACCTTGAATGAAAGTCAAGGTCACTTATTTTAACAAACTTGGTAGCCCTTCACCCCAGCATGCTACAGGCCCAATATCAGGTCCCTGGGGCTTTTGGTTATTGAGAAGAAGTCGTTTGAAGATTATAGCGTATTTGACCCCTGTGACCTTGAATGAAGGTCAAAGTAATTTATTTTAACAAACTTGGTAGCCCTTCACCCAAGCATGCTACAGGCCCAATATCAGGTCCCTGGGTCTTCTGGTTATTGAGAAGAAGTTGTTTGAAGATTATAGTGTATTTGACCCCTGTGACCTTGAATGAAGGTCAAAGTAATTTATTTTAACAAACTTGGTAGCCCTTCACTTTAGCATGCTACAGGCCCAATATCAAGTCCCTGGGCCTCTTGGTTATTGAGAAGAAGTCGTTTGAAGATTATAGTCTATTTGACCCGTGTGACCTTGAATGAAAGTCAAGGTCATTTATTTTAACAAACTTGGTAGCCCTTCATCCTAGCATGCTACAGTCTCAATATCAAGTCCCTGGGCCTCTTGGTTATTGAGAAGAAGTCGTTTGAAGATTATAGTCTATTTGACCCGTATGACCTTGAATGAAAGTCAAGGTCACTTATTTTAACAAACTTGGTAGCCCTTCACCCCAGCATGCTACAGGCCCAATATCAGGTCCCTGGGGCTTTTGGTTATTGAGAAGAAGTCGTTTGAAGATTATAGCGTATTTGACCTCTGTGACCTTGAATGAAGGTCAAAGTAATTTATTTTAACAAACTTCGTAGCCCTTCACCCAAGCATGCTACAGGCCCAATATCCGGTCCCTGGGTCTTCTGGTTATTGAGAAGAAGTTGTTTGAAGATTATAGTGTATTTGACCCCTGTGACCTTGAATGAAGGTCAAAGTAATTTATTTTAACAAACTTGGTAGCCCTTCACTTTAGCATGCTACAGGCCCAATATCAAGTCCCTGGGCCTCTTGGTTATTGAGAAGAAGTCGTTTGAAGATTATAGTCTATTTGACCCGTGTGACCTTGAATGAAAGTCAAGGTCATTTATTTTAACAAACTTGGTAGCCCTTCACCCCAGCATGCTACAGGCCCAATATCAGGTCCCTGGGGCTTTTGGTTATTGAGAAGAAGTCGTTTGAAGATTATAGCGTATTTGACCCCTGTGACCTTGAATGAAGGTCAAAGTAATTTATTTTAACAAACTTGGTAGCCCTTCACCCAAGCATACTACAGGCCCAATATGAAGTTCCTGGGCCTCTTGGTTATTGAGAAGAAGTTGTTTAAATGAAAAAGTTGACGCCGGACGGACGGACGGACGGACGGACGGACGACGGACGCCGCACCATGGCATAAGCTCACTTGCCCTCCGGGCAGGTGAGCTAAAAATCTAAAAGGCTCCAAACATATTTTTTGGGGGCCAGGGCCCATATTCATAAAAAAACTTAAGTTAAGTATTTCACTTAAGTAAATACTTAAGTAGGACATTTGTACTTAAGTACTAAAATAAACTTAAGTATTTACTTAATTCAAGGTTTTATCTTAAGTTGTATTCATAAAACTACTTAAGCTTAAGTATTACTTAAGTTTTTACTTAAAGTTAAGTAACGTCATGAGGATGTTTAACTTCCTTTAAAAATACTTAAGTAAATACTTAACAACTTAGAAGAAAGATGACTTCACGAAATCGACAGAAATCAACTTATTTTTAAGAAAAAAATCATAAACTTCAGATTTTGTTGTATTCAATCATTTAAAACAAGATGTAAAGGTTTGAATCGAAGATGGAGGAGTCAATCTCACTGTCGTTAAGGCCCATTACGAAGTCAATACTACAACGACACGGAGCAATTGTAGTTTATAAGGAACATACCCACATACCAATCAAATTCTATTTAGATAAAACTTCATTTTTGTTTCTCTTGCTGACTTTCACAAACCAGAAATACTGCCCCAAAGTTTTATTGTATCTTTTATTCATTAATTAAAAAAATGTATATATATAGAGTTCTTACCTGTATATTAAAAACAACATTGAGGTTACTTGTACTTCATGTGCATTCCGGCCCTATCATGTATTTAGTACTCCCCTGCTTTGATAACGAAACGAAAGTTTTAATAACAGTTGATTGCTGTGACAGTTCTAGCGTGTTTGGGGGTGGGATTTTACGGATCGTACAATGTAACTGGAGGTTTGATATGTACATTTCAACTGATGTTTGGTTTAGTGGAAATCAACTAAAACGTACTTGTTCTCCTTGACTCTACGATGAACACGCTATATTCAGTTTTGGCCTGAACGACGAGGTTAGTCCAATTTTCGTGCATTCTTCCGGCTCTCTCCTGATTAATGCATCTGAACTGTTCAATCTGCCGGCAATCTGAACCCACGCTTGCCTATTTGCCGATGCCGAAATTCCGTCCTTAAATCGTCCACGTATGACATGTTTTCTTTCAATTGTAAACATGTACTAGCCTCACCATCGCCAGACATTCGTCCTTTGTCAAGTTTGGTCATCTCGTCTTTTTTGCTGTTGCCATTTCCGGATTCTGATCGTCTTGGAATGCCAAGAACGCCGGTGCCAAATTTCACGTTTTACGAAAGACACCACGCAGCTACTTAACAACAACATAGCAACTACATGAAATACTTAAATATTTATACTTAGCTAATCTTAACTCTGTTTCGTTTTTAACTGCATATCTGCATTTTGCGTTTACCGCTACATTGACCAATCACATACTTCATCTTGACCAGTAACGCCACCTGTCGCGTCATATCCGAATCAAAAGAATATTATACGGCTATGCCGAAAAATCCTAGGAATACTATTGAACGATATGACATGTTTTTTTCACAGCTAGACTTTCAATCAACAGTTATCATGTTGCACACTTCGACCCTCCTCACACCAGCCAGGTTTGGGCTGCTGACCTGTCAAATAAATTTGCTGTAGAGATTAGATAGCTGGTGGTTTCTCAGCCTTGAAGCCTGTCAACATCCCACCTGTAGGGCCAAACCCCACAGTGTCAGAATTACTAGTTCTAGCAGACGACAGACCCTAGCAGACGACAGACCCTAGCCTGCAGCGTCACTGGCTGTGTATATACATCAACACCCACTGGATGCCCTGCTGTGGACACTATTTTAAGCACAGCTCTTTACATATATACAAGCATGTTGATGAGGACAAAATCGAAAATAATTCAATTACAGATTAACCGTTTATCACTCAAACCTCACAAACAATAGCATCTAGCTGTCTTTTCCATACGCAACAAGATTTGGAAAAGATGAGGTCAAACAGACCCTTTGAATTTGAATTATCCTGCCCACAAGGCCTTTCACCAGACATGATAGCATAAGCTAATGGGCTTCGCCCACCAGCTAAAAACTAAACAATATCATTCAAATAAAAGATAAAATCAAAATTTTCCAAGTTCCATTTACTTTCAAGAGTTTCACACATCATGTATCAGTACATTCTGTCAACTTCACTTCCTTTCTTTGCATCATTTGATTCTATATCTCCCACTAAAATCTGGAGCTTTCATGCGTTATGACAAGTTTCAATATATGAGCATACAGTAAGGTACATGTATTAGTAGAATGTGCAAAAGATGTTTCAGTTAAACTTATCGACCCTGCTTACTGCACATGTCTGCTTCTTAAACTTACATTATACTTATATATGTATATGCACTGAGCAGAATTCAAATTTTGAATGTAACCATTTTTACACCCAAGTATTTCTCTCTTTAAAATCTGTACAATTCATTTACAATTCAAAGGACAGAGGCTTAGTCCTCAGAAACATTACTGTTGGTTAATTATGACGTTGGTTAATTATGACGTGTCCAGGGGCCCTGTCCGCAGAAATAGGGTAATATTACTGTTGGTTAATTATGACGTGTCAAGGGGCCCTGTCCTCAAAAAGAGGGTAACATTACTGTTGGTTAATTATGACGTGTCAAGGGGCCCTGTCCTCAAAAAGAGAGTAATATTACAGTAGGTTAATTATAAGGTGTCAAGGGGCCCTGTCCTCAAAAAGAGGGTAATATTACAGTAGGTTAATTATGACGTGTCAAGGGGCCCTGTCCTCAAAAAGAGGGTAATATTACAGTAGGTTAATTATGACGTGTCAAGGGGGCCCTGTCCTCAAAAGAGGGTAATATTACTGTTCGTTAATTATGATGTGTCAAGGGGCCCAGTCCTCAAAAAGAGGGTAATATTACTGTAGGTTAATTATGATGTGTCTAGGGGACTTAAGTCTCTTTAATATAACAATAATACATACAACATTCGTTGTATTTATATTCATGGTTCCGTAGCAATCACAAAACAATAAAAGTGTATTCACAATGAAAGTTTCCTGTTTTAAGATAAGTTATTGGAAATGCCAGAATGTTTGCATTTAGTATCTTGAAACACTCATGAATAAACCACAACTTAATATCGTTTCAACTAAAATCACTGTATGGTACAAGATACTAGAGTTATAACCCTTGCCAGATTCACTCTAGTCTAAACCACTTTTGGTCCATCATGTCTGAATTCTTGAATGTTGTCATGTTGGAAGAGCTACAAGATCTGCCACAAGAGGAAGGATTTGTTCGGTACGAAGACGCCAGTTCTCAATGTCCTTTGAAACTTGGCACCAGTTTTCACCATGACGAGGATCAGCACTTACGCAGCGAGTCAGTATGTTACTCTGGGATTCCTGTTCACAAAACAACAACAAATTCAACTTCTGTTCACAAAACAACAACAAATTCAAGTTATCATCTGCATTTTTATATAAACCTTGAATATCATGAATTATTTCACTGGTGATAAGCTCATGTCTTATAATAACCCAATGTCTACAAACAAGCACATTTATGGCAATAATCCCATATCTTATTATAACCCCATGTCTGGCAATAATCCCATATCTTATTATAACCCCATGTCTTGCAATAATCCCATATCTTATTATAACCCCATGTCTGGCAATAAGCCCATATCTTATAATAACATCATATATGACAATACGCCCATGTCTTATAATAACATCATATATGACAATACGCCCATGTCTTATAATATATATAACTCAATGTCTGGCAAAAGACACATGTCTGGAAATGGAAATAATCCATATCTTATAATAACCCCATGTCTGACAATAAGTCCATATCTTATAATAACTCCATGTCTGACAATAAGTCCATATCTTATAATAACTCCATGTCTGAAAATAAGCCCATATCTTATTATAACCCCATGTCTGACAATAAGCCCATATCTTATAATAACCCCATGTCTGACAATAAGTTCATATCTTATAATAACCCCATGTCTGACAATAAGCCCATATCTTATAATAACCCCATGTCTGACAATAAGTCCATATCTTATAATAACCCCATGTCTGACAATAAGTCCATATCTTATAATAACCCCATGTCTGACAATAAGTCCATATCTTATAATAACCCCATATATGACAATAAGTCCATATCTTATAATAACCCCATGTCTGACAATAAGCCCATATCTTATAATAACCCCATGTCTGACAATAAGCCCATATCTTATAATAACCCCATGTCTGACAATAAGTCAATATCTTATGATAACCCCATGTCTGACAATGAGTGCATATCTTATAATAACCCCATGTCTGACAATAAGTCCATATCTTATATGATAACCCCATGTCTGACAATAAGTCCATATCTTATAATAACCCCATGTCTGACAATAAGTCCATATCTTATAATAAGCCCATGTCTGACAATAAACACATATCATGTAATAAGTCTCAAACATCTATTGTATTTCATTACAAATGTTATTTCATTGTCTAAAAATAACCCACCACCTACATTTACTTTAGTCAAAGTCTATGCCTTGGACTCCTGAGATTTGCAGGATACATAAATAAATGGAAAGTCCAAGTAGGCTAGTTCTTAGAAAGGGGGATAACTCTACTACTGTAAGTAGTCTTCAGAAGGGTCATGGGTGGGTGTGTGATAACTCTATCATCAGTATTTCGCAGAAAGTGCAGTAACTCTAAAACCTTAAGCAGTTCTTCGAAGAAAAACCTTACTATAGATAGAATGTCATATTTGGAAAGTAGAAAGTAGGGTGGGAGGGTAACTCTACAAAAAAGAGTAAATTATGATGCATAGAACACACCAAGACAGTACTTAGAAAGGGGAGATAACTTGACATAAGTAATTTGTGATGGGTGTGTGGAAGGCACATAGGCAGTCTTCAGAAAGGGGAGGATGAATAATGTGAGGAAGTCGCCTTACTCTCAGAAGGGGTAACTGTAAACTCCACACGAGTAAATTGTGTGGGGAAGGCACATTGGTAGTCTTCAGAAAGGAGAAGTAAGTAATCATTAATAAATGGCGTGGAATTTGTGGAAGCCACCTAATGCTAAGAAAGTTGGGTAGCTCTAAATAAGTCAATTGTCTATTGTCAAAGACACATAGATAGTCCCCAGAAAGGGGAGAAGGGATTCTGAATTAATAAATTGAGATGTGTTGAGGCCACCTACTTCTCAGAAAAGGGGAAGTAACTCTTCATAAGTGAATTGAGATGTGTTGAGGCCACCTACGTCTCAGAAAAGGGGGAGAAACTGTTCATAAGTAAATTGAGATATATTCAGGTCGGTCACCTAGTTCTCAGAAAAGGGGGAGTTACTTTTAAAAAGTAAACTGAAATGTGTTGAGGCCAAAGTTTCCAGCGAGGGGAGGTAACTCTTCATAAGTACATTGAGTTTGTTGAAGCAACCTAGTTCTCGGAAAAGGGGAGAAATTTTACAGAGGTAAAGTTAATTGTGATGTGTTGAGGTACCTAGCTCTCAGGAAACCAGAAAGGGGTGGGTGTGAAGGGTTATCTTAACCAGAAATTATCTGATGAGCTGAGGCCGCTTTGTTCACAGAAAGGGTATAAACTCTACATAAATAAATTGTGATGTTTGTAGTGCATAGTTGGTTTGGGTGATCGAATGTCATTGTCACTGACATGTACAACAAACACTGGTATAGGGGAAGTCTGATATTACCTCAGTTCCATGTTGGAGTTCAAACTTGTAAAAGTAAGCCCAGGCATCTCCTAGGTCAGGGTCGATACGAACTGTCCGGTTAAACCATTCCCTTGCCTTGTTTACCTTCCTCTCTGCCCAAAATATGAACCTGGAAACAACAGAATGCGCTGTAAAAATAAATTTCACCAAATATCCTCTGATAAGAAAATAAGTCCTTGCTCACAAGTAACCTGCCATATTTCCCTTTTTTTAATTTTTGCAAAATTTTAAGATAGTTAATATTTAAAAATGGTTCATAAACAAGCGTTCTGGATATTGCTTTAGCAATAAATGTAGATCCTTTACAGGACCCAGCCAAAATATTAACAACGACCTTGCCCTTGACACAAAATTCCTGAAACTTGAACTTGTCCCGAGATACTATGGTCCTTTATCATTGTATGAAGTTTGATCAAAATGCCTCGAAGAAAGAACCTGGTAGAGAACTTGACATACTTTGGCGTTACATATTACATACAAGATGGAGGGAGAGGAAACCTATAGTCCCACTGATTTCACCGGTAGGGGACTTATAAGCCCTCCCCAAACCTTAATAAAGTGAAAATCACTAACGTCTCACACATTTGAATCCTATACATGAACTGGGTTTTATTTGGTCCAGATTTTAACTCTTCTTTATCTTTGTAAATTAAATACAGATGTTTTGAACACCGTTTGTGTTGAATATATCTTGTGGTTCCACTTTTCTGTAGAACATCCAGGCATCAAACCATCTCCGGTAATAATTCCTGGCTTTGATCCGAAGTTAAGTGACCCTATTGTTAGTTTAAGGCTATCCATCACTAATCCCTGTTACCAAACTTTAAGTGAAATGTTTTGTAAACCATTTATATGCCCATGACCACCAAGAATCAGAATGAAAAATAAGCGATAAATACTGTGCCAATAAAAACAGATAGCAAAAAAGTTACATGTAATTTCCAGTCAAAAGTTAATAATTAAATTATTATTTTGATAATTTATCTAAATTATTAAAAATATACAGATAAATTGTTTTATTCTTTACAAAACTTTGTGGCCAGTAATATATATTTGAGGACTTTTCTGCGAGTACAATGTCTGTATCATTTTATCTACTGAATTCAAATTGAATTGAACTTTGCATATGATCGTGAGCATGCACGCGTATGTGCTTATGACCTGTAGTGAAATTGTAACGTTTATTACATTAACAAGAGATCCCAGAGGGATCTTGGCGCCCACCATTGAATGATCTTTATAGGTTCCATGTCAGATTGATCTTTTCTCTACTTTTCCCTTCCTCTAAGTCTTACTAATCTGTGTAAATTCAGAAACAGCCCTCTAGTACTTTTCAAACAAGAGGAACCTCTATAAAAAATTTAAGATTTAGCGATAATGGCTGTCTGTTGTTTTCGGATTGGTCCCAAAATGCAACACCAGGGACCAAGGGGAACCTACATATGAAATTTGAGAAAGATCCCTTCAGTACCTTCTGTAAAATAGCGATAACAAACTTCAATTGTCAAAATACAAGATGGCTGCCTGTCGGGCAGGTTGTTTTCTGACTGGTCTCAAAATCCAATATGCATAACTAGGCACAGAGGGCAACCTACAAATGAAATTTCAGAAAGATCCCTTCAGCAATTTCTGATAAATAGCGATAACAAACTTCAATTGTCAAAATCCAAGATGGTTGCCTGTCGGCCATGTTGTTTTCCTATTGGTCCCAAGATGCAATATGCAGAACTACAGACCAAGGGGAACTTACAAAAATGTTTGAGAAAGATCCTTTCAGTACTTTCTGAAAAATAGCGATAACAAACTTCAAATGTCAAAATCCAAGATGGCTGCCTGTCGGCCATGTTGTTTTCCGATTTGTCTCAAAATGCAATATGAATAACTAGGCACCCAGGGGAACCTACATATGAAAATTTGAGAAAGATCCCTTCATTACATTCTGAGAAATAGCGATAACAAACTTCAATTGTCAAAATCTAAGATGGCTGCCTGTCGGCCATGTTGTTTTTCGATAGGTCTCAAAATGTAATATGCACAACTAGGCACCAAGGGGAACCTATATATGAAATTTGAGAAAGATCCCTTCAGTACTTTCTGAGAAATAGCGATAACAAACTTCAATTGTCAAAATCCAAGATGGCCGCCTGTTGGCCATGTTGTTTTCCGATAGGTCTCAAAATGCAATATGCATAACTAGGCCCCAAGGGGAACCTACATATGAAATTTGAGAAAGATCCCTTCAGTACTTTCTCAGAAATAGCGATAACAAACTTCAATTATCAAAATCCAAGATGGCTGCCTGTCGGCCATGTTGTTTTTCGATAGGTCTCAAAATGTAATATGCACAACTAGGCACCAAGGGGAACCTATATATGAAATTTGAGAAAGATCCCTTCAGTACTTTCTGAGAAATAGCGATAACAAACTTCAATTGTCAAAATCCAAGATGGCCGCCTGTTGGCCATGTTGTTTTCCGATAGGTCTCAAAATGCAATATGCATAACTAGGCACCAAGGGGAACCTACATATGAAATTTGAGAAAGATCCCTTCAGTACTTTCTCAGAAATAGCGATAACAAACTTCAATTATCAAAATCCAAGATGGCTGCCTGTCGGCCATGTTGTTTTCCGATTTGTCTCAAAATGCAACATGCATAACTAGGCACCAAGGGGAACCTACATATGAAATTTGAGAAAGATCCCTTCAGTACTTTCTCAGAAATAGCGATAACAAACTTCAATTATCAAAATCCAAGATGGCTGCCTGTCGGCCATGTTGTTTTCTGATTGGTCTCAAAATGCAATATGCATAACTAGGCACCAAGGGGAGCCTACATATGAAATTTGAGAAAGATCCCTTCAGTACTTTCTGAGGATTAGCGATAACAAGAATTGTTTACGGACGGACGGACGGAGGGACGGACGGACGGACGGACGGACGGACGACGGACCACGGACGCAGGGTGATTTGAATAGCCCACCATCTGATGATGGTGGGCTAAAAATCTGTTGTTATCATGTATTATATTTTGATGTGTTTGACTTGTCACACCATGTTATCATACCTGTATAGGTAGACAACTGAAGAATTTGAGTCCTGTATGTCATTGCACATATCTGTACCTAGAACAGGATTTAGTCAAACCACTGGATAAATCTAACATTTCACTTGATCCCAATGACTTTGACTTACCTGTGTTTTACTGCACTTTACTTTTACACTAGGGAAGAGGAGTTTATTTGAGGATAAATATTGTACAAATCTTTAACAATCTTTAAGGGGGCTTAAATGAGGATAAATACGGTACTACAGTGTAAACCTTTTACACTTAGGGAGGGGATTATTTGAGGATAAATACAGTACTAAACCTTTAACACTTGGGGAGGGGATTCTTTGAGGATAAACATGGTATTAAACCTTTTACACTTGGGGAGGGGATTATTTAACACTTGGGGAGGGGATTATTTGAGGATAAATATGGTACTGATCCTTTTACACTTGGGGAGGGGATTATTTGAGGATAGATACAGTACTTAACCTTTTACACTTGGGGAGGGGATTATTTGAGGATAAATACAGTACTAAACCTTTAACACTTGGGGAGGGGATTCTTTGAGGATAAACATGGTATTAAACCTTTTACACTTGGGGAGGGGATTATTTAACACTTGGGGAGGGGATTATTTGAGGATAAATATGGTACTGATCCTTTTACACTTGGGGAGGGGATTATTTGAGGATAGATACAGTACTTAACCTTTTACACTTGGGGAGGGGATTATTTGAGGATAAATACAGTACTAAACCTTTAACACTTGGGAAGGACGCACTTTGTGAAGTTTGAGTTTGATTGGCTGAAGGGAACTTTGAGCTATTGCATGGAAACCAATTTTCTATTAATACGAACAGTGACCTTGACCTTTGACATTTGAACCTGAAAAGCAATCCCAAGCAAGCACTTTTGGTAAGGAAGCACTGTGTGAAGTTTGAGTTTGATTGGCCAAAGGGAACTCAAGTTATTGGACAAAAACCATTGTGCGTACAACGCAGCCGCCCCCGCCGACATAGTAATACCTATATGTCACCTTTTCAAGGCAACGCAAAAATGATTCAATTTATGTAAAAATAAAATCTCAAGTTTTTGAAAGCTTTATATCCACACTGGAGATTCAGTTTTGGTTTCTTGACAAGTTTGCAGTCGTTTTTATTTTCCAGAAATAAAAGTGTAAGTCGTTCTAAACAGCAACTTACTTAGCTGCAGCCAGAAGCACATGGGGATCATGTTCACATCGCTTGAGGGCATCAACAGACTTTGTCTTCCTCTGGGGGCGTGGCTCCATGAATATTGACTCTGCCCACAGAACACCGGCATTGGGACAGTCTTGGATAGCTGTAAAATGAAAATCGTGGAGACAATATCTATAACATTACAATTTACATTTTATGTTTTAATAACATTTATATATAGTAAATTCAATAACATAAAGATATGAATATACATTGTATATATATAAATGGATTGGACAACAGGCTAAGTCTATACTGGTCCTTTTCAAAAATAATTTCACATGGTGTGCACAATGGAAGACTAACAACAGGCCAATTGACCTAAAGGTCATCTGACACATGATGGAAAATGAGAAGAAGTTCAAAATGTGAAAAGTTTATGGATGGCAGACAACAGACAAAGTAGGATGGCATTTACATTTTACAAGAAGATGGCTAAAGTAAGAATTTTAAGGAGTGTTTTGGACATCCCTGTAAAAAGAATTGAATTTAAATGATTTTCTCTATCTGCTGAAATGTGATGGGGAAGTCACTAGCCCCGGCTGCAGGTATAAGTGCAGATAGCAGGATTAAGTGCTGGTATTAAGATAAAGTGCAGGTAACAAGATAAAGTGCAGATAACAAGATAAAGTGCAGGTAGCAAGATAAAGTGCAGGTAACACGATAAAGTGCAGATAGCAAGATAAAGTGCAGGTAGCAAGATAAAGTGCAGGTAATACGATAAAGTGCAGATAGCAAGATAAAGTGCAGATGAGGAAGGACAGACAAAAGAATCTGGCCATGAGAATCTCTCGTAACTGGTAGCAATGCAATGGAAGTAAAAATCAATTGTATGCACCCACAGAATGAAAAATGTAAATTTTGCAGATCTTTTTGGACAGAAAAACAGTACATGCATTATTTATTTATCTATTTTTTCAATTCTAAATTTCATTTTAGGCAGGCTTTCACTTACCTCTGGCCATCAAGGTCTGTGCAATGTTCTTCAAGCCACCCCTGTGTTCTACTCTTACAGCCTCTAGCCTGTAGATGGTAAACAGACATCAGAAAGGGGATACTACTGTGTACAACACAGATATTAACAGTGTAATGTGTAATCACTCATGATTGATCATCACAAATTTTTAAAAATGATCAATGATCAACCAATGATTGACTGTTAGACAGAAAGAAAAATTTCTTCAAAAACATTCAACAAATAGAGAAAATGTGCTGGATATGTTTTACTCTGTTTTATGACTTTACTGACCACTGACTTTAACAACATCCTGTATAATTCGACCATATCCATCAGAATGGTCACCCGAGTATAGGCAGATTACCCCAGTATATGGCAGATTACCCGAGTATATGGCAGATTACCACAGTATATGGCAGATTATCCAGGTAAATGGCAGATTACTTAAGTATATGGCAGATTATCCGAGTATATGGCAATTACCCGAGTATGTGGCAGATTACCTGAGTATATGGCAGATTACCACAGTATATGGCAGATTACCCGAGTATATGGCAGATTACCCGAGTATATTGCAGATTACTCGAGTATATGGCAGATTACCCGAGTATATGGCATATGACCCGAGTATATGGCAGCTTACCACAGTATATGGCAGATTACTCGAGTATATGGCAGATTACTCGAGTATATGGCAGCTTACCACAGTATATGGCAGATTACCCGAGTATATGGCAGCTTACCACAGTATATGGCAGCTTACCGAATTATGTGGCAGATTACCCGAGTTTGTGGCAGATTACCCGAGTTTGTGGCAGATTACCCGAGTATATGGCAAATTACCCGAGTATATGGCAGATTATCCGAGTATATGGCAGATTACCCGAGTATATGGCAGATTACCCGAGTATATGGCAGATTATCCGAGTATGTGGCAGATTACCCGAGCATGTGGCAAATTACCCGAGTATATGGCAGATTACCTGAGTATGTGGCAGATTACTCGAGTATGTGACAGATTACCCGAGTATATGGCAGATTACCCGAGTATGTGGCAGATTACCTGAGTATATGGCAGATTACCCGAGTATATGGCAGATTACGCGAGTATATGGCAGATTACCCGAGTATATGGCAGATTACCCAAGTATATGGCAGATTACCTGAGTATGTGACAGATTACCCGAGTATATGGCAGATTACCCGAGTATATGGCAGATTACCCAAGTATATGACAGATTACCTGAGTATGTGACAGATTACCCGAGTATATGGCAGATTACCCGAGTATGTGGCAGATTACCCGAGTATATGGCAGATTACCCGAGTATATGGCAGATTACCCGAGCATATGGCAGATTACCACAGTATATGGCAGATTATCCAGGTAAATGGCAGATTACCCGAGTATGTGGCAGATTACCAGAGTATGTGGCAGATTACCACAGTATATGGCAGATTACCCGAGTATGTGGCAGATTACTTGAGTATATGGCAGATTACCACAGTATATTACAGATTATCCAGGTAAATGGCAGATTACCACAGTAAATGGCAGATTACCCGAGTATATAGCAGATCAGTAACAAAGAGGCTAGGAACGTTTTGTTTCAATTAGCACACCCATCCACTTTTCCTTAAAAAGTTGGGAATGTGACTATACGGGTGAGTGTGCTTATTAGGTCAAATATGGTATTATAATTTTATTCATTTATTCACTTTTCAAGTCTGCTGTAAAACTCCATATTCACTTTTCAAGTCTGCTGTAAATCTCCATATTCACTTTTCAAGTCCGCTGTAAAACTCCATTTTCACTTTTCAAAGTCTGCTGTAAATCTCCAAATTCACTTTTCAAGTTCGCTGTAAATCTCCATATTCACTTTTCAAGTCTGTTGTTCATCTACATATTCACTTTTCAAGTCTGCTGTAAATCTCCATATTCACTTTTCAAGTTCGCTGTAAATCTCCATATTCACTTTTCAAGTCTGTTGTAAATCTCAACTACTATGATATAATCAAACCATGATTCATGACAGAAAATCATGAACAATCACAAAGACAGATAAATCGTGAAAGTACCAGAAAGTGACAGGGGCATAAACAATTAAATGAAAGCTAGCCTTTGATTTACTTTGAGCCTGATGAATACAGCACCTTATCAAACAAGGGTTGTATAAGATTGTACTTACCAGAGATGTGCCTGCTGGGGATTTTTTAGTCGGGCCTTTTCCAGTATTGAACGGGCCTTTATAAGCTGGCCAGATTTCTCTTCCAATCTTGACATCAACAGCCATAGAGAAATTGCCTTTGGACATTTCTTCAGCTGGGAATATAACACATTTTTTCATTCATTAAGCATTATGATAGTAAGACCTAAGACATTTGAACACCACCCCCAAAAAAAACGTTTTTCTCATTTCTCTTGACTGAAATTATTCTTCCTTTGTCAAATATTTCATTTAATTCAATCTGATGTTAGTAAAGCTTAAAAACAAGCAATCCTACCTTTTTTGCTTTTTTGTGTTTTTCTTTTTTTTCATTTTTGTTTTTGTTTTTGTTTTGTTTGGTTGGTAAACATCTGCTATCGAATTATTGATTTGATTTGTATTAGATATAGTATGATAATAGAAGAATGTGTTGTTAACACTTGTTATCCAATAATTATTAGTTTGATTTGTATTAGATGTAGTATGATAATCAATGTATATGTTGAATGTGTGTCTAATGTATTAATATGTTAAATTTTTGTATAATAAAAACATCCTAAGCTGTTTTCACCTTGTTATGGTCAAAAAAATTGGAAAATTTAAAATTACAAAGAGAAATAACTCACCCCATGACTGTAAGCCTCTCTGGCCTCTACTGGCTTGCCCTGTTGTTCAGCAATCTGTCCTTTCATCATCCATGACTGTTAGCAAAGAAATATTTCTCATGAAAAACCCTTCATAAGCTGAAAGTACTGTGAGCATGACAGTAGTATATGATGTTTGATCATTTTTACTGAGATAATGGGCCTTTTCTGTGCTGCAATATGTAGTATAGTAGATATCGTTTGACACACAGCACTACACTGTGACACATAAAAACATGACTTCATTTTATTGTCTTAATGGTAAAAATGGGCATAAAAATATAATACATGTATATAGAAATATTGATATACAATAATGTATATGTAACAGAATCTTACAATCATATTGAGACAATTAAATGTTACAGAATAAAGAATTATTGAACAATCATCAAAAGGCTCTAGTCGTTTTTAATCATCAGGGCTCATAAAATAGATGTTTGCCAGGCCTAATTAACATCTTATAATATAAATTTTAAAACCTTAGGCTGTGTACACCTAGGATTTTATCTCTCATGCATGTTGTACATGTACAACTGTAACTGTTAATAGACTGATTTGTCCTTCAGTTGATTTTTCTCAAAGTTTACAAGCAGCTTTACTGATTTAGAAGTATATCAATAATTTTCCACAAACATTAAGAAAAAGGTCAGGGAAAGAACAATACTAAAGTGTTCAGCAGATAGATATGTTATACATGTTTTCTTGAATATATATATAGAATAGGAATAACCAGATTAAGACATTTCATCTGATACAAATGTAGCTGTCTGACTATTAAGCCCAATTTAATATTTCTTATTTTATGACCTCAGACCCTGATGTTTCTCAGGGCCTTTGGCCCTTTGATTAATTTACTTCAGATACATACATTGCATGTGTGTGAGTGTAGGGGTATACATGTTTGTTTCCTTGTTATAGTGAGAAACTAATATTGATTATATAGTGCTGCTTCACTGAACCGTACAGGCCAAAAAAGACCCTGCAGGACACCGACCCTGATAATAGATTTCCATTCTAACCTTGGCGAAATCTGGGTAGTGTCTGACTGCCTCGTCCAGAAGTGTGTTGGCGTTCCTGATCTCTCCTAGACACCATTCTAGTTTCACTGACTTCATCATCACCTGTATACAACAATAAATAATTGTTATCAAAGATCATGAGATCAGATAAGTAATGAAAATTTTGAAACATTACCCCAGTGTTGCTATCTCACCAAATTTTCCCACGTTAACCCAATTCTTAGTCGCCTTGTTTAACTTATTTGATAAACCCGTCCTGATTTCAAATAACCTGCCATTTAGATTCAAGATCTGGGATGACCCAGATTTGTTAACTTTTCAATAATGTCTTATCACTTAATTTTGCACGGAACATTTCATAAAGAATAAAAGATAATTTGCCCTATTAACTTCGCATTTCAGTGCTGATTTGCCTACTCTCTCACGGTCTATCAGTTTCAATTCACCATTGAATTGCTACATTTGAACACACAAACCAAAGGGAGACAACTCTTCTAATTTGGACTGAAAATATACTTCTCCAAATTAATGTGTAAAGCAGCGACTAGCACATTTAAAAAATCTTAGGTCATAGGCTGGAATCAAAGACTTTTCAAGATCAACATTTAATTAAAGCTTTTTCAAGGTCACATATCCATGCCCGGGTATGGAATCTGGGCTTACTAGAACTGTCATCATTGTAAAAAGGCCATTTAGGCAGATCCAAAAAACACAAGCCCAGGTTATAAGTTTGACGATATGAACAATACTCCTGAGAATGCTCAGATCTAGAGGTTCCTACCCGGGCTGTTGGAGCACTAGCTCTCGCTTTCTGAAGAAGTCTCCTGGCTCTCTCAAATTCATTGTTTTCTGACTCGAGCTTGACAGCAGCAAGCCAGATCTCTTCACTGTTCGGATTGGCCTGGAATGCCAAGGCAAGAATACTCCTGGCTGCCGGTACATCACCCTGATACATAAAACATGTAGCATTGTAAAACAGGTACAAATATGTATGGAAAAGATAAACAATCTCAGGTCCCTGACCCCAACTAACACACCTAATCATCATCTCCTACATCTACACCTGTTCCCCTTACTCTACCACCATCCTCATTGCTCTCAGCTACTGTACTTGTTTGTTTATTTGTTTTTGTTTAACATCCTATTAACAGCCAGAGGAAAGCCGGAGTACCCAGAGAAAAACCACCGGCCTACGGTCAGTACCTGGCAACTGCCCCACATAGGTTTCGAACTTGCAACCCAGAGGTGGAAGGCTAATGTTAAAGTGTTGGGACACCTTAACCACTCAGCCACCGCGGCCCCCTACTGTACATACTCCCACCTTTACTACCTGTCCCCAGCTCCCTTTCATGCTCTCTACTAAACCCAAATCCCTGCCTCAAAGCCTTATTTATGTTTCCAAAAAAAAACAACAACAAAAACTCTGATACCTGCTCCCCCCAACACCATGCTTTCCTTACTCCCCCCCCAAAAAAAACAAAGTTTAACAATATTACAAACCCTCCATGACTGCTCTCCGATCTCTGCTCCACCCAACTTCAATCCCTACCCCCTAAACCCCCAATTCCTGTGCCCCCTAAACCCCACCCCACCCCCAAAACCCCATGCCTGCCTCTGCCTACCATACTTGTACCAAGCTGTCCTGCTATATACTTACCGCCAACCACTTTGACTTAGCCCCCATCAACCACAGGACCTCTGCCTTGGGACAATGGGCTACAGCACGCTGTAACAGGGACTCCAGGGACTCTCTAATAAAGAAAGATTACAGCGTACAGGTAAGGTTTGCTGTAATTTTGACAGGAATTACTTCAAAAAGCATGCCTTCATACTATATATCTTATTTAATGTTGCTGGAATATTTCGTGGAAATTGATGCTGTTTTTGTTTGTTTGTGCTGGGTTTATTGCCCCATAAATAGCCAGGATCATTTTGTGTTGTCCCCTTGTAGTATGTGGTGACTATTTCACTGAACAACATACTAAAGGCCTGTCGCATGCGATCCAGAGCAACTAGGGTAAAGTGTTTAGTCCAAGGATATAACTATGACAGACTGGCCTGTTTCTCAGCTTCAAAAGAAACACAAAACGACAGATGCCTTTAATCTGTGAATAGAATTTAGGCTCTAGGCATTAAAAAAATACTGGATAAAATATGAGTGTTATTGGCCCTACAGAACTCAAGATACTGTGCATGAACTTATTTGCTTTTTATAGTGACAGTGACCATGACCTTTGACCTCTGGGCTGAAAAGCTATTCAAAGGAACATTTTTTTATTCAAGAAAGTGCTAGATAAAATATGAGTGTTATTGGCCGTACAGATCTCAAGATATTATGCATAAACTGATTTGCTATTTAAATTGAAGGTGACCTTGACCTTTGACCTCTTGACTGAAAAGCTATTCAAAGCAAGCACTTTCTTTAACAATGTACTGGATAAAATATGAGTGCTATTTGCCCTAAAGAACTCAAGATATTGTGCATAAATTTATTTGCTATTTATAGTGACAGTGACCTTAACCTCTGGGCCTGCATAGCTATTCAAAGCAAGCACTTTCTTTAAGAAAATACTGGATGAAATATAATTGTAATTGGCCCTAGAGAATTCAAGATATTGTGCATGAATGTATTTGCTATTTATAGTGAGTGACAAATCCAAAGCCGACACTTTGTAGGTTAAAATATGGAATAGAACTTTAAGGCTTGAATATGAGATGGCACTTGTACCCTAAAAATATAGAATAGTACCCATGGGATATTATTGGAGGGTAAAGTACAGAAGATTCAATATATTACATGGGATATATTTACCTTGTCCCGTGACTTTTCTCAAAGTAAGCCGCTCGCAGCCATATACTCTTCTTACTTGGAAACTCTGTTAAAGCAAAGGCATAAATGGCCCGTGCACACTCATTGGCTCCATTCACAGCACACTGAAATTGAGATAAAACAGCAATATATATATAGTAGGCCAGACTATTGCAGGAATAATTCACTATTGCAATAATAATACTATTGCAGAAAACACCATTATGATTATTTAACTATTGTGGCATATTATCACCTTCGGTTCATTTGTAAAAATGTTTTTTACATCTTGCATAGGTTTTTCATTTCCAAACTAGCCACTATGTACTATGTATTGTAAAAGGAATAACTTTGTTTACAATATCATTTCTTGTTGACCTATTGGAGAAGACTAATTTTAACAACAGCGACCAAATACTTGAATCTAAATGTGTATCTATAATGCATTTATATAATTGGTGGTAGTATGAGGCCGATAGCAGTGTCATTTTTCAAAAACTTTCAATATTTTCAAATAAATATCTCGGTAAGAGTACCACAGGGCTAAACATTTTAAGCCTGTCCTGTGCAAAATTAAAAAAAAAATTTTTTTTTAAAAATGCATTATTGTATCAAGTAAATGCCAATACCGAAATGCAAGATTGATTGTCAAATCAAAATGCAAAAATGTACTACTGAAATATTACAATTTCATGTCAGAGTCTACAAAGTTTGAAAGAAATTGGTTGAAAACATAGGTTGAGGATTTAAATGTAAGAGTAATTACTTTTGCAACGAGGTTAATTAAAATATCACTCAGGAAAACACTACTATATATTATCATGATTAGTAGGCCTACTAAGTGTTTTAGAGATTCGTTAAGAAGTGCGAGAAGGAGATCTCGGGACAAGATTCAAACACTCATAAATAACTACTGCAAAAATAGTATTAAATCAAAATCAAAAAGCCACGCAGGAAAACACATGGCTACAAAGCTAACTAATTTTCAAAGCGATCAGTAGAAAAATGTTGGAGGAGTTATCTTGACACATAAAATTACACCATACCCTAATTCTCCCATCAAATTTTGAAGGGTGTAAAAAAAATCACATGGAAGGCATTGAAGAAAGAATAACATGATTCAGATTCTTCCAAGGAAACGGTCAAGGTTTCTGATATAATGTAATTTTCTACTTGTCTTATGTGTGTACACAATTTGTGAAACCTAGCTTTAGTCTGCAGTATTTCACTATTAAAACATTGACATGGTGAGATAGCTACCGATTCTGCATCCTCCATCCAAGTATGTTTGCGATCTTCTTCTTCAATACCCACGCTGATAATGGACCGACTGTACAACACAAAACACCAGTATATCAATGAACAAATAAAAAACATTTGTTACATACATGAGGTATTTATGAGCAGATAACTCAGATGAGCTTATCTATAGTTTAAGATTTCCAAAGGACCAATGATAGCAACTGTTACAGCATATACATCTATGCTGGCCTGACTCCTGTAGTTTCTTTGTTTCCTGGGGCTGCAATAGCACAGTCAGAGCACCAGCCTTGTAATCTCAGGTGAATTCCGAGGTGTGTGATTCGACGCTCCTGGCCCGTGTCGGTTTGTGTTTCTCGGGAAGCTGAGAAACAGGCCAGTGTGTGTTGTTGTAGTTGTGTCCTCGGGCGAGACACTTTACACTTATTGCTCTGGATGGCATGCGAGGGGCTTCCCATATGTTGTCAGTGAGGTAGTCACCAACTGCTACAAAGAGACCCTGCCTCAAAATGACCCTGGTATGTTCAAGGGGCAACAAACAAAGCAAACAAACAAATCTTTGCTGGATGTAATCACTCCATGAACAATCAGGGTAATTTTAAGGAGAGGCCATATTGTAGTAGTTGTCTCAATGAGCATCATGCCTCATGCCAGACACATGCTGTCCAGTAATCAGAGTGAAGTGATTTGCATAAGGATACAACCATAACAGCCCAAGAAGGAGCTCCTTTAGAAATACAAACCTCGCTGGTTACAAATGGAACAATACACTGAAGGTCTTGACTTGAGGTGAATTATGATGCTCTACTAAGCTATAGCAGTCTTCTAACCCATCCCATAATCCAATACAAGTATGTAAATAAAAAGAGCTTCATAACATTTTCAATAGACCAATGAGAGCAGCCGTTAGATCTATTAAATTTTCAATTGACCAATGAGAGCAGCAGTTAGATCTATTAAATTTTCAATTGACCAATGAGAGCAGCAGTTACACCTGTGAAATTTTCAATGGTCCTGCACCAATGACAGTGGCTGTTACATCTGTAAAAGTTTCAATGGACTAATGAGAGCAGCTGTTACATACATGATGGCCTGACATGTGATTATGCTGCCACTCTTCTCACAGTCCTCTCCATCTTTGATCCACTGTTCTCTGTTAATTTCCACCATGTTGGCACGGAGAGAATTCAGAGCTACCAATAACAAACGAGAGAATTCAGAGCTACCAATAACAAACGAGAGAATTCAGAGCTACCAATAACAAACATACACCTTATTGAATCATTTATATAAATAATATTTCATTGATCATTCTTTATCTGCTACACTTCATAGGATCATGGGAATACCTTTTTGAAATTTGTGGTTTTTTCTTACCACTACAATGTACATACGGTAAACCTCCAATTAGTTCGAACACACGGATAGTTCGAACACACATTTTTTTCTAGAAAACAATATATTTTAGCTAGTCATAGTTTGAACTCTGGTTGTTTATAACTGACACTATTTCGGATAGTTCGAAGTACAGTAAGTTTTTTTTCGGCAAACTCCATTGAAAACTCATGAAGACCTGGCACCGACGACTGGTCCAGAAAAAATGTCAAGACTTAAATTTGATCAACAGGCACGTTTAGGTTATTAGATTGTAGGGGTGATCATTAGAATGCATCTGTGATTTAATATATGCCACATATTTTAGCGTTAATTCAGTTTTTTCACATTGCAAAATACACCATGCACGAGACAGCTGATTCCAAATTTAGGCCCCGACAATGTATAAATAATATGCGATATTTGTATTCACGCTGTATAGCAAACCTAAGAAATCAGTCCGTGTATTTTCAAATATAACTAGTGGTAACTTATAATTATGATTATTTAATTGTGACTGGACATCTCTTAAGTATTGCCAATCAAGGTATTACCTGAAAACCTGCGACTTCACGCTAGGTAAGCAGGCCATGCGAGGTGTCTCTTGCGGTAAAGTTGAAAGGATCGGCCACTCGGTCATGCTGAGTGACATGATATGCATTCATATACAGTCAAAACAATCCACCGGTGTCCCAATTAGAGATGGATAATTTTGCAGGCATCAAATATGTTTGGTAGCTAATACGACTGGGCATATTTAAAAGCAGACATGTTGATGTTCTGACCTAATTTTATTAACATATATCGCCTATTTTTACAGTAGTGCTTTCGTAAACGCAACAGGTTATGTAGACTATGCTTTCGGTGTATAAAAGAGACCATTTATTACAATAATATAGTGATAGTTTCTGATTCAGATAAAAAATATAACCATGCGAAGATTATACTGTACAAAATGTTTAACTTTTGTGTCACAAATGAAACGTGTACTGTACTGTTTTGGTGCCTATAGCTAGCATTGCCGAGCAGCTTCGCGCAATAACCATCATAATTATCGCGAAAGGAAGAACGTTTAACGATCAATTAACATTGAATTAAATAAAATACTATCATTTTACTTACTTATAAATGTGCCATTGTTCAGGCCGCCATTGTTACATATCAGATTTACAATGGGATGCGTTTGTGTGTAATGATTTTACTCTGCCGAGATTTTCGCCGATTTCGACTCGGATAGTTTGAGCTCGAGCTTATTTTCTGAAGCATAATTTCGAATAATTCGAACAGGTTCGTCAATATTTATTTAATTTTGTTCGAACTAACCGGAGGTTTACCGTAGATCTTTGTACTTTCTGTGAGTTTACATAGATCTATTAACAGAAGTTACCAAAACTTTAATATTATTATTTGCCAATTTGGTAAAATTACTCCGGGTGGGCAAAAGACCATTTGTGGGAACCAGTGTTTGGCCTGCCTTATATAAATGGGTGCACTAAACGACCCAATTCCCAACTCATTTTTGCCTAATTCTTCCCAAAAAGTCATTAAAAAATTCCTCATTGTGTTTATAGAATAAAACTTTGAAAAACAAACAGAAAAAATATAATGGGAAATATAACACATATATCAGAAAAAAAGACCAATCAAGGGTCAAAATTGGTGTGTGCCATAATGTATACACACAGAATTTACACTGCATTATAAAACTGGTAAGCATGATGCTCCTGAAATAATTATTTGCATGTAAATTGTTCACTTAACTTAAATGTAAAATTTTCCCTACTTGATTGATTGGATTTTCCCAAAACACAAAGGAAACACACTGAGGAACTTTTGAAAAATGGTGAGCAAAAATGTTGCAAAAAAAAGAAAAAAAAAGAGCAAGCCTAATAGAGATTCACACTTTACAATTTACAAACTTGTCTTAACATAAGTAAATTATTACTGATCAATGTATAACAAACCTCTGTCGACGATTTTCTCCACCATTTGTAAGTTGCCGTTGGCCTCCTCCAGTTTTGCGGCTGTGATCCAAATCTGACGGTCAGTAGGAATGTTTTCTCTAGCCTTGTTCAGAACTTTACGAGCATTTTCATACGTCTCCAACCTAGCCAGAGCTAGCCACAGCTGTGAATAAAAATATAAAATAGTTTTCCCTCTGTTTCTACTATCAATATATATAGGTCAAGGTTTGTTCATTTCTTAGCTTGGATTTTCACCCCGTGAACAGCCAGGGTCATATTGAGGCTGGGTCTCCTTGTAGTAGTTGGTGACTACCTCACTGAACAATACATGGGAGGCCATCGCATGCCATCCAGAGCAATAAGGGTCAAGTGTTTTGCCAAAGGACACAACCAAAACAGTGCAGCCTGTTTCTCCCAAGAAATCCATACGGAGACAGGTAGGGGGCCTGATTATCATGATTATAGAAATATTCATCAAGACATTTTTTCATCATTTCAAATAAATAAGCCAAGTTAATTATCACTATAAACTTTGTCTGTAATGCAACAAGTTTTCTCAAAAAAATTTCATTACATTGATCAGAAACCAAAAAGTTCAAAAACTATTTTTTGGAAGCTAATACCGGGGTATTCAAAATTGTCAAAACATAGAATAGCATTGAAATTCAGTTAAATGTGAAAACTACTTATCAGATTTGATTATTAGGCTCTTTATTACATATGGTGACCTTTTAAAAATCCTCTCAGACTACATATTGAAGGCAATTATCAAATATTTGATCACTTTAGAACGGTGATACTGCTGTAAAAATATCTACCTCAACACTGGTGGGACAGCACTCGACTGCTCGACTCAACATGATTCGGGCGTCGACTTCATCCTCAAGTTCCACGGCCATTTTCCACAGTTTGACAGAGTTTGGGATGTGCTCAAGAGCTGAAAAGTGACACAACCTTATTTAAGATACTTCTAAAACTAAATTTTAATAATTACTTGGACCCCACCGGAAAGGCATTTGATGACAATTTTTACAACTGATGTGTTGCTTCAGAGAGGAGCTTTCATATGCCGAGAGCACAAGATGGCTGACAGAAATTGGTCGCTATAGTAAAACAAATGAGCGACCGTCATTCCAAAATCACCAGTCATTAGTCACTTTAGACAGGTGGTTGTTATACAGAGGGTCGTTATATAGTAAAATCTCATGGGGAATCTTAAAATCGGTCTTTATATACAGGCGGTCGTTAGAGCAGGTTTGACTATAGGAACAAAGAGCAAAACTCTATCAGTAGAATTCATTCTACCTTTTCTGAAGACACGTTTCTTTGGTTTCATTTCATTCTCGAGGTCGGATGCTTTTATCCACAGTCTGACAGATGAAGGTAGATGTCGCACTGCTTGGGCGACGATAGCTTTTCCCTGGTCCCCAGGCTAAAAGACAATCATAGATATAATTTTTAGAAAAGTGTTGAGGAATAGAATTGTTCTCTACTTCGATGATGTGACAAAATAATCTCGGGGTGAGATTCTAGTTTGTCTAGCCTGAGGCTCTGTCGACGATGGAAAATTAAGGTTCTCAACCTGTGGGTTGAGATTTTTTGTTACACCTATATCAGGAAGGAATAATCATTTTCATATTTCCTTCAAGTTCCAACATATATTTTTGCACTGTGAATTTTCATTTGTCTGTGAAAAATGAAAATATAAAATTTTATAAAAATTAAATTTTACAATAATTTTCAAACAATTGACATCATTTTGATACACTGATCATTCTTGCTTAAATGGAAGCAGTTAAGGGTTCTTACAGCGCTGCGCGCTGAAGTGTGTACGGTACTTTTTCAATAGTAGTACAGCAACTGTTGATTGTATTGAATCGCCAACCGATAAGCTTGAAACAATGTATCGACCTTCCTGATTGGTTCTGTGCCGAAAGGGGCGGGGCGAACACGGAGTATGTACTGTACCAGGACCGTGGCTGTGTATACACACGTGTGCGATTATATATAATTACATGACTATGCAAAACAATGACAACTTTTACGTTAAGTTTTAAGCATTTAATAAAGATCTGGTACTCGTTGAACACATGGGTTGTTACACACATATATATGCCATGTTGTTATGAACAACTTATATGATACCTTCCGTGATTATACATATCCACACTGTCGGAAAAATCCAGACATGAACGAAGCAGGGAAATCCAGAGCATCTTAAATACTTGGCTTACATTTCTTTTTGAATTCGATGAATTCCATAACATCTTGAGTCACCTTTTTACTTTTCAGTGGTTTCCGTTTGACGATGGGCGCTAAAGACTTAGTCGCATAAAAAATCTTCATAATTTTGCGACATCCTGATTAGACAAACCGGTCTTATCACTGATGGCTGAATATGAGAGTCCTTCTGAATGTAGATTATAAACAGTTTTTTCTCGTTTTTTTATCTTCACTTTTCCCTCTGGTGTAAACACGGCCCTTGGAATTTTACATGTTTGAAGTAGTACGTTATATGCGTACCGTCGTGTACACCGTCTAGACCTTATAGTTTCCCTGTTTTTTTGTCAGACATGTAAGTAACCAAGGTGATTTGCATTACATGTATAAGCTCACAACTACATGTGTATAACTGCAACTTGCAAGGTTTAACCAGCTAAATTTACAATATATCTAATATTTATACATTTAAATGTTTATTATGCAGATGTTCTTTCAATATGGACAACACAGTCAGTGTATTTTGAAAATTACGCACGTATTGATTGATGATCGTCAAGCTAACCAGCCCTTCGAACTTTGTCACCAGCTGACCAGGTCGACCCTTCAGTTCGGGGATATATTTTCCCAATACACTGATTTGAGAGTGGGAAAGTCCATTGTATAGGGTAGATAGCATTTGCACTTCCTTTCACACCTCGTGTACAAGCTAAACTATCTGGGTCACGATAGCGATTCAGTTTACATGTAATTTGGAAGGGTCAAACATCAGACAAAACTGGGTTCCGGAGCACAGGGGCTTGGCACGATGGTGATGACGTTCCATATATGTATGTATAGTATATACATTCATATATGGACCTTCATTTATAAACTTGTCACTGAATATTTCACTTGAAGAACATTTTCATAACCCGCCATTCTCACAAGTTTACTCATGTGCACACGAGTGCTGAGAAAGGTGTGTGCATTCAGTTCGACCAATCAAATCAACGCTTACTCAGCGCGATCGACTTTGTTAGAGTACTGTCGATACACAGTAATGTAGTACCAATACCTGTCGTACTTGTGTTACACTTTGACCGTACACACTTCAGCGCGCAGCGCTGTAATTACTGTGGGAGAAAATTGTAACACCTGGGGAAAACTCAAGTGGTCGGGCAGGTGGCCTCTATACCTTTTCACATTTCTGATACCTTGGCAAAAGTCAAGTGTATTATCACTTCAAGGCCCAACTGACCACACACTGACCCCAAACTGACCCCAAACTGACCACACACTGACCCCAAACTGATCTCACACTGACCCCAAACTGACCACACACTGACCCCAAACTGATATCACACTGACCCCAAACTGACCACACACTGACCACAAACTGACCACAAACTGACCACACATTGCCTTCTCCTTCTGTTACCCAAGATGTCCTAACTTACCATGAGTCTGGCTGCCTCCAGCCAAGCATCTTCACTCTTTGGACACTCCTCACAACCCTTCATGATGAGGTTCCTGGCTGCCTGCACTTTGCCTGTCACTTCCTCCAACCTAGCTGAGGCTATCCATGCTAGTGTACAGAAACACACAAAAATTCTTTAACTTCATTACAATAATATTGCTGCAATAAATTTCAATGACGAAAACGAAAATTTGGTTTCTGACAGGTACTACCTCTATTCAGATATTTAAAGAATACTTCCAGCTTACACACAGTACATTGAATATCATATCATTTTACACAATGAAATTATTATGAAAGCGATTTATAAAATGTTGTTTTGAAACTTTTATTATTTGAAAATTGATGTCTTTTCATATCTATAAAATCAATAAATACTGTAAAGATAAATAATATCATTTGAGCACTTTTTCTTTTTTTGTACTTTTCGTTCAGGAAACATTGTGCTAATTACACATAATATTTCTATGGCAAAAAAAGATTGCACAATTTATTAACAAAAGTTACCTGGAGGGTGTTTTGGATTGGTTTCTCTTACAGATTTCAATAACAGTCTGGCTTTCTTTACATCACTGTAATAAAATTACAAAATGGAAGTTACATTGTCAAGCTAAGAAGTAGAATTTACTTTTATTAAAAGTCAATCTTCATTTGAAGGTAAATTCCAAAATTTACAAAATTTGGCTAATTTTCAATGATGGATCTAAATACAAATGTGAAACATCAAATACTAAGATATCATAAATAATGTCACAGGGCAAATAACAATCTGATTAAATCTCATTTCAACCAACCAATCAAAATGCAACAGGCAAAATTTTGCCAGAGACTGTTTCCTCTCAGCAACCGTGGAAGTAACATCATAGTCTTACGATTTCAAATAATTCTTGTCACAAACGAGAAAAAAAATATTCATTATTACAATAATAGTTTTTGTTCTTCTTTATTAATAAAACACTGTTTTTCGTACTTGATGTCGCCACCGTGGCTTGGTAACATGGACTGGAGGTCTGTTAGGTAGCCCTTGGGATCCATCACAGTTTGACCACTGACAGAGTCAGACACCTGTAACATTCATTGTGATAACACTAAAGATTAGGTTTAGGTCGCCAGCACTGTCCAGGATTTAAGCGGTATGAAAAGAAACTCAAAAACACAGAAAAATACACCCTGAAAAATGATGGTGGTAAGAAATGGCTGAAGAAACAATTTCGCTAGAAACACAGAAAAATAGATTCTGAACTAGAAAATGTCTGTATAAAGACATAAATTAATGTCACCGCTGTAATGTGACCTTTGCATTAAGTTTAAGATAACAAGAGGCCCAATGGGCCTGTATCGCTCACCTGGCTCTACTATGTTGATTACCTCTTTATTAAAATATCACAGTAAGCTAGATTTATTCGTATTAAAAGATTTTCTAGTCCTACATTCCAGCATTCTATTGGCCTAATATTAGGTCTTGCAGGCTCTTGGCTATCGCAAAATTATTGTTTACAGATTTAAGCCGATTTCACCCCTGTGACCTTTAATGAAGGTCAATGTCATTTATTTGAACAAACTTTGTAGCCCTTCACCCGAGCATGCTACAGGCCCAATATCAAGTCCCTGGGCCTCTTAGTAATTGAGAAGAAGTCGTTTGAAGATTATAGCCTATTTGACCCATGTGACCTTGAATGAAGGCCAAGGTCATTTATTTGAACAAACTTTGTAGCCCTTCACCCCAGCATGCTGCAGGCACAATATCAAGTCCCTGGGCCTCTTGGTTATTGAGAAGAAGTCGTTTGAAGATTATAGCCTATTTGACCCATGTGACCTTGAATGAAGGTCAACGTCATTTATTTGAACAAACTTTGTAGCCCTTCACCCCAGCATGCTACAGGCTCAATATCAAGTCCCTGGGCCTCATGGTTATTGAGAAAAAGTCGTTTGAAGATTATAGACTATTTGACCCATGTGACATTGAATGAAGGTCAAGGTCATTTATTTGAACAAACTTTGTAGCCCTTCACCCCAGCATGCTACAGGCCCAATATCAAGTCCCTGGGCCTCTTAGTAATTGAGAAGAAGTCATTAGAAGATTATAGCCTATTTGACCCATGTGACCTTGAATGAAGATCAAGGTCATTTATTTGAACAAACTTTGTAGCCCTTCACCACAGCATGCTACAGGCCCAATATCAAGTCCCTGGGCCTCTTGGTTATTGAGAAGAAGTTCTTTGAAGATTATAGCCTATTTGACCCATGTGACCTTGAATGAAGGTCAACGTCATTTATTTGAACAAACTTGGTAGCCCTTCACCCCAGCATGCTACAGACCAAATACCAAGTCCCTGGGCCTCTTGGTTATTGAGAAGAAGTCGTTTGAAGATTATAGACTATTTGACCCATGCGACCTTGAATGAAGGTCAAGGTCATTTATTTGAACAAACTTGGTAGCCCTTCACCCCAGCATGCTACAGGCCCAATATCAAGTCCCTGGGCCTCTTGGTTATTGAGAAGAAGTTCTTTGAAGATTATAGCCTATTTGACCCATGTGACCTTGAATGAAGGTCAAGGTCATTTATTTGAACAAACTTTGTAGCCCTTCACCCGAGCATGCTACAGACCAAATACCAAGTCCCTGGGCCTCTTGGTTATTGAGAAGAAGTCGTTTGAAGATTATAGCCTATTTGACCCATGTCACCTTGAATGAAGGTCAAGGTCATTTATTTGAACAAACTTTGTAGCACTTCACCCAAGCATGCTACAGGCCCAATATCAAGTCCCTTGGCCTCTTGGTTATTGAGAAGAAGTCACTTGAAGATTATAGCCTATTTGACCCATGTGACCTTGAATGAAGGTCAACGTCATTTATTTGAACAAACTTTGTAGCCCAATAACCCAAGCATGCTACAGGCACAATATCAAGTCCCTGGGCCTCTTGGTTATTGAGAAGAAGTCGTTTGAAGATTATAGCCTATTTGACCCATGTGACCTTGAATGAAGGCCAAGGTCATTTATTTGAACAAACTTTGTAGCCCTTCCCCCCAGCATGCTGCAGGCACAATATCAAGTCCCTGGGCCTCTTGGTTATTGAGAAGAAGTCGTTTGAAGATTATAGCCTATTTGACCCATGTGACCTTGAATGAAGGTCAACGTCATTTATTTGAACAAACTTGGTAGCCCTTCACCCCAGCATGCTACAGGCTCAATATCAAGTTCCTGGGCCACTCGGTTATTGAGAAAAAGTCGTTTGAAGATTATAGCCTATTTGACCCATGTGACCTTGAATGAAGGTCAAGGTCATTTATTTGAACAAACTTTGTAGCCCTTCACCCCAGCATGCTACAGGCCCAATATCAAGTCCCTGGGCCTCTTAGTAATTGAGAAGAAGTCGTTAGAAGATTATAGCCTATTTGACCCATGTGACCTTGAATGAAGGTCAAGGTCATTTATTTGAACAAACTTTGTAGCCCTTCACCCCAGCATGCTACAGGCCCAATATCAAGTCCCTTGGCCTCTTGGTTATTGAGAAGAGGTCGCTTGAAGATTATAGCCTATTTGACCCATGTGACCTTGAATGAAGGTCAACGTCATTTATTTGAACAAACTTTGTAGCCCATCACCCCAGCATGCTACAGGCCCAATATCAAGTCCCTGGGCCTCTTGGTTATTGAGAAGAAGTCGTTTGAAGATTATAGCCTATTTGACCCATGTGACCTTGAATGAAGGCCAAGGTCATTTATTTGAACAAACTTTGTAGCCCTTCCCCCCAGCATGCTACATGCCCAATATCAAGTCCCTTGGCCTTTTGGTTATTGAGAAGAAGTTGTTTGAATGAAAAAGTTGACGCCGGACGGCCGGACAGACGGCCGGACGGACGGACGGACGGACGGACGACGGACGCCGCACCACGGCATAAGCTCACTTGCCCTTCGGGCAGGTGAGCTAATAAAGAATGAACTTTTTAAATTGAATCAGTTGATGATTTTCTATTATAGCAAGTGTGGCCTTGACCTTGACTTTGGAATCCCGAAACACAACAATGTCAGAAGTATTCTCATACTCAATTTATGTTTAAAGTTTGATAGAAAACTACGAAAGAATGTTGTTACTAGGTGTTAAGATAGAAACATTTGATGATTATCTATATTAAGCAACAGTGACTTTGATCTTGACCTTGGAATTCTGAAACACAACAGTGTCAGAACTTAACTTACACTTGACCTTTGTGTAAAATTTGATGGAAATCTGTCGAAGAATGAAGTTGCTAGGTGTTAAAATTGAATTGGGACAGGACAGGACGGGATGGACATGGGCAACACTATTTTAAGGTGAGGCATACAAAGATTTGTATTAAGGATGGAAGAAACATTTCTCAAGAAACAAAGAAATATAAGTTCACCTGTAAAAAAGTGAGTAAATGTCGGGTGTGTTTTTTACCATTATTATGTATACTAATCCGTAGCATTGTTCCACTACCGTTTGATCATGAACAAGTATCAGCATTTCCTTACCTGAGTCAGTTTGATATCCATGAGAGTGTTTCTTGCCTGTCCGATCTTTTTCATGTCAATGTCAGAGGTTGTCGTCCCACCGAGAGGTGTGATAGCCCCAAAAGTTGATGAGTGACCCCCAAATTTCTGAAAAACGTAGCAAATTACGATTCCTAGATGATCTTAAAGCTAAAACATCAGATGTGGGCTAAAGATCCAGTCAATTAAATTATTACTACGAAGAGGAATTACAAAGTATTTATTAACTTAAGGTAGACCGACCCTTCTGTGACGTCACAGACATGAGTCCGGCGATCCGGCGATCCGGCGATCCGGCGTCCGGCGATTCGGGCCCTTGATTATATTCACGAATAGTTACATCTGGTTTAATTTTCAAGTCAGCTGGGAGATAAATGTTTAGGCCTACAACAGGATGCGGCCAAGAGGTTAAGGGGGTCGGTTTTGTAAAACTAAAAGACCAGGGAAGGCTGATGCTTTCAATGAAGTGAGAACATAAAGATGGTCCATTAAAAACAAACATAGCGCCGATATATCACATAATGTGCCAATGTGTGACGACCATATGACTCGGCGGAGACAATTTATAGTCAGGAAGGGGTTATCACATCTCCAATTTATAGCAATGTAGAACAAGAGGACACTTCATGGCGCACGGGCCGACGCATACTGGAGTTGGGGACTTTGGCCGATGCTCTAAAAACATGTGCACTTTGCGGCAACCAACAATTATGTACTCCATCTGCCAGATTGTATAGGGGAACGTAAGTTCGGCCTTGTGCACTTTACATGCGAGATGTTGTTATTCAGAATGCGAGGTAGTCAACCATATTCTAACCGCGGGTAGACACAGATCAGAAAAAGGAGGAAACACATGGGATGTAAACACAAAACTTGCAACATGCATAATAATGCATAATAGATATAAACTCTCACGAAATTGACATTCGACAATTTTTCAAAAACTAAAACCCGTGAAATTGATGTAGATGTTAAGTGCCTATTTACTCATATTCTTGATGTATTATAAATATTGTATTTAACTGTACCAGTAGGCCTATAAAACACGTTTCTTGTGATCGGTCAACTAGGCTGGAGATTTCACTCCATGGGGAGCTCTCTACCAGGTTCGAGCAGTTTTATAAATAGATCATAACAAAAACGGACGACGGATTGACAAGCACAAATTCGGGCAATTATCTTATAATCCAAATACTATGATTAATGGAAAATGCTCATGATCCTTTATCAGAAATATTTTTTTGATATAAAATGCTCTTTTTTTTTTCATCAGAAATCAAACAATACATGTAACACACAAGAATTTTTATGCATATATATTTTATTCATTAGTAAATGTATCATGAGTATGACACCACATGTACATGTAATTTATAAATTTCTTCTATAAACATTCTTGATGATATTCTGCTGAAGTTGTATTTCTGTATGTTAATATTTTATCATCAAAGGCTCAAGAAATGATATCAAACTGATACAAAAAAGAAAAATAATTCTTTGAGGTCATGCAATCATTGTTAGGCCAAATAAAATTTTTATTGTGTTTCCCCTTTCCCGACCTACCCTAGTTTTTTTTCTGCCGACCCTCAAACATTTTTTTTGATATTTTGAGTTGTATATCCTAAATCACAGATGATCTGTAAATAATTGCCAGTCAAAGTCACATCTTCTGGTCCAGATATTTGGACACTTGCTTGTTTGTGGTACATAAAAAATATTTGAAGATCCCACATCACCTGTTATAAATTACTACCCTGAGGTTTGGTGGTGAGGGGTGTCTTTACCACGTGTCCATGGTATCTTAGGCAAAACTGTATGGAAGTGAGCTGCCAGTCTTCTGGGGTTCATTTGATATTGTCAATACATTTTTTGAACACCACTAAATTACTAGTAAAACACACTTGATACAACTGTCAATGAACATTGAATTTTATTTAAAAGTGTTTTTCAGATGGAATAATTTAATGTAACAGTTATGAATAAACAAAGAGTTGTGAATGTTGATGCTATCTACGTAGTCATTATTATATCATAGATCAAGATATGGATTACCTTCAAATAAAAAATAAATGTTTTGGTCGGGAAAGGAATAAAATTTAAAAATTAAAAAAAAATAATTTCGGAGCCGAAATGGGAAACACAACTATATTTGTATATGGCCTTATGTGCGCCGAGACTCTAGGCTAGTTTAGATGAAAATAAAGTGCAGAAGTCAAACCCTGTGTACCCGCCAAATGGCAAATAAATGCCCTTAAAATCCAGAACAATGACGTTAAGCTCGCTGGTGTTTTAGTTTGATAGCTACGTCAATGTAAACAGTAGACCTATTACTCGCGCGGACATACAGGTACTGGAATGATATCGTTTTATAATCAGGTAGGTACGGTAAATCATCCTAAACATATGCAGGCTACAACTAATATCAGTCATGTATTGACAGTAAGCGCGGAAGATATGAGTCTTGCATTACCACAAATACTACATTATCGCATAGGTTGGAACGCTCGACACTCGAGCAACATTGTTTAGCGGTGCAAATGAACCTCAGTGCATGTTCTGGCATTCTGTATCACCGATACGCTTCGTTTGACATGGCGTATTAGAAGCAAGCGTCTGAAGGACCGTTAGTGTAATGTTCTAATTTTCATCCGGAAAAGAGGAAAATATCCGGAAAATGTTTATTGTGTTTGGGAAATCAAACAAATAAAATTCTTTTAGAAAAAAAGAAAGCACCAGTAACATAGATTACAACATAATTTATGAAAGAAAATGGTAAAGATTTAACAAAAAAAATTCATCAATCTCAGATTCCAAAATAACTGCTCTAATTTGGTAATTTGAGCCATACTTGAAGCAAAAGTTTTGGGGTACCGGCAAAGTAAACGGCCATAGTGTGAAAAGTAATATGGTGAGGTGTTATTTTTATTTTATTTTCTTAAAGCATACATATGAAATTTTTAATTAAGCAAAAAAAAGGGGGTCATTTTTCTGTTCATTTTTTCAGGAAAAAAATAAACGTGTATTTTTTTAATCAATTTTTCACTAAAAATAACAGGTTTTTCGTATAAAAATAGCCATATTTTGTTAACCACCCAAAGAATCTTCTCTTTTTTTGATAATTATGAATGATATTGCTCATACTGATGATATAAATAGGATATAAACTTCTTTTTATGCTTTAGGTGAATATTATCGGGGAAAGATAAAATCTACCAAAATCCTTAAAAATATGGTTCAGCTATTTATTAATACGTATCTTTATGTGGCCCTGGTAGTAAAACGAACGTGGTGACATATGTTTTTTATGTGCTTTTTGTGATAAGAGCATAATTAACATTGAAATAAAAATAAAATTAAGGAGATCTATCAGAGGAAACCCGAAGGGTCGGTCTACCTTAATATGAAATCAATATGACTTTTAACCTTTCATGCTGCCTATATTCTAAAAGGCAGAAAGTTTTATTTCAGAGCCAGATTTCCTATTATTTCCTATCATAAGTCTATAATTAATTTTTCTTTGTTTTCATGGTAAATACTCAAATGTGATTGGTCGAAAAATTCTTTCATTCTTCTATGAAAGAAATTCCGAGAATGGTGCGAAAAATGTGACTTCACAATATGACAATTGACGTTGCGTATTGATTTGAGAAAAAGAATCCCATTTAAAACCAGCAAAATTGTACATAAAACATGTTTTTAATTAGAAAGTCATTTTCAAAAATTAATTATAAGCGTTGATGTCAATTATTTTTTAGTTTCATCGGGGTATGAAACAAATTTTGTTTGCAAACTGTATGAATCCGCTACATCAATGCTTAAGTAACTTGGAATATGACATCAATTCCTTATGGCACTGACATGCAGAAGTGTGAGATTCTGTTTATCAAATAACTGGTATTCATGACTAATTATTTACATTTACACTGCAGCCCCACTATATAACTTTACCAAGCTCACTTGAAGGTTACGAGTCCATAACTCCCAAATCTTTATTATGATGTCATTATTATAGTGATGTCATAATTGTAACGTTGGCGATAACGAAAGATGGCTGTTGAAAACGCTGTTCTGTCTTTGACGATAATAATTTGCTCATTCATTGTAGGAGCAAAATTCCTGGATATAGTCTTTAAAAATCATTGCCAAATGTAAATATAAGCATTGAACTGCTTTCATTTGGAAGTTATGTGCTGATGAATGCCAACTGGACAAAGGCAAATTTAATAAAGCGCGCTAGCGCTTCATGTTGAATTTGCCTTTGTCCAGTTGGCATTCATCAGAACATAACTTCCAACTGAAAGCAGTTCAATGCTTAAATAAGTAACAAAACTATTTTAAACAGAAATTTTGACTAAGGTGGTGCACTTTTCAACATTGAAACATTTACTTATAATTACAACGTGGAAGTGTGATTTACCGAATGACACTTCTGACAAGGAGAAATTACGTGACAGAACAAGACTGTTCCGTGGTAGATTGTTTTACCTGTTCGCGTTCGGAGAGGGAGTTATTTGTACCAGTGCTGGCAGCCGCCCTAGCTAACATACTGTCAGGTACAGGGGTAAACCTACAAAAATCATAAAAACATTTTAACTATTACACAAGTCACATAAATGTTTGAATAAAACACAAGATTTTAACTATTGGAGAAGTCATTTAAATGTTTGAATACAACACAAGATTTTAACTATTGGAGGAGTCATTTAAATGTTTGAATAAAACACAAGATTTTAACTATAAATCCCTTAAATGTTATAAAACATAAGATTTTAACTATGATACTAGTTGCTTAAATGTTTGAATACAACACAGGTCAATATAATGTATTACAGGTTGGTTTTACATCATAGTTATATATGTGCTTTTTGTGGTAGGAATTTACCACAAATTAAACAATGCAGCAAATATTTCAAGCTACAGACATTAAAGCACACTTGAAACACATTATGACTACAAACAGGTTGATGCAAAAATGTTGTTTTTTATTCATCTATTACGTACATGTATTAATAACAGACCCAGACTCACCATTTTTCACAAAATTTACACTGGTTAATATGAATTCTTGACAAAATCATGAAAATAATATCTAACATCAGAATGAATTCAACAGAGACTATACAATAGTAAGACAACTACCAGTGATGAAAGATAATCCACAGAATAATTAAAACATGGGATCTGTGAGGGATCATGGTACTCTACACTATCGAATGACTTTTGACTCATCTTTGTAAGACTGATCTTTTCTCTAATTTATTTTCTTCCTCTTGGTCATTTCAAAACAAGGGGCCTACCCATCAAATTTGAGAAAGATCCTTCAAGAACTTTCTAAGAAATAGCGATAATAAACTTTAACTTTTAAAATTCAAAATGGATGCCTGTCAGCTATATTGTTTTCTGATCAGTCTCAAAATTTAATCACATTAACAAATGATTACAGACCAAAGAGAACCGACACATGAAAAATTGGAAAGATACAAGAAGTTTCTGAGAAATAGCAAGAATTACTGATAACAAACTTTGTTTACAGACAGACGAATCACCGGCCACGGAGATATAGCGTGAATATCAAATAATATGATAAGCAAATTTAAAGTCACATGTCTACGTAGAAAGTTAGTTTTCAATATCAGGAAGTTTTAGTCTTCCAAACCTACTTTTCAGCTCTAGGGTTTCTCTGTTTCTTTGTCCTAGCATCTCCTACTTCAGGCAGATTCAACCAGTCATCCACAGTCACATCAGCTAGGTCTCTCTTAGGAACACAAACATGGACGTAACTACATCGTCTGTTCAAAATATATTGCTGATGCCATTTTGTATCAAAATGATAAGCATGGTTTTAAATTTATTTTTTAAAAGAAACTACAACTTATTGTAAGAATCACTATTGGAGAACGTTATCGGCGTAATATTTTAAATTATATTTCATGTAACCAAGACTTTCCCTGAGTACAAAATATTAAAATGTATGTAACTGTGTTTTGTAAATACATAAATCAGTTTGGCTTTGCATAATTTTATAATGTTACCAAACCAAGAAGTAGTTGATCTTATATTTTAGTGATATATTCATTGGTCCTTTACAAGCGATTAAGAAAATTTGAATATATATGAATAACTGTGATGGTTCATGGATATGGGCATTTCAGCTGTATAGTCCAATAGCTAGCTTTTGTGGCTGTGCGGTTAAGTGTCTTGTCTGTGTACCGAAGTTAAGCAACGTCGAGCGTGGTCAGCTCTTGGATGGTTGACCGTTCCGTTGTCCCCCCTGTGCACGTTACATAACCGTTAAATGCTTTCTTTGTGTTCAGTATTAAAAATATTGATAACAAAGGCTGAAACTTCCAATGAAAGTACTTGAGATGAACATAAATTTTCTACAAAAGGGCAATTCTGTGCTAAATTAGAAAACCGATTATAATCGATAATCAATCGATTTCGCGTTTCCAATTATCAATTCTGTAGTGGAAGTTTAACTGATTCCCATCACTAGTATCTAGGTGTTATGGAAGGGTAAGTGTCTTCACGTTCATAGATGCCATTTAATAAGCTCTGATGACAGACTTGGTTTTTGATATATGGTCGTCGTCAGAGCTACCATTCCCTTCCATTGCCAGAGAAGAGGTAGGTAGGGTATGAATATTCCTTCTGTTATGATGCCTACAATGCAAATCTAAGTCAAACCTAGGTTAAAAATTTACCTAAATCTAAAATCAACAGTCATCAATCGAAGATAAAAATGTCTACCAGTTCGACACAACTTAACAGGAATCTACAGACCATCACAAGTATTAAGAACACAAACATATACATTTTGTATCCAAAAACTAGTCTTACCTTTAAATCTGAGAACTGTTGCTGAATTTTAGGCCTCTCTTGACGATATTTTTCCAGTTCTTCTTTCAACTTTATCTCTCTCCTTTCCCTCCTCTTTTCGTCCATTCTCTTATCGACAGCTTCATATATTGCATCTGCTTCTTCGTCATCTTTGTCGTAAGGATCTTTAGAACACAGACTTCCTCCGTAACCAGCAAACTAAATCAAAGTAAAGAGTCACTTCAAGCATGTTTTCTTTCGTTCATTTGAAACCAAACAACATTTTTGAATAAATTTTTCGTGGTTTCAAGCTATTTAGATCTCCATTCTTTGTTACCATAAAACATGAAATATTTGTGGGTGATTTTTTTTCGCGGTTTCAAGCTATTTAGATCTCTGCACTCTTATTAACTGTAAACATGAACTATTTGTGGGTACTTTTTTTCATGGTTTTAAGCCATTTACATCTCTGTAGTCCTGTTACTGTAGCAATATATATAGAAACTGTGGTTTCAAGCTAGTTACATCTCTGATCTATTGTTACCGCAAAACATGTAATATTTGTGAGTACTTTCATTCTTGGTTTCAAGCTATATAAATAGTTTCTGGTACAAACGAGTTATTGTGGGTACCCAATATATCTAAATATTGGTAAAAAATTTCAACTAAATTTCACTGTGCCTATTTTATCTATAAGCCCCCATATAATTTATTTTTACAGTATCAGCAATTTAAAATAGTAAGCTGAAAATGGTCCACAAATAAGCCCTCCCAAAACTTTCATACTGTCATTTCACACTTAGGGAGGGGGTTAACATTTATTTATGAACAAATACGGTAGTGCATTTAACAGTCCAGGGGAGGTGCCAGGTTCCTCTATTAATAGTTCTTAGCTCATAGGTCATCTCAGTTAACTGAGACACAACTGCCTCTACTAAAACAGGATGTATAGTGGTATATTTAGCTACTTCTTAAAGTTACAGGGGCTCCATCCTTGTTGATAACTATACCCTCGGGGTCTTAGTACAGAGGCATGAAAGGGGGATTATTTACAGTAATTTTTTTGTTTTCTTTTAATTTTCTGTGTAGTATATAGATAAAAGGATAAAACAGGTGTATGTTTTAGTGTGTGATGAGGGCTTCAAGGGCTGTATAAGTAGGGCTGTAGCGATACTTTCCTTCACGATATGATACGCATCTCGATACAGGACCCACGATACGATACGCATCTCGATACAGGACCCACGATACGATATGTATCTCGATACATAAAACTATTTCACAAAATTACAAAACAATAAGATAATTTTTGCTTTCCAGAATTTAATGTTTAAATTTGTTTAGATCTTTAAACATGTTTGTTTACTGTTTCTTTCCCGTCAACTGTTTCGTTATGGAATCCAAATTGTCGCCAAACGGGCGACTTCAATGTTGCAGGTGGTGAGGCAAGTTTCCTCCTCTCGACCGTGTTGCTTTTTGTAGTACATGTAGGTTTAGAGAGTGTGCAAAGGGCGACAACTCGTTTATAGTAAGTAATTTAAGGTATCGCGATACTAAGTTTACGTATCGTGTATCGTATCGCGGTTATGTACGACGACATTTATCGTAGTATCGATATATCGTTACAGCCCTATGTATAAGGTATGTGTGCCTTCAAGTCCTCTAGTGATGTACATTGTACTGCTGCTGTTGGAAGGAGATTCCATAGTGTTTTGTGTGTGGAAAGAATGAATATTTGTAGGTGTTGTAAAACAAATTAAAAAGGCCTCACAAAATACTGGTTTGAATTAAATTGTTTATGTGTTGAATCTTGTTTTCTAAATTCAAAATGATAATTGCAAACAATGATATAATAAACACCTCATCAAAATTGGCTTCATTTAGATCTTCTTCCTCCTCTTCATCATTCTTACTTTTCTTGACAGGAGGTGCGTGTCGATCGTCACTGGATTAGAAATATAAAGATAGGTAATTACCATGATAGTTTTATTACATAGATGGAATTTGAACAACTAAAGCATCTTTAAAAGAGAATTACAATTACCATGGATCAGATAGATAATTGAATTCTGCATCATTTTAGGCTTGGTGTTTATTTTACAGAGAATGACATCACAGAGTATGGATTTTTATTTATTTATGTGGAGGTATAACTACACTTTAACTCTATTATACAAAATATGGAAATTTTCATTTCAATCCACTGTAAATTCACTTTTTATTCAAAATAAGTGAGTTATACTCTAGGAAAGCTTGATTTCTCCTCTTCTCAATGATGTTTAATAAATAAATACAAATGTTTTTTGAATAAAGAAGTCATATTACTTTGCATTCACCTTACTTTTTATTATGCATTTACACTGTTGGATCATATTACAAAAGAACAATGACCATGATCCAAAGTTTTCCAACATGGCTACCAGATTTCAGCTGTGTGCAAATACTTTATATGTGTAACATGTACATCATAGACATATGCAGTGGAAGTGGTAACTACAGATTTCACTTACGATATATCATCAATGTCTCGGGCAGGACCAATATCAGATCTGGTGGTGAAACCTGTTGCTCTGAAAAACAAAATAGGAGAATATAATAAAATTGTGATTAAATTCATATACATACTTCAAACAGATCTAGACTGTCTGAATCATTTCTGCTGACCTGTCTGAATATTTCTGATTTTCAGAATTTCTGGTAATTTTTTCCTTTTTCAGGTTGTTGATACAATAATTCATTGGGGAAAACAATCTAATATCTAGTATTGATATAATGTATAATCAATACATATATGATGTATTTATACATTGCAAGAGTGATAAGTATTTATGTGGTAATAAGTTTAGTCTGGTAATAAGCCCACCCCTTGCTTATAAGCTATTCTAGCTGGTCAGCAGAAATGCTTACCGTTGCTTATTGTAAATTATTTTTTGTTAAATATAATATATATATATTGGACATTTAATTAAGTTATATACCAAAGATACTAGCTTTGTCTGTTATTACTTCCATTATAATGGTCTGGCTGTTGTATAAACTAATGGTATATATATTGCGGCTAACTAGTATTTACCAGGGTAACATACTCCCCCATCAGGAAAAAACTCATCCTCAAGTTTTTCTTTTAGTAATAACAGCGATGCTTGTCAGGGGTCGACATTAACTTCTTTCTGCACTTGTCCCTTTGGACAAATAACATTTATATTCACTTGTCCGAATGGAATTATCGCTTGTCCCACTTGGAAATTTTCAATTTAGTTTAATGATGTTTTTCAATGTCTGTCTGTCATGCAGTAAAATGATAACATTGCAATGACAACTATATTACTGATATTTATTGGTGTTTTGTCCAAGTTACATAATGAAGAAAAAAAAATGCTACTGACTGCCTATTTTTGATTTACAGAAACTAAAGTAGTCTTTTAAGAATAGAAATAAATTGACTAAAACATGAACATAATTGTAGAAATGCAATAGTGCATAAATATCTGAAATACTATTATATTTGCTAAATCTTGCAATTAATAGCGAGCCTGATAGTATCAGCATCTGTTGCCACTTTAGTCCTTCAAATTTACTCGCAATTTCCTTGTACACTTTTATTCATATTCCTTTTTTTCCAATATTCATATTAATATTCAATTCAAAGACATCAATGGGACTGATTTAATATTTTTGAAAAACATGGAAAGATTAGTTATCATCTGCATAGTGTTCCGAATTAAACTATTTTCGTTATATAACAAGTCGCTTCCAATGTACACTATCCATGTTTTCATTTCTTTGTTATCATAGGTATAAGGTGAAGTCTTGTGAATGTTGATTTCAAAATATAAATAACCAACATGAAGACAATATTTGTTACTTGTCCCCGTTGTCCCGACAGCAATTTAGCAATCCTGAGTACCCCCCCCCCCCCCCCCCCCCCCCCCCGAGTTCTAAATGGGCGCCAATGTAGCAGAGTGTGCATCAGTAATTAAATTTACATCACTGCCTCTGCTAGGAATCAAATCCGGGACCTCTGGCTTACACTAAAGCTACAATGTAGTCTTACGATCAACCGATCAAGCTAAATAGGAGAGATCTCTAGCCAGGGCTTTTTCTAACTAGTTGGGAAGGGGCCTTTTTGTCTCATTTTGAGAAGAAAATTAATGAATTGGGAAAGATTTTTTCAGGAGTAAACTGCAAATTTTGGGAATTTGGCTTAAATTTGAAATAATTTCAATTGGGAATGGGGCCTATTAATGGCCCCAAAAAGCCCCTAGAAAATGCCCTGCTAGCTGAATGGTATATTGCGGCTAGCATTTACCAGGGTTACATTTATTCAATTTAATTCTATTGTGTGAGTTAAAATTTGTAACTTCACAATGTAAACAATACTTTTTATATTTCAATTTTGAGTAAAGAAAACTAACAGCAACAGTTTGGTCCATTGTCTGTAAAATATTACAATTATAAATTGTCTGTCTTGATACCTGATAATAAGTGGAGATCATGATAATATCGAGTATTAAGACATATGACCTCAAACTATCACAATCTACATACACATGTATATAAAAATCTCAATCAACACTATAAACAACAGTCTTTGATTTATATAGTGTCCGTCAATATAGGTGAGATCGCATCAGATCTACAGACTACAGTAATATTTCTATTGCAGATTATCCTTGTATTTCCCCGTGCTAAAATTCATTAATAAAGGTGGCTTAAAGCAATATATAAACACCAGAGTAAATAATACGTTTAGATTTCTGTAAAGACATGGAACATATGAAAAGACGCATTTCTCAAAATATGAAGTTCCGAACGAAAACACAACGTGAACCGTCAAAACTGGTTACACCAACTGGTGGATGCAAAAGAAATAGAACCGTCATTAATCGAAAACACTGATATAAGAGGATATGTTTTAAAATTTCAATTACGAACCCTCTTCCCAAACCAGGAACATATCCTAGTGGTGCCGGGAGACCGATAAAACTCTTTTTCTTTCGGCTAACTAAAGATTGGACCGACATTGTTGTCGTTTAACACACTCCCGGCGAGCTGCATCAACGTCAGAGTTGCGTTTTACCAAGAAGAGTAATCTCCCTTGTAATTGACGTCACAGTTTGTTTGAAAATGGCTGCTGCTTAGCGATGCACAGGTGCGTGAAACGTTTTACTTTCAGTTGAACACAGACAATTCTACCCGATCATGACTTCTGTCATCAATATATGCCACATTATTTGGATTTTTTTATCCCTCATACTAATGTCAAACGCGTGCAGTAGATTTTTGGATAACAAAACGGAATGTAATTTCCTGATTGTGAAGTTCGATTCTGGCAAAATGCCAATGTCTTTTGCGGCATAACAAGGTGACACAATTTTTGTTTAGAATGACTTGTAGGATATTGTAAATGTATTTTAACTTAAGTTAAAATACGCGGTGGAGGTTAGGTTATGTCAGGCAATTCACTAATTACTTGTCCGGTGAACTACAATGCCAGAATTGAACACATTATTTTTTTTCTTTATGTCTAAATTTAGGTTCCAAATCAAATCAGGACTCTCTGCCCATAAAAGTGCTGACAAGTATGCTTTTGTTAGCATTGCCGAAAAGTATTGGTTCTTTTTGATTTGAACGTCTTTCCAACTTAAAAACAGAAAGATGGACAATATTAAAACAAGTGAAATATTAAAAAGTCTAAATATAATAAACTTCATGTATGTTAGAGGAATGGAAAAATACACGGCCAGACCTGAGTTCAAATCCGGAACGTCTGAACACTAGCCGGATACTCTACTAATTGAACTACCTGGTTGCCAGTGATCGACCAGGTCCATTACTGCTACATATATGCATTTACATGATTTATTATGTTGTTTTATTAATTTAATAATTTACTTATAAATATTTTGTCATAATTTTGTTTACAGCTGAGGAACTATATTTTGACAGATACAGTTAATAACAAAATGGCAGATTCTCCTGCATCTCCGAAGAAAAAAGGTATTTAATCAACATAATTATATTTGCATGAAAAAAAAATGTTAATGCTACATGTAGTTCTATGAATGCGTAAAATTGATACATGCAAGATATTAATCAAAACATGAGTTTGTGATGCGTGTCGGACTCGGACACAATAAGATCTTATAATGGTAATCCTAATATCCTAAAATGATAAATTGTATTTTGTCCACTTTACGCAGGTAACATTGAAAGAGTTTCCCTAAGCCTTACTCGAAAGTAATTTCGCCTACTATTAACTAGGAGTTGCAAAAGTATATAATTTAGGCAATAGAAATATGATTATATTCTGTAATAAGCTCAGAGGGGGTCTGAAAATATAATTTTTGACACAGGTAGTATTGCAGGATTCACATTTGTTAGCAGTTTGACATAACTGCAATGGTTGACAACCATTGTGCTTATTACCAGACATGTGCTTGATAGAAAATATATCCTATTAGCCCCTGGTGTCAGTAGCATCTTTTGATATATTCTAAGTGATGACATCATTATAATTATAAAAGACAATATTACATTTGTATTTACTTACTGTACATAATGTTTTGTAAAAGGGACAAGGAAATCCAAGCGTCCAGAACCACTTGGAGAGGAGGGACACTCGAACCAAGGAACACCATCTCCTACCAAGTCCGGAACATCGACTCCATCAAAGACCGGAACACCTGTGCCTCAGCCGTCCCCAACAAAATCTTCATCACCGGAGAAACAAAAATCAGGTGTCTGTTTTATTTCAAATTGTTGAGTAATATTGGGAAAATACATGATGAAGTATTTTAAACATCCTTAGCAAAAATAAGCTGAGATACAGCTAGCATGTATATATATTCTGTTGTTTTTATTTGAGGAGTAAGTTTATATTTATAATCATGATCTAAATATCAAGGTATTCAGTCACAACATTTGACCTTGACCTTTTGGCCTAATAACCTTGATTTTTGATCCCAAGTATATATTTTTGTGAACTGAACATTTTGACCAAATTTCAATATATTCAGGCTTGATTATTGAATCAATGTTGGTGAATGAGTGTACTATACAATATATTTTGATAAAATATATATGAATTGTAATTTATGAATGTTTGCAATTTTTGTATTCATTAGAGAATGAATTTCCTACAGATGTCCCAAGCGAAAAGGCTCCACCATCCCCCAAAAAAACTGTGGAGGTGAGTTGAATTTGTCATTTTATGTCTGGTGTCTTCCTGTACAAATATTAAAAGACTATCTTCAGTAGAAATTCAGTATTTTACTATCAGGTGGTCAATTTATGCTCAGGAGGGAATCTATGTCTTATAGATGTCAAACCTCTTGTTTTAAATTAACTTATACCAGGCCCTGCAGGTAGCTAGGCATATGAATTGTTGTTTGTACCTGCTACCCCCATTGTATGATTGAAAGAGGAAAATGAATTTGAGATATTATCTTTTCTCTTCCTTGATACTGCCCTACTTTTGACCTTTAGTTGAGCGCTCATCTCTGTAAGAATGTGCTAGTCTTTGGGTTCTGTCCCCTTGTCGAGACATACAGAGTCTATACAAATGTTAGTTTCTAATTCTGCTTAGTGCTCCGCCTATTGGGAGTGGGACAACTAGTTTGCCCGTTGTCAGTATAATGTGACCTAGTGAGGTGTCCTGTGAGGTGTCTTTGGCAGTATAATGGTTCAGTCAGGTATCACTGATAAGTCGGCATCAATTCCGCACTATCACAAGGAGACAAACACAAGCCTTCTAAAGCACACACCCACTACACACATGCACATCTTTCACACAAGGAAAGCTCTCCTAATTGAATTACAAAGAGATTTCTAGTAACAAATTTGACATAATCTGAATATATCAGAAATAAAATTATACCAGATGCATAAATACTACAGCACTGGATACATATATTGCTTCGGACATTCTAAGAAATGCTTTAATTTTCAGACAAAGAAGAAAGAATCCCAATCTGTTGAGTTTACCAATATTGATCCCAAGTCTTACGGAATAGAGTTTGACGATGAGGAGTTTGTATTTGGTGAGTTTAAGGGAGATAAGATTTTGGATTTTAATGAATCTGGGGCCAAAAATAAATGTCCAGAACCTAAATTCCTTGAATTTTTTATCCCATTGGGAGTATGTGTGCATAGGTAGTCAGCCTTATCTGATAAAGTGCCATGATAATTTGCTCTTAACATTAAGGTATGCCTTTATTCTTTATTGATTGGGTTCAGATTGTTCTTGCCACTATTCCATATTACATTGTGGATAAAGAACTACTGGAAACATACACATTTTAGTGGTGATCTTATATACGTGGTAATCTTGTTTTAGTGGTTATCTTATTTTAGTGGTGATATTATTTTAGTAGTAATCTTATTTTAGTTGTAATCTTATTTTAGTCATGAATTTATTTTATCGATCATCTTATTTTAGTGGTAATCTTATGCAAGTAGTAATCTTATTTTAGTGGCAATATTATTTTAGTGGTAATCTTATTTTAGTGGTAATCTTATTTTAGTCGTAAATTTATTTTAGTCGTAAATTAATTTATCGGTAATCTTATTTTAGTGGTAATCTTATTTTAGCAATTTTCGCACTGGAACAATTCCCCTAAATTATGATAGCAATAATTGTAGTTTATCTACATTGGTTTCTATGACAATCATTGTTGGTGTGCTAATTCATCATTCCACTAATCTGTTTTAATTTGGTTTTGTGCTTAAAATTTGAGTGCATCAAATTAGTTACGCTTACAGATTAGGTTTGAATCTGAATGATGAAAAATTTGCAGAGTTGAAGAACACCTGGGGGGGGTTCCATTGAATTTGAAAATTACCTTGGCAAATTGAGAAGGAGGGGGCTATTATGTAAATTGGGAATTCATCTAAAAAGATAGGAAGGAAAGAGTTTCAAATGACAGATTGAAAAGGGATTTTTTTCAGTAGATTAGGAATTATTTTGACAAGTTTTGAAAGACTATTTTCAATATTAAATCAGAGACCTAATCTCAACAAATTGGGAAAGTAGGGGCTACAGCTTCTGAATTCTGAATTATTTTCTTTTAACAAGTTGTGGAGGAAGGAAGTCTTCAGTTGGTAATGGGTTCGTGTAATGAATTTAAAAGTTGAATGATTTTATCCCAAATTAAAACAATTGAATATTGCTTTTCTACTGTACTTCAAATTCTTTTGTTTTTTGTTTTCATTTTTCCAATGTACTCTTTTATGTTCTTCTTTTTGACATCTAGATCCCCCTTCTAATGATAAGGCCCTGCCTGACCTCTACCGCTTATTGGACACATTGGAAGGTGGCGACAATGAGTTGGAGACTGAGAGACAACCGCCTGCTCTCTTTACTCGACCAGAACACGTTCCGAGGTTCAAGAAAATCTCAGGTATGTTTTTTTGCAATATCAATGATTTAGTGATTGCTGCACTTCTTATGTTGTCAGCCTGTGAACAAATAGTTTAAAAGTCCAGGACGAATTTCAGGGAAGATGATTTATTCCATGTATATATCAGTAATATACTTAGGTTATGTTTCTGATAATCTTAATAGCTCAGTTGGTAGAGTATTGGTCTAACAGAACCTCAACGAAAATCCAAGATATATACTTCAAATCCTGCCTATATGTTGATTAGTGAGGTAGCCACGAGCTACTACAATGATAACTTACCTCAGAATGGCATTGTCTATCAACAGGGAGATAAACTACAGTATACACTTAAATCCAAGATATATACTTCAAATCCTGCCTATATGTTGATTAGTGAGGTAGCCATGAATTACTACAATGAGACCTTACCTCAGAATGGCATTGTCTATCAACAGGGAGATAAACTACAGTATACACTTAAATCAATTCTACACTTGAGTATATTTGATATGGTAGTTGTTGGCTGAAATTATCACTTGACTCGGTGACTAGATAGACTCTAAGCCTGTTGTACATGTTACAGAGCTGAAGCAGGAAATTGTGGATGCTGAGTTGGGACCTCATCTGGAGCAGTTCGAGGAAGGAGTCAAAGATGATGTTGTTATGCTTGGACAGATCTCGCTGGAAGATGTCCAGGAGGAGGAGAAACACCTTAGGGATGAACACATCAGGTCAGGTCAAGGTTAAATATAAATTTATGTCAAGGTCATCTGATCAAACATTAAGGTCCTATCAAATGTCAAGTTCTTGTTAACGTCATATCAAATGTCCAGGTCATATTGAAAGTCGAAGGTCATATCAGATATGTCAAGGTCATTCCAAATGTCAAGATCTTGTTAAGGTTATATCAAATGTCAAGGTCATATAAGATCATATTGATTGTCAATGTCATATTGAATGTCAAGGTCATATCAGATTTCAAGGTCATGTCACATGTCAAGGTCTTTGTTGAGGTCATATTAATTGTTAAGGTCATATTAAATGTCAAGGTCATATCTTATATCAAGGTCATATCTTATATCAAGGTCATATCAAATTTCAAGATCATATTTATAATGGTGATGTAACTCACTTAACCATCAATTTTCAAATCCCAAAATAACTATATATATAATTTATTCTTTAGTAAGCCCAAACGGTCATTACACAATCTTTGACTCAAACTTTGGGCAATTAAAGGCTTATTGTAGGACTAGGAAATAATATTTCCTTGCATTTAAGCTGAACTGCAATACATGGTCGGCTTATTACATTGACAGATAAATAAGTATACCATCAATCAATTTCAATTTGTTTTTATATTTTTTCCAGGTACATGGATCAGGAGGCTGAGCGGAAGAGAAAACAGAAAGAGGAATTGTTACGAAGAGAAGAAATGGCAAAGAAGCGTGTTGCTGAGGAAACCAAGCTGAAGAGAGAAGAGATTATGCGCAGGCTTGTAAGTCAAAGCTTTTAATTGGTGAATTAAAAAAAAAAAAATCACTAACAATATTTTATAAAAAGCAAAGTTATTAAATCTTTGGAAACATTTTATTTTTGCAAACAGTGTATTTTTCTGCCTAGTATGTAAGTGAGACAAAATAAAGTTGCCATTCCCAATTATGTTATCTATCTTGATGAAGTCATTAGAATTCCAAAAGCCTTTTAAATTCTTGTACCTTTTATGTCAGAAAGCCAGGAAAATCCAGCAACCTATCTGTTACCATTCTTCCTTCTAATTTGGCACTTTGACTGCACAAGAAAATTCCCAATTTCTGCCAGGTGACAATTTTCCCAAAATGACCAGGAAAATCACTTGGATTCAATCTAATTTGCACCATTTTCTGGAGAAGAATATACATTCATATCTTCACTAATTGTAATATGTGTATAAATTCTGAATGTTGAAAATATGAAAAATATGAAATTTATAATTTCAAAAATTTACAGATCTGAATATATATCTTTTCCTTGAAACAGGACATGCTGAGACAGAAAGAAAAACTACTGATGGACCGTTTGCACCGTGCCTACCGCCGAGCAGAAAGTCAGCTCATAAGCGTCCTGGAACGCAGAAAGGGTGAAGTTAAGGTCAGTGTTCACACAAGTGTATGAACACAACTGAAAAAAAGTGGCTGAAATTGACTCCCCGCCTCATTTATAGAGATTCATTAACTCACCATTAACTTTTAGACTTCAAAAAGAATTTACAAAATTTGAAATTTCTCAATTCATATTGTGTTACCGTATTTATCTGTAGATAAGCCCCAGTCCACAAATAAGCCCCCTTTTTCATTTTTGTAGAATCGTCAGTTTTACAATGGTAAGATAAAAGTGGTTTTATAAATAAGCCCTGAGGAACCTAAACTTTAAATTTAATACAGTAACTTTTACACTAGGGGAGGTGAATTGTTTGAGGATAAATATAGTACCAAACATTTACACTAGGGGAGGGGCTTATTTGAGCATAAATATCGTACTAAATTTTACACTAGATGAAGGGGCTTATTTGAGAATAAATACGATACTAAATTTTACACCAGGGGAAGAAGCTTACTTGAGGATAGATACGGTACTAAATTTTACACTCAAGGATGGGATTTATATGAGGATAAATATGGTACTGATCTTTTACACTTGGAGAGGGTGCTGATTTGAGGATAGATACAGTATTAAATGAAATTCTAGTTAATAATATCCGGAAATAATTTCAGACATTCTATGGTGACCTGATGACCATTGATGGTCAATATGGGGGAAGCCAAGGTCGACGCTGGAAAGTGGACTGGGACAGAACACCACAGCCTATACAAGTCAAACTGGGATGTCTCCGTGGTGTCAGGGACAAATTGCCAGGTAAGGTTTCATGGGTTTTCAGGTCAAGGTCAAAGTCACGGTTAGTATAATTAGCTGGGGCTGGTAGGGGACATGTTGGATTAATTTAGCAATACCCAGCATGCTTTTTTACTTTGAAATTTTATATCAAATTCCTCTCATCTTGTGGAATTTCTCTACAAAATTGATGATGAGTCCACAAAAGTGCCCTAAAGTTTTTCTGACCTGATCTACAGGAGGTCGTTACGTATTGATGGTGTCTCTCTACAACCGACTTGGTGGACATGCGCTGCGCTGGTCAAAATTGAAGAGTCAGATGTGGGGAGCAGCTAGTCTACCTGTCCAGCATGACGGCTACTTCTACAATGTCGAGATGAAGGTTAGATGTCTAGTTTATACAGAGAATCCTAAATTATGTCATTTCATTATGATGTCACATTATTTTTCGGTGATGGAAAACTGAAGTTTGAGTCAAAATTAGCCGGTTTTATTGGGAAATAAATTTCAGAGTATTTAATTATCTATTATTCATAAATATAAGTTTTGTGAGGAAGAGAATCTTACACTTGTGTCATTGTAATATTGAATTTTTTAATCAAGTTCAATTACTTGATATGTCAAAGTTAAAGCTTGACCTTAAAAAATGTTTGCGGTTTTGACTTTGCTAACACACAAAATCTACTAATATTGAGTCGAGTGAAAATTTTGAGCAGTTTTTAGATTCATTGGCATACGGGTTTGTTAACTGCTTTCAAAGACAAAAACAAAACTCCCATGGAAATAAAGGACTTTACAGTAACCGGTATGTCTAAAACATGAACTTTTATACTTCTAGTTTGACCAGAGTGTGTTTACCGTGCTACCTTCCAAAGCATCCCTGAAGCCTGGCATGGTGTTGGTATTTGAGCTTTTCCTACTTCGTGGAGCAACTGTCAAATCAGATCGGGTTGTGGGCTGGGGAAGTTTTCCAATCTGTGATGCCCAATTTGATATCATAGAGGGAAAGTAAGTATTAAATAAAACTTGATACTACAGAGCAAACCGCTTATTTGCATAGCCCTTTTTCCATGACAAAATATGCAAATAACCGGATTATTCGTATAGACGTAGTTGGGCTTTGGCCCCTCTTATATACACATGTAGATCGTCAGGTAGGTACTCAAAATGGGCGCTATATGATTGTTTATGTTATTTGCATTAAATATATATATATATATAAAAACATCATTCAAAATAAAATAAACATGGGTTGTTATTCTTTGTGAATGTACAAATGAAAATATTTGCATACACTTCATTGTTTACTACTTGTCACTCTGGGTCCGATATCGGTCATACACGCGTGGGTTGGCACTACGATGTACAATGTCATCGTTTCAATTAACACTCATTATCATCTTGAGATTCGTTGTGTTCCTGCTATGAGTATATTCGTTGTTTGATCATAGTTGATGAACTGCTGAAGCAATAGACTGTCTTAAATGACCGTGACATGTGTATTGTTGTTTGGGTTTGTTTAGGAAAAATGGCGCACACACAAAGAGTTATCGTTCATTACACATATACCCCCATAATGCAATGTGCCTAGTAAACAATCATGGCGAGCGCAACATGCCTCAGCGAGTGTTCAAGTACACAGAACACAGGTTTGGATCGATGCTATAACAAATAAACAAATCTCATCAAAAGATGATATATATAGATAATTTATTCAGTAATTCTTCTGCACAATGCTACTGATATGGTCTGGATAATAACTAAATGTCGATATCGATAACCTGTAATGATGAAGTGTGAACCAATGATTAGATAACGTTGTACATTGTGTCAAATGAATATGTAAGTTAAAACACATTTTATAGAACTTGTATCACGGGATAATCACAAAAATACCCTAAAATCAATTAAAATTTTTTGATTTTTTGAAATTTTTATATGCATATAAGCGGAGGTCTGTGTTTTAGTCGATGAAAATACACGGGAATAAAATACAAAGATAAAAAAGAAGAAAATCTGGACCTGAGAATTAAAAAAAGCAATATGCAAATAAGTGGGCTCTTCTGTATATATACTTTGGTAGGTTTGTAGGTTAAAGGACATAAGTACCTCTTTATAGGCCTGTAGATTAAAGTCACATTAGTAACTCTTTATAGGCCTGTAGGTTAAAGGCACATTAGTTACTCTTTATAGGCCTGTAGGTTAAAGGCTCATTAGTTACTCTTTATAGGCCTGTAGGTTAAAGGCACATTAGTTACTCTTTATAGGCCTGTAGGTTAAAGGCTCATTAGTAACTCTTTATAGGCCTGTAGGTTAAAGGCACATTAGTTACTCATTATAGGCCTGTAGGTTAAAGGCTCATTAGTAACTCTTTATAGGCCTCTAGGTTAAAGGCACATTAGTAACTCTTTATAGGTCTGTAGGTTAATTTGTTGAAATATTTCAATGACTTCTTAATAACCAAGAGGTCAAAAGTCATAATATTGGGCCAGTGTGCTGCCAACCGTGACCTATTTTTAAGGTCACAGGGGTCAAATGTTTTAAAATCTGTAAATAACAATAACCAAGAGACCCAGGTTCTTGTTTTGGTATGATATTACACTTTTTTTCCCAAGAGCAAAAGCAAATATTTTGTTCTTCACAAAACTGTAAAGGAAGTTATTTTGAGTGAATTGAAGTTTTATTTGATTGATTTTAATATTAAGGTATAAGTGTCCATTCCTGAGAGGTGAGATGGATCCTAACATAGAGAAACATGAGAAAGTGGAGGAACTAGTGGCCGGAGATCTTGACCACTGGCTCTGCAACATGTACCTGGAGATTGTCAAGCTACCTAGGTAAGTGACTTTGACCAATGGCTCTAGCATATACATAACCTAGAAATTGTCAAACTACCCAGGTAAGTGACTTTGACTTTTCTAGTGACTGGAAACCTTGACCACTCACTCTGTTATAGCATACACTTGGAGATTGTCAAATTTCCCAGGTAAATGACCTTGACCTTTCTGATGGCTGGAGACCTTGACCACTGGTGCTGTAACATGTACCTGGATATTGTCAAACTGCCAAAGAAATTCACCTTGACAATGACTTTATGAAATATACCGGGAGATTGTCATACTGCCCAGGTATGTGACCTTGACCACTGGCTATCTGAAATATACCTGGAGATTGTCAATACTGCCCAGGATTGGGACCTTTTTACCACTGGCTGTCTGAAACATACCTAGAGATTGTCAAAATACCCAGGTTTGTGACTTTGACCTTTTTAGACAGTGTTAATTGACAGACTTCCGAAAGAAATGATAATTTCAAATTTTGAAAATTAAAAAAGAACCAAAAAAAAAAAAAAAATGCATACACATAAACCTTGTGAGTCTGTAGAAATTAGTATTAAAACAAAATTAATACAGTTGTATGTAACTATAAGTGTTTCGTCTACAGGTTCCTCGCTGGACAGAAGGAGTATGAGGTGGAGCTAGAGTTCTCCTCCACACTGACCGCCTATCCTGATAGAGTGAAGACAGGAGGGGAGGAATATAGAGATGGAGAGAACCCAGAACCAGGCTCTTCTTCCACTATAGGCTCAGAACAGGAGGTGGATATAGGGTAAGTTTGTACAGACCTTGAAAAGGGGTTGGAATTCATGAGGTGATTTTGAGAAGAATTTGAGCACAATTTTAGCTTGCTGGCAGGTCCAAAGGTCTCATCGGCTTAATTTGACTTTTTAATTTTACATATTGTGTTATACCACTTCCATTTTTTTTCCATTTTCAATCTCCATCATGATCATATTTTACCAGAAAATCTTGCACATCAAGGATATAGTATATATTTTTATAAAGATAGATCTAAATCTATTTTCAGTGTCAATCAATTTAAAGATAGTTCTTTGTTATTTGTAAGTTATGTAGACTGGCAAATGTGAATATTGTATATAATGTGTTGATGAGACCAGTGATCTATTTTAAAGTCAAAGGCCCAAAGCTCAGAGGTCAAAGGTCAACACAGACCACAATGGATAATTAGCTATACGATTCCTCCAAGTTCCATTTGGCCAAAGGGTCATGATATTTTTCCAGAAGAAATAAAGTAGTAATTCAAACTTCCTAATCAAAATAACCTTTTCCTACTTTTGAGAATGATATTTGGGTGATTCTGGTAGTCCCTGCCTTATTTTCCTTGAACATGGGAGAAAGTTTTCCCTGAACATCGGGAAAAGTTTTCTTTGAACTTTGGGGGAAATTTTTCCTTGTTCATGGAAGGGGGGCAAACTTTGATTGAACATGGGTAAAATTGACTTTTTATCATTTTTATTTTCAGAACATCTCGAGACAGTCTCAAATCTCCATCATTTTACGAAACAGACAATGAGGGTCGTTCAGTGAGGTCAACTGCCACTGCCACAAAGGTCAAACTCAATGAAGCTAATATGGTGAGAATTATCAAAATATAAATCAAGAAATTCATTGATTATTTTAAAGCTGATTACACTTTCAATTAATCTGTCTCTTATATCAGAAAAAAATAGACAGACTTAAATATCAATACTTTGCAATCTTGATACATGTTTTTTAATTTTGATGACAGCTTGAAACAACAACCTATGGCTCGCGTATCATACACAAGGATAGGAAGATGCACATGGCCATCGGAGAGGATTCGGAGGAGAGTGACTCGGACATTGACGATATGTATGCCATCAGGAAAGGTCAGGAGTTCAAACAGGTCAAGGGCATGCCAGGAATGTTTTACAAGGTATAGTAACGTGTGTTGTAGTGTCTAATCTGCTGATTAAAAAAAATAATAATGATAATTTTCCTAGATTATTAAATCAGTTTAAATACAACATGATACACATTATTCAGTGAAGTTGAAATAAATTGTGAAAATAAATATCTAAGTTGATGACAAATACAACTGAAAAGAAAATAAACTGAAAAACATGTACTGTATTCAACCTAATAAACTCACCTGCCCCTATACGTGCACCCCACCTGTTTTTCAAGGAAAGAGGATGGACACACTAATTAAAACACTTCCTTACCTCACTGATCTGAGTTCCTTACCTCACTGATCTGAGATCCTTACCTCACTTATCTGAGTTCCTTATCTCACTGATCTGAGTTCCTTATCTCACTGATCTGAGTTCCTTACCTCACTGATCTGAGTTCCTTACCTCACTGATCTGAGTTCCTTACCTCACTGATCTGAGATTCTTACCTCACTGATCTGAATTCCTTATCTAACTGATCTGAGTTTACCTCACTGATCTGAGTTCCTTACCTCACTGATCTGAGTTCCTTACCTCACTGATCTGAGTTACTTACCTCACTGATCTGAGTTTACCTCACTGATCTGAGTTCCTTATCTCACTGATCTGAGTTTACCTCACTGATCTGAGTTCCTTACCTCACTGATCTGAGTTCCTTACCTCACTGATCTGAGTTCCTTACCTCACTGATCTGAGTTCCTTATCTCACTGATCTGAGTTCCTTATCTCACTGATCTGAGTTTACCTCACTGATCTGAGTTCCTTACCTCACTGATCTGAGTTTACCTCACTGATCTGAGTTCCTTATCTCACTGATCTGAGATCCTTACCTCACTGATCTGAGTTTACCTCACTGATCTGAGTTCCTTACCTCACTGATCTGAGTTCCTTACCTCACTGATCTGAGTTCCTTATCTCACTGATCTGAGTTCCTTACCTCACTGATCTGAGTTCCTTACCTCACTGATCTGAGTTCCTTACCTCACTGATCTGAGTTTACCTCACTGATCTGAGTTTACCTCACTGATCTGAGTTCCTTACCTCACTGATCTGAGTTTACCTCACTGATCTGAGTTCCTTACCTCACTGATCTGAGTTCCTAACCTCACTGATCTGAGTTTACCTCACTGATCTGAGTTTACCTCACTGATCTGAGATCCTTACCTCACTGATCTGAGTTCCTTATCTCACTGATCTGAGTTCCTTACCTCACTGATCTGAGTTCCTTACCTCACTGATCTGAGTTCCTAACCTCACTGATCTGAGTTTACCTCACTGATCTGAGTTTACCTCACTGATCTGAGATCCTTACCTCACTGATCTGAGTTCCTAACCTCACTGATCTGAGTTTACCTCACTGATCTGAGTTTACCTCACTGATCTGAGATCCTTACCTCACTGATCTGAGTTCCTTATCTAACTGATCTGAGTTCCTTATCTCACTGATCTGAGTTTACCTCACTGATCTGAGATCCTTACCTCACTGATCTGAGATCCTTACCTCACTGATCTGAGTTCCTTATCTAACTGATCTGAGATCCTTACCTCACTGATCTGAGTTCCTTACCTCACTGATCTGAGTTTACCTCACTGATCTGAGTTCCTTACCTCACTGATCTGAGTTCCTTACCTCACTGATCTGAGTTCCTTATCTCACTGATCTGAGTTTACCTCACTGATCTGAGTTCCTTACCTCACTGATCTGAGTTCCTTATCTCACTGATCTGAGTTCCTTACCTCACTGATCTGAGTTCCTTATCTCACTGATCTGAGTTTACCTCACTGATCTGAGATTCTTACCTCACTGATCTGAGTTCCTTATCTCACTGATCTGAGTTCCTTACCTCACTGATCTGAGTTCCGTACCTCACTGATCTGAGTTCCTTACCTCACTGATCTGAGTTCCTTATCTCACTGATCTGAGATCCTTACCTCACTGATCTGAGTTTACCTCACTGATCTGAGATTCTTACCTCACTGATCCGAGTTCCTTACTTCACTGATCTGAGTTTACCTCACTGATCTGAGTTTACCTCACTGATCTGAGTTCCTTACCTCACTGATCTGAGTTCCTATCTCACTGATATGCCTGTATAAGAATCAATTTTTTTACCAAAGGATTATTTTCACTACAGAAAGATATAATGTAAATGAAAAAAAAAAGTGTTTTTGTAAGCGGACAGTGTGCTTTTTATGTTGAATACGATAACTAATAATGCAGATTATTAGATATTACGCTAATTTGAAATAAGTCCAGGAGAACAGTTCTTGGTCATACATTTTGAGTAGGACAAAAATATACACAGGTTTGGTTTATTACCAGACATAAGCACATAGATATTGCCAGTTAAATATCTAAGAATTTTTACATGTCAATATAATGTTGGCAAATTAACGCATATGAAGAATTTGTTGATAGAGGCTGTTCAGATACATGTATATCTTATTAACTAGCTGTGGGAAGAAAAAAACATGCTAGATCACAAGTATTATTCATGAATTTTTCATGATCATGTTAAATTCAATTCCAGCTAGAGGTTTGCCGATGATTGAAAATAATAGGAAATTCGACAATTAATCAGAAATGTTTGAAACTGTTTGTAAATCTTTGGCTTTCAGTATTTTGTGTAATGTTACTGAACCAAAAAGTAGTTGATCTTTAATGTTATCAATATATCCATTGGTCGTTAACAACGATTAATGATATTTAAATATATCAACAACAGTTAAATGCTTTGTTTATGTTCAGTATTAAAGATATTGATAACAAAGACTAAAAAGTGAAATAGATGTACTTGCATTGAGACGTACATAAATTTTCTTCAAAAGGGCAATTCTGTGCTAAATCAAGAAAATTGAATATAATTGATAATTTATTGATTTCATGTTTCCAATTATAAAGAACGAAATCCCATCACTAATTCCAGCATTACCTGAACAATCCCCAAGACGAGTACCAGAAGAAGCTTTTCTCCATGCTGCCTCGGACAACTCTGCTTTCACCTCCAAAGAACAAGAAAAAACTGACCCGTGTTGAACAGCTGGAGCAACATTCCATCTCCGTACAGTATGTGTTGATATGTTTTAACAGACACAAAGGAAACTGTGTTGCAGTGTATACTTTGTATATAACACCTCAAACAAACACTCAAACAACATTCAATTTGGTTTCTAATTTTAGAAAACATTGGGGCTGCAATAGTTTAGTCAGTTAGAGCACTAACTTCAGGTGAAGGTCGCAGGTGGGTTGTTATGATTCTCCCTGCCATGTCGGTTTGTGTTTCTCCAGAAGCTGAGAAACGGGCCGGTCTGTGCTGTCATGGTTGTGTCCTTGGGAAAGACACTTATTGCTCTGGATGGCATGTGACTGGGCTCATGTATGTTGTGTAGTGAGGTAGTCACCAACTGCTACAAGGAGACCCTGCCTCAAAATCACCCTGGCTGTTCATGGGGTGATAAACTCAGCAAAGAAACTCTCAATGAATGAATGCTACATGGAATAGTCTCCCAAAATATGTTATTTCATCTTGTAGTGTATTTGACTTTGAGAAAATTCAGACAAATTCTCGAGAGAACTTTTATCAATTCAGTAGTAAAATCATAGAGCGTCTCATATATATAGGCTTATTACATGTCTACTACATTGTATTTCCGCAATGGCCGAGTGGTTAAGGTGTCCCGACACTTTAACACTAGCCCTCCACCTCTGGGTTGCGAGTTCGAAACCTACGTGGGGCAGTTGCCAGGTACTGACTGTAGGCCGGTGGTTTTTCTCTGGGTACTCCGGCTTTCCTCCACCTCCAAAACCTGGCATGTCCTTAAATGACCCTGGCTGTTAAAAGGACGTTAAACAAAAACAAACAAAAACAAACAAGTATTTCAAATTATAGTGACCTGGATATAGAGACAGCAATGCCTGCATTCACTAATACCTACTAAATCCTATTAAATTACTTTGAAGATAAATATCCTTTGGGAACTCATTGTGGCTTATTCAATGGATTAAGGAAAATGGCTTTAAATATCGATCATTAAACTCTTTCTGAAAGAATCCTTTGTTCATAAATTAGATATTTTTAAAAAAATCAATAGAAATGTATTGGATGATTATTGATATAAAAATATTTTAGAACATTTTTTTTTATTTTAACTTGATCAATTTCTTTTTCAGACCTGCGTTTGCTGGTAAGGGCCGTACAGCACGAAAGAGTTACGAGAAGATACAGTACGTGGGACGTCAATTTCTTGCTGAGCTTGGCCTTTCACAGTGGAGAAGCAGGGAATTCTGGGGAATGATTCTGCTGTTTATCGTCATTTTCTTTATGAGGATGTTCATGCATTACATAGGACAGTGGCTGTACCTACATGTCATCAATATCCCTGTCAACTCGTAAGTTATTGTAAACAATGAAGTCATTTAACATTATCAACTTATAAGTCAGTTATTGTTGTCATCTTTTCAGTCACGATATGCTGATAATTTGAAAGTCATAATGTTGACATTACCAATCAAACATTCACACAATTAACACTTTCATATTGAAATTAATTAATAATGGTAATTTTTTTTCTTTTTTTCACAGGTTCAACTTCCTGCCATACACAGTAGAATTGAACTACCAGCCGACACTGCTAGCGACGAGGGATGAGATCGGGGTAGTTTGGACTGGCCCACTGTTGAATTTCATCATTTTCTGCCTATTTATAGTCCTGGTCTGGATCTCCCAGCTCTTATTTGGACTCTTCCCGGATCTTGGATGCAAATTTGTGATCGTTTATGGGCTCCATACGTTCCTTGATCCCCTGACGATTCTTATTGTGGATGTCTCCCTTGGAGTAAGTAAAAACGGATCATTGATATATGTCTCTGGTACAGCACAAGACAGGATCTGTTTTTATTTGATCATAATCAGTTCTCCTTTTCTTGTAACAAATAAAAAAAAAAGTAAAATGCACAAGCGGTTTTTGTCTACATCCTTTATAGACTGTAGGTTTAGCTGCGTTCAACTGACAATTGTTGATAAAATCATTATTTGCATGTCTTTCAAATAAATAATATGCTTAAAATAACAATTATGTATAGGTTGCAAAGGTCAAACGATTGCATGTCCTAAAACAGATAAACACTGTGATGACAATACGGAGATGACTGTAATATAACAAGGCATATTTGTCGCCAAAAGACAAGGTCACTGGGTCATGAGGCAAAGGCAGATTCTATAGTATTTTTCATCTCTGATAACTGCATGCTTATACATTTTTTCTAGGTGACAATTAATTCGTACATTTTTCAGTTTTACAATATCAAAACAATGTATAGTATCATTTATTAATCACTTTTCGGCCAAGATGAAAGTGCATGAGGGGTCTTACTGTGGGAAGAAACCAGATTACCCGGAGAAAACCCACATGGTTGGGAAGGTAGCCCCATACCTTTTTACTGTTTTTTCTATTTCAGCGTCAAGAGGTCACAGCTATCGATCCTATTGCGGACTTTGCCAAGCTGTACTGGCACTTTGACACAGTAGAGGGATCAGGTCTCTCTGGAATCTTCCTCACGGCGTTCATATACGTCTTTCATATGTTCATGACTTCCTCCTGCCTCTACATGTACTTCCTCAGGTGATGATAATATCAATATACAGTTAAACATTTCGTATTTCACCTAGGAAGGCAATAAAAAAACGTCACATATGTGACAGGTGGTCTCTTAATTAATCCATGTTCAGGTAACTAATGATATTAATTAGTATTGGAAGGGGAATATATTGTCACATATGCAAGGGAGTCATTTAATTCAGATGGTCACTAAGGCTGTAGCATTAATATTATTTGTACTTTAGCTGATTTACCATTAAACTGTAAAATCATTAGTTTTTGTGGGAGTTTGATTTTCATTTATATTGATAATTTTTGTAATTCATCAGTTCTTAAAACATTAAAGAAATTGACAAGAGTTGGTTTTAAGAGACAAGGTGGATGTTATCAATCCACCAAAACAAGAATTCTCCTGTTTTAAGTTTTATTTTATAATTAAATACATAAGTCTTGCAAATTAAAGAAATCTATAGTCTGTTTCACAATTTAATTTTTGTGAATTTAAGTACTCCATTTTTGCTAAAACTTTTTCAAAATTCTGCAAACATACTGTATTCAGAATAGATTAGGTAAAGCTAAGCAGACAAGCTAAAAGTCCTGAGCTCCGGTTTCTATATTTAACAGGCTCCACAACAATGGTCGTCTGCTTGACGTGTACTGGCGTCTCCGTGGTGATGAAGAAAAGTTCTTTATTCCATATGACCTTGAAGTGTCCAATCAGGAACTAAACTACATCAGCAAGAAGGCAGAAATGTGGCGTGGTGAGGAAGGGGAGCGACGCAAAGTGGCTGTGTACGACTACATTTGGGAGGAAGAAGATGTAAGAGAAAATAAGATATAATAAAAAAAAATGTTCCTAGTGGATATACCCACATCCTCATAAATATATCAAAGTAACAGCTAGTATTTCCAAAGTCAACCCCCAATATTATACATAATGTTCATAAATTACCATGTCTATTACATTCAATATTAATTGGAAAATGAAAGGACATATTTTGTCGAAATTTTCCATGATATTTGGATTAATGTGGACACATTTTCCATGGAATGCTTATTTAATTCCATGGCAATCTTGGAAAGTGAACAGTTTGGATAATAATCTACATATTTATCAAATTCAACTGATATTTCAAAAGAGCATCCTTTATAAACATAAGGTCAATATATTGGAGACAGCTGGTATTAAAAAAAAAAAAAAAAAAAAAAAACCCACATGGCCAACTGATTTTTTGAAGCCAACCTCACAATTGTCATGAAGGTAATATCACACTGTAAATAAATTTAACAATAACCAGAATTTTGATATTTATATAATTTAGATTGTAACAATTTAATATTCATTAAAAAATTAATTTGTGAAATATTGTATAATACTGTATTATATGTTTTCGTGTTGCCATGGAAACAGGTGGAGGACAGCATTTGGGATGAGAAGGGAATTGAAAATCGAGAGAAACAAGATGGACGCAAGGAGATCACAACTCATTTGTCCATCCACACCATACATCTGGATGGACTGCGTGAACTGTACCGACATTTTCTGCGTCTGCCTGACGGCGCCATTGTGGAGGTACATTGTTTTGTAAAATACGAAAAGTCTTGCATGATCTGAAAATAAATAAGAGGATCCATGATGAAGTGCATTACAAGTTTATATGAGATTCACAAAATGAGTGACAAGTTTTCATTTTATATGAGATTTATAAAACAAATGACAAGTTTCTATTTGGTATGAGATTCATGATTTTCATTATTTCTATGAGACGGAAATTCATGCCTGATAATTAAAAGATGCTACATCAACGGTAATGCATATACAGTGCTCATCACAAAAAAAAAGAAGAAGAAGAAAAAAAGAAAGATGGGCCCATTGTACAGAAGTATATGACATACACAATGAAAACAAAATCATAAGTGTCCTAAAAACCAAATACATTTGTATAGAGCTGGAGTACAATGGAACAATATTCAACAGGATAGTCTTGTTTTCAGTTGACCATAGTAACTCATAGGGTTTTCATGTAGAAATATCCCAAATGTAGCTATAGCAATTTTGTCAAAAAAGGGAAACGTTGCTTTAAGGCCTTTAAGGCCTTTCGTTAAAGAGTAAAGAATTTTGTGTTTCAGGTATTTGGAGACATCAGTATTCCTGGGATGGACAAGGATATCAAGAACGCCCTCATGAAGGGCTCCAAGGGACTGGAGAATCTCATGGGCTCTCAGGATAGCCTTAACAAGGTATTTATCGTATTGACACAGTGAATGATTGAAATTCATGGAAAAAATATCTTCATTATAATTTTTGAAAGTTATTTATTGTCAAAAATCTAATGTTTTAGGTGTACAGTCAAACGTTTTTGCCTCAAAGGCCACTTGTATATATATTAAAAATCTGAGGCCACCTTAACAAAACCTGTCTATAAACGCCAGTTTTAACAACCTGTCTATAAAGGTCATCTTTAACAAAGCCTGTCTATAGAGGCCACCTGTAACGAAACCTGTCTATAAATGCCACCTTTAACAAAAACTTTCTATAAAGGTCATCTTTAACAAAAAATGTCTATAAATGTAACCTTTAACAAAAAAACTGTCTATAAAGGCCACCTTTATTTAAACATGTCTATAAAGGCCACCTTTAACAAAGCCTGTCTGTAAAGGTCACCTTTAACAAAACCTGTCTTTAAAGGTCACCTTTAACAAAGCCTGTCTGTAAAGGTCACCTTTAACAAAACATGTCTATAAAGGCCACCTTTAACAAAACATGTCTATAAAGGCCACCTTTAACAAAACCTGTCTTTAAAGGCCACCTTTAACAAAACCTGTCTTTAAAGGCCACCTTTAACAAAACCTGTCTTTAAAGGCCACCTTTAACAAAACCTGTTATAAAGGCCAACATTAACAAAACCTGTCTTTAAAGGCTGCCTTAACAAAACCTGAAAACAACTGAAAGTGTGCTTAATTATTAAGTACTTTTCAATGTTTATTTATTTCCATTTATTAGGTCAAAGGTCGACAAACTGTTCACACCCGAAGTGGATTCCATGCCGACTCACCAACACCTAGCAGTGCTGGATCTTCCATGGAAGACATCAAGAAGAAGAAGCTCATGTAAACACGAGCAAAATAGTTGTGACAATATCAACAAAATGGAGTTTAAAGACAGGAAATGTTTTTGACTTTAATTCAAATCTTATAAATTGAAAACTATTTGTAAATAAAAAAAATCAAACAAAACTGTATTGGAGATGAAGAACATTTCAAAGGATTTAAATAGTATCAGACAAATGAGCAATCTACACTATAATCTTATACAGTACACAGAGGTGGTAACAGGGCAGAAGTTGATTCTGCAACTCTGTGTAGAAGTTATTTTCTCTAAGTTAGTATAGTAATAATATATCAAAATCTATTCACAAGAAAATAACTAAACAACTAAATTCACTTAACGAAATCATTGTATTTATGACTGTAAAACACTTTGCTTAAATTTTTTAATTGATTAATGTGGAAAGTTGTATAATTGGATATAAGAAGAGCTATCTTCACATGTAAATGAGTATTCTGGGTGAAATTTGCTTTGAAAAATCCAAGGAAAAGTAGTTAACTAAAGACCATTTTTTTATTAAAAGAAAAATAATAAATATTTTTTGAAATATTTTTTAATTTGAGTGTAAGGTTTCTGCCCAGTTGAGGATATTTGTTTACTTGTTTGATTCCTTGCACATGTACATACATGTGACATTTAAATTTCAAAATATTATTAATGATTTCGTGTCAGTTGAAAAGGTTTGAATAAGTTGAATATATTTATGAACAGTTGTTCAACACTGACACAAATAGTTCATTTATTCTTTAAATTGTTAAATGAAATTTTACATTCTACTAAGCTGGACTTAAAAAAACGTCATATTTAGACGATTTTGTTTTACATTCATGTAAGCAGGCCTTACTTTCTGTATATATATGTATGTATTGTTACGATAACTTCGTAGTTTTTATTCGTAAATGTTATGGAACTGTTTGTTGATGCACTTTAAACTTAGTGTGTTTGTATTAGATGTTTTTTCCCCTAATTTGCAATAGTTTTTTTATATCATATTTTTCAGAAAGAAAGGTGATAACTAAAAACCGTTTTTTATAAGGAAATAAGCCCAAAGCTAAAAACTGATTGATCAGGAAAAAAAGTGCATGGTTAAAAATGGTGTTGATCAGAAAATAAGCCTATGTATAGCTAGAAAATGTATTGATCAGAAAATAAGCCTATGTATAGCTAGAAAAAGGTATTGATCAGAAAATAAGCCCATAGCTATAAAAATTTATCAACCAGAAAATTTAGTATTGTTAATATTTATTGGGATTCCTGCCTACAATGCAAAATTTCCAATTATTTTATAAGAAATTTTAAAATAAAAAAAATATTTGTGACATAAAAGTGTTCATAAAATTATTATTTCATAACACTGGTATAAATTATTTACTACTTCATTTCTGTGAAATTTGAAATTTGTGAAACGAACCTTTAGAATTTGAAAAAAAAATGTGTAAAAATGAATTATAAACAATCTTAGATTGGTCATACATAACATATGAGATGCAGCTACCTTGCTTTCATAAAGTTAAAAGTTTGTTAAATTCAAATGCATTATTGAATCTCTTATTACTAATAAATTCGTTATTACTAATGGATAACACAGAATTTTTAGTTTTAATTTTACTTTGTACAAAATTAGAATTTTATTTTTATTTATTTTATCTTAATATATAATGATTTAATTGGAATGTCTCAATTTTGTGTTTTTCTTTAAAATTTTGGACAGAAAAAATAAAATCATATATTGCATAACAATTTATGCAAAAATATTGTAAAATCCGTCCTGCAAATGTCTGTGATTTCTAAAAGGGTGTCACTTTCTTATTTTAGCAATGAATGTATTTTTCAGTGTCATCCTAAGTAAATTGCACATACAGCATTTTATTTTTAAATGACCAAATAAAATATCCAGTATTCACAAATTTTATTTTAAATCCTTGAATTAAATCAATTTCTTGCACAATGTTTTAGAAGTGAAAATATACAGATGATTTTCATAATGCAGACAAATGATGGAACAGTGTTATGTTTGACATATAAAACTCTAGCTCTATATACTTTTGGTTCTAAATTGTTTATTTAGTTATAAATTATTTTGTTAATCATGTGTTATCTAAAATATTGGGAGTTTTTTTATTTCAATTTCAAAATTTCTTTATCTCAAATAGGAACACATTATGTAGAAATATTTGATGAAGTAATATCTGTTGATTGTTTAATGATTGTGTTACTTAGAATATTTTTAATTAGAAAACATTTCTGGAAAATGTTTACGTTTGTTATACATATTATATCCTGATAGGTATATAAAAATAATTGTTTTGTTTAGATTAATCAAATAATTAACTATGGTCAAGGTAACTCAAAGGTCAAGGTGTCTCCAAGTGGACAGCACATTAATACTAAAATCAGGGACTATTTTCAACAAAAGTGTCGAAAAAAAACCACCACATTTTAACATGGTTCTTCAGTATTCAAAAGTAAATCACAAATTGAACTGAGTACATGTTTATTGTAAAATCTTTGAATAAAAATATTTACAGACTTTTAATTCTGAAATCTTCAAATGGAGTGGTCGGATATGTTTTAGTGGAATAAGAACATCAAAACTTTTTTGAATTGTATTTCAACTTTGACCTTGAGGAACTTTGACATTGCGTTTGACCCGAGGTGAGACTACCCTGGAGGTATGTCCCGCAACCTTCCGTCCATTTATACACAATTATGAAGTATTTATATTAATATACAAATCATTTAACAGAAGAAATAAAATATATTCTGCTTTTAAATAGATTTGTTTTTTATTTTTCATTTTTTATGAAAAGATTGAATGAAATATCATGATAGGAAGAAACCATCCTATTATATATTAAATCGTCTATTAGATGATATGAATACCTGGATCGCAATGTATTTACATACATGGATACGAATTGTACATATATTATAAATATTTCTCTCGATACAACTACGACAGGAAATTCAAATCTATATCTTCGGATCACCAAATATATATAGTTATCCAAGTTAAAGTTAACAAAGTTTGACTGTATTCAGATAAGAATACCAGATATTGAACAAACTGTCAATATATACAATTATTCGCAACGACAACTTCCAATTGAATCAGTGAACTGGTTTTTAGGTAACCTGAGACAAAGTCTCAAGTGACCTATTTTAATCGCCTTTTGTCCGTCATCGTGCGTCGTCCGTCGTGCGTCGTAAACAATTTACATTTTCAACTTCATCTCCAAAACCACTAAACCAAATTTAATGAAATTTGGCAGGGAGCATCTATGGCTAAAGGTCAACTAAAATTGTGAATCATATGGTCCCCATCTCCCAGGGGCCTGAGGAGCGGGGCCACATAGGGTCAAATTGACTAAAACTTCAAAATCTTCTTCTCTACTCTCAGATAAGGTGGAATCAACACTCTTCATAGATGGAAGGGTCTTAGAGTGCTATACCAAAATTGTGAATTTCATGACCCTGGGGTCTCAAGTTTGCCCCTTGGGAGGGGGTAAACTTTACTATTGTTTATATAGGGAAACACATTTTTGACTATCATTTGTTTGATTTCTATTGGAATTCATTCTAACTTTGTTAACATTATCAGCATGGGATGACAGCTTAATGGTATGCACATGTTGACCCTGGCTGACCCCTTAGACTGATGGGTTGGACAACAAAGGGTCAAATAAATTAACTGAAATATTTCAAATCTCAGGTGGCTGTTAAGGTGTTTAATTTTCAATTTGGGATGTCTCGACACGTTAAAAGTGCCAGAAAATGGTTAGATAATAAAATAGTTACCTTAAAACTGCTGTTTTGTGTCAACGATGTAGATATGTATATATCTATCATTACTATTAGGTCAACAGTGTTTTATTACAAAACCGGAATGCTGTCAGTGAGCACAAAATGTTTTTTTGCTGGGTTTATCGCCCCACCAACATGTTATTTTTGTAGAAATAACTGCCTGAGTTTTATGGACAAAATTTAAGAATAGGCTATTTCAAAATGTACAAATTATGGATCCGCCTACAGCCAATGTACAATTCAATAGAAATATACATGTGGAAAAATACACTATTTTAGTAGGATGGTTGGATCTTGATCAAATGTGGTGTGTACCTCGAGTTGGATGTGGGGAACACGGAAATGTGCTCCTTTTGGTAACAAGTTTAATGGTGTAAAAAGAACCACGTGTCCGCGGCAGCATTGTTACATTCTAACGAAATGGTGCTGGGTCAAAAGGCGGTTCCCTTACATTGTTAGAGTACTTAGGATGGTCGGATCATAATCAAATTTGGTGTGTACCTCGATGGAAAGTGGGGAACACAGAAATGTGCTCCTTTTGGAGACATTTTTAATGGAGTACAAAGAACCACAATGTCCGTGGCAGCATTGGTACATTATAACGAAATGGTACTGGGTCAAAAGGCGGTTCCCTCACCATTGTTAGAGTACTTAGGATATCATATTTATCATATTTATATTAGTTAGAAAGTTCGGATCTTGGTCAGAATTGGTTTGCACATCGAGGAGAATGATGTGAACATGGAAATGTGCTCATTTTGATCACAGTTTAAATGGCAGACAAGGAACCACATGTCATAGGCTACATACTGACATTCTAACGAAATGATGGTTGGTCAAAATGCGGTTCTGTCACAATTTCTAGAGTACTTAGGATGGTCGGATCTTGACCAAATGTGGTGTGTATACCTCAAGTTGGATGTGGGGAACACGGAAATGTGCTCCTTTTGGTAACAAGTTTAATGGTGTAAAAAGAACCACGTGTCCGCGGCAGCATTGTTACATTCTAACGAAATGGTGCTGGGTCAAAAAGCGGACCCATCACCATTGTTAGATTACTTAGGATATCATATTTATATCATTTAGAAAGTTCGGATCTTGGTCAGAATTGGTGTGCACATCGAGAAGTATGAGGTGAACATGGAAATGTGCTCATTTTAGTAACTCGATTAATAGTGTACAAATAACCACGTGTCCTCGGCAACATTGTTACATTCTATCGAAATATTCTGACCAAGATCCAAACTTTCTAAAGAATAGAGATATGATGACAGAACCGCCTTTTGACCCAGCACCATTTCGTTAGAATGTACCAATGCTGCCACGGACATTGTGGTTCTTTGTACACCATTAAAAGTGTCTCCAAAAGGAGTACATTTCCGTGTTCCCCGCATTCCACTCGAGGTACACACCAAAGCTGATCCAGATCCGACCATCCAGCACCATTTCGTTACAATGTAACAATGCTGCCACGGACATTGTGGTTCTTTGTACACCATTAAAATTGTCTCCAAAAGGAGTACATGTCCGTGTTCCGCACATTCCACTCGAGGTACACACCAAATTTGATTATGATCCTACCATCCTAAGTACTCTAACAATGTAAGGGAACCGCCTTTTGACCCAGCATCATTTCGTAAGAATGTAACAATACTGCCGCAGACACGTGGTTCTTTGTACAAACTTAACGCTTCACTATATAAACACTACATAATACTTAAGCTGAATAACACAGGCGTTATCACTATATTAATAACATAACGAAAATGTGCTCATTTTGTTAACCGTTTTAATGTTAGACAAGGAACCACATGTCAGCGGCTAATGCGATTTACAGTATCTGACAAATATCATTGTAAGCAAGAGATCCCAGAGGGATCTTGGCGTCAACCATTGAATGATATTTATAGGTTCCATGTCAGAGTGATCTTCTCTCTAATTTTCCCGTCCTCTTACTAATCTGTGTAAATTGAGAAACATCCCTCCAGTACTTTTCAAATAAGGGGAACCTATATATGAAATTTGAGATTTAGCGATAATGGCTGTCTGTTGGCCATTTTGTTTTCAGATTGGTCCCAAAATGCAATACAAGGGACCAAGGGGAACCTACATATGAAATTTGAGAAAGATCACTTCAGTACTTTCTGTAAAATAGCGATAACAAACATCAATTGTCAAAATCCGAGATGGCTACCTGTCGGCCATGTTGTTTTCAGAAGGGTTCCAAAATGCAATATGTATAAATATAGACCAAGGGGAACCTACATATGAAATTTAAGAAAGAGCCCTTCAGTACTTTCTGAGAAATAACCATAACAAAATTCAATTGTCAAAATCCAAGATGGCTGCCTGTCGGCCATGTTGTTCTTCGACTGGTCTGAAAATGTAATATGCATAACTAGGTACCAGGGGAACCTACATATGAAATTTGAGAAAGATACCTTCAGTACTTTCTGAGAAAACGCGAATTGCCCACCATCTAATGATGTTCATTAATGATAGCGTAACAGTACTTAAATGTACAAAACATAATTTCAAAACCTTCCTCCTCAGAGACAAGTAGGGTCTACATCCAGGGAGACAAACCGTTCGTGAGGACGTGACCTAGTACACAAAAAGTGCTACAAGTAATACAGTTTCCAAACCGTTCTTAGACACAACGACCGACAATGAGTGCAGCTTGACGCGCAGTCTCCATCGCCGTCTGGAATCGGTTATGGAGGTGGCTGTGTGAAGTTAGCTCAACATACGACATACGACATTCAACATTCAAAAAATTAATATCGTGTGTTTTAACTAGCCAACGAGGGAAATTTTGAATGTTCAGCGGCTCGACATACGACATTCAGATTTTGAATGTTCAGCGGCTCAACATACGAAATACAACATTGAAATTTCGAATGCTCAGCGGCTCAACATACGGCATACGACATTCGGATTTTGAATGTTCAGCCGCTCTCATATCTATATTTTTTTTTAGAAAGTTCGGGTCTTGGTCAGAATTGTTGTGCACATCGAGGAGAATGATGTGAACATGGAAATGTGCTCATTTTGTTAACCGTTTTAATGGTAGACAAGGAACCACATGTCAGCGGCTGCATACTGACATTCTAACGAAATGATGGTTGGTCAAAATGCGGTTCTGTCACCATTGCTGGAGTACTTACTAGATTACTTAGTAATTTAATTGTAAGTCTTCCATGATCTGCAGCACACGACCATAATGTATTTTGGGTGACTGCTTTTCCCAAGAAGACTCTCAAAAAAACAATATGTATTGAGGCTATTACAACCAATGCTAAAATGCCCTTCGAATGAAAGACATGTTACAGTAACAAAATAATGTAGCACACAAACCAATTTATTCATAATTAGCTTATTTATTGCTATCTAAGAGAAGTTACATGATCAGTTTGAAAAAAATAGTCCAATATGTTGAATGTTGAGTGAATTCGATTATTAAGATAAGCTGCTTATTGGAATTAACACTTTATATAAAACTATCATAGTGACATTTATGTGTGTCAGAACACACTTTTTATTTATCACATCCGGCGAGATAATATAACAGTACGCAAATATGAAAGTGTATTACCCTTTTTTGTTTCATTGTTAAACAAGACAAATCTCAATAATTGTGTTACTGACGTGGTCAAAGTATTGAACTTCAAAACTATTTAAGGGTCATCTATATAGCAGAATAATGTTGAATTTCAAACACGAATAAGTATCTTAAAATTTGCACAAAAATAGTCATAGAATATACCAAAATGTTTGTTTGGACATGTAGTGTCTTAAAATCATAAATAATTTGATGTAGATGCTAACAATTTCTTCTATAGAGCTACTTTGTGGTAAGTTATAGCATGGAATAATTCTAAGTCACAAAAATAACCAAAACTGAAAAATAGCCCAGCTGCCATGCTGTCATAAGTGTCTATAGCACAGGGTAGGAGCATTTGTTTGGCCGGATTTGACTTTATTTAGGTATAAACACACATTTTGTTTTGACCTTGAAATGCAAATGGCGACTGTGGATGATATTACACAAATATGGCATAAAGGGGGGCATTTCAGCCATTAAAAAAGCTCCAATATCATACTTTTAAGACATCTGATTATAGTAAGAATGACCTTTTAAAGACAAATTGTCAAACTGGTGAGTTTTGGACCTTTTTCGGAAATATATATATTTTACCTCAAACTGAACGGATGAACATTTTTTCCTAAAAGCAGTCTTCCTGCCATGTCTAGAGTTCTTTATATTATCTAATAAGAGCATTTTCGACCTTTGAAATACCTTCTTATATGCCATAATTGTGTGATATTATTCACAACCGCCATTTGCATTTCAAGGTCAAAATAAAATCTGTGTTAATAGACTACATACCATAAAGCCAAATCTTGCCAATCAATGCTCCTATTTTGTGCTTTAGACTTTTGTGAGCAAAACGACATGACTGTTTTGCGCAATAAATGCGATACATATGAGTTAATAATGTCCCCCTGAAACATACATTTTTCTCATGTTTTGTTGAAATTTACAAACAACTGAACAAATTAAATGTCAACAGCAAGGCCCACAGTTTGACATGGTACATATCAAAAGTTTATCAAGTTACTTCTATTAAATTGCACCCTAGTGGGGATTTATAGCCTTGTAAAATATCAACTGTTTTGGCTGGATTTGCTGTTTAGATGGTCCTTAAAAGTATTTCACTCCAATCTACGTTTTCTTACTTAACTCCATATAACATGTCACCGCAATACTCAGTTCTTTAGCTTCTTCGCATGCTTACATATCCTCATGTAAAATACCTGACACATCTTTATAATGTATCTATCGCTTGCGGAGCTGAAACAGTTTTTTGAAAGGTTTTATTTATGACGTCATCAATGTGCACTACGATTACATCAAAACATCAGAGATTGATGACGTCATAAAAGACAATGACCAAAGATACAAATAAAAACAAAATTGATGACGTCATTTTAAAAAAGACATACACTTACAAATGGTGTAAAGGAAAACAATTGCTTTTGTGTTATACATGTATAGGATAATGATCAGTCATAATAAGAAAGATAATTAACTTGTATTTATTAAAGATCTTTGGAATTGATACAATTTTTAAAATTATGAAATTGATCTAAATTCATTAAAATTATGGGTCTTTAATGCTTCCCCATCCAAATGTGGTGATCTCTTTTGGCCCGTTTAGAGGCTTTAGTCGCCTCCCATGAATATGCTAAAAATATAGTCATCCGGAGTGAATATATATCCTCCGTTTTCAAGACTATACAGTCAAGTTAAAGAGACAAAATTCTATATGTTTGGCAGCAAAGTGATATAGTCAAGTCGAAGAGACAACATTATATATGTTTGACAGCAAATTAATACAAACAATTTGAAGAGACAACATTATACATATGTATATGTTTGACAGCAAATTAATACAAACAAGTTGAAAAGACAAAATTCTATATGTTCAGCAGTAAAGTGATACAGACAAATTGAAAAGACAAAATTCTATATGTTTGGCAGTAAAGTGATAAAGACAAATTGAAAAGACAAAATTATATAGGTTTGGTAGCAAGTGATATACTTAAGTTGAAAAGACAAAATTCTATATATTTGGCAGCAAAGTTATACAGTCAAGTTGTTGAGACAAAATTCTATATGTTTGGCAGCAAAGTGACATAATTAAGTTGAAGAGACAAAATTCTGTATGTTTGACAGCAAAGTTATACAGTCAAGTTGAAGAGACAAAATTCTATATGTTTGGAATCAAAGTGATACAGACAAGTTAAAGAGATAGAATTCTATATGTTTGGCAGCAAAGTGATACAGACAGCTAGCAAAAAGAAAATGAGACGCTAGGCAGGAGAGTAAAACACCAGAAAAGCGTATGAACTCTTTAGGTCATGATCAGGGGGAAAAAAGCACTGTAAGGACAACAAAACAGGCCCTCGGGAATGCCTCCACTGCTATTTGATCAATGGTATTTTTATCTGCTCCCGGAAGTCCATCCATAGCAAGGAAACGTACCCTTTTGGAAAGCTCAGCAAGAGTTTCATTCTTCTTTTGCCTCATAAATGGTAGCTGCCTTCGAGCTGAGGTCGGAGGTTCCTTCTTGCTAAATCGCTTTGATAGCTTTCTACAAAGCTGATCGTAACCATCATGCCTCAATTCCCTCGCGAGTTGTAATGCCTTTATGCCTGCATTTTGTTTCTTTTCTTCGCCAACCATACCTCTTTGCTTTGCTCATGCTGGTATAAAATGATTCCCAGTCACCTTCTCCTGTGAATGTTTGTTCCCTTGGAGGCTCCGGACTCCTCTTTTGTGATCGTCTTGATCTATGTCTCGATTGAGAGTATTCTGAACTACTGTCACTGTCGTCAGACTCTGATGCAGGTGATGAGGATTCATACCTTGTCCTATAATGATGGTAGTTTCCATGTCTTCTTCTCTTACCTTCGGATATAGACCTCTTATCTCTGCTCCTTGAACTATGTCCAAAAGAACTCTCCGTTTCCATCTCTTTACTTTCATATGGCTCTTTTTCGTCAAACAATGTTATTAAAGACGGCGTTGAGGTCTCAGCTGGCTTGTAGAGATCTGATGCTGGTGTGGAGGTAGACTTTGGTAAGTACACACTGTCTGCAGTTATTGTACCCGTTCCAAAGCTAGGATAGAAACTGCTTTGTGATGAAGGACGTGTTGGTGTCAAGTAGGATGCAGCATTGTTATCAGATGAGACATTTCTTGCTTCGAGAGGTGGTGAGCGCTCCAATAGCTGTTTTAAATCATTTGAAGCCTCTCTGATTTCTTTCCTGGATTCCCTTATCTCTGTTAAGCTCTCCTCAAGAAATTCATTGAAGAATGTCATTTTGTTTGTTATTTTGTCCCTCTTTCCCGAAAACCAATCACCAAATTTCGAAAGTTCTTCTGAAGTGGCCATGATACACAAATTGTTGCCAAAATTTTGTCATATTTATAGGGTATAGGCGATACTTGTCACCAACCATAACCAAAAGTCAATATCATAAATTGGCAAGCTTGACTAAGCATGGGGTTTAGGCGGTTACATAACCTACCACACCCAAAGTCAGTCATCTAGATTCCTTTTCTTTGATGATTGTGTAGATATAGAATTGAACTGAACACCGTCTAAAACTTGTCAAAACCACTGTTGTTTAATATGCGACACAGCATGAACACCATCATATAAAATATTAAAATGATATGATAACATAGTTTTCTGAATTCTACGTCGTCTACGTCGTTTTTCATGAATCTTAACTGCATCTGCCCACCTTATAGTTTTACAACCAGATGATGAATTCAAATAATGAATTCCACCAATTATAGTTGACCTTAAAATTGTTCAAAACTTCGTCCGAGAGGACCTTAGCCGAATTTTTGATGTCCTGAAATTTGCGAAATGATGCAGGTGTAATAGTAGCAAACCCAACAGTTGAATTTGTTCGGACCGACTTTATATATTCTGCGAATTCCCTTTAGATCTAATTCCGATATTACTGCAGCGTGTCTTTTTTCAGACGGTTTGATAACGCTACCGGAGTGACTCCATTCCAAAGATATTAGGTCATTAATTCCGGCAGAAATCCTGGCTAGCAACTTCCTGTCATGTGGAATTATGGCCAAACAAACTTTTTAAAGTCAGAAATAGTTGCTCCCTCTTGTTGAGATATATAATTTCCTAATCTTTTGGCTGATGGTAATTATCTGTTTGAGAGCTCTGGCATTGATGTACGTTTAAAAACCATCCATCACGCGCTACACTTATCAGCGTATCAATACAACACAAACCGGAACTACAATATCCAGGATAATTAAGTTTAAGACTAATTATTTTGTCTACATTATTTGTTATAAAAAAATGCCATTTGCGCATTACGTTGATAAATAAATGATTAACAAAATTGTGTGTGTTTTTTTTTTAATTTTACATGTAGTATTTTGTTTGACACAAATCACGCGGCCATGTTCCGGCTGTTCCAACGACTGACAAAATATCTGCTAACTGTCGGTAAGGCGGGAATTATGAATTTTAAATATGAATTATAGCATTTAAAATAATAAAGAGTAGTAAAAGGAATGTAAATATAAGCGTTGAACTGTTTTTGTATGGTATTTATGATCTATTTGAATGTCAGAGCTTTGCAAGCAAACAAATCATAATGTGCGTTTATACAAAAACAGTTCAATGCTTAAATAAAGTTTAAACAAATGAAAGATATTTTTTTTTAATCTACAGCGTCCAGTATACGTTATAAACACAAATTGTATGCAACACATGCATATTACCATCCACAAGTGCAAGAATTAAGAATAAATAACATCATAAAACATTGATGATCGTCGATATTGAGGAATTGTTCCTGATTACATATTTCTTTTCCTGTTCACCATGAATCAGTAACACAAAAATTGCGTCTCCTCGACCCGTTGTAATGTGAGTTCGGTCAAGCGTGAGCTTCAGATGACTCTCTAGTAGAACAATCAATTCTTTTTTTAGGCATATATATTTTTTATCTTGCTCAATAAACACTCGTTTCCAATCATACATGTGTCGGATCGCAGCGTGGCTCAGTAGTAACAAAATTGTCTTTCACAAAGGCGGCCGAGGTTCGATTCAACGACCGGATATGATAAGGTGTGCACTGATCTTTTATCATATGCACTTAATATAAACATGTGTCCAATTGAAAAACAATGTATTCCACTTTCAGGTTCCTGGACAGGACATTCGGTTTGTGATTTCATATTTACCCCTCAATGACAAGATACGACCTTACCAAAAAAAATTGCTCATATTTGCAACAAAACCATTCATGCATTATGAATATGGATTATCTTAATAATTCCAAAGCTACTTTGTTTGACCATTTTATACGGTTAAGAGGCAAAAATATGCCATAATTAGATATCAATTTGGATTAAGAGGATATCACACCAAAGCCAAGAAAAGTTCAGTACAAGTTATTGATGACTAAACTGCATTATTATCAAATAATTAAAATAAATATCATTTTGTCGTTATAAGAACAAAAGTAAAAGAATAAATGAAATAAAAATTATTCCTAGAATATGATTTTATTGATCATAATGAAGACAACTTGATTTTTTGTACTAGTAAGTTGATGTTAGGTAGCAGCATATCTTAATTTATCCTGTACGATTACTTCCCTTGGTTTGGTAGTTTTTTCATATTTGCAAATAGAGTTATCGCCCTTTACAGTTCCTGATATTGGTAGCCTTTGCTAGCCTGTGAGACACAAATGCCCTCCCACCCTCCAGATTTAGATGGAAATCTGGGTCGGTTGTGTTTTTTCCATTGTATGTTCGCAAGGCTTCGACCACAGACCATGAGGTGGTTGAGTTTCTCTTGCACAACAGATTGCTGTTTTATGAACTTTGACTTAAAATTTGATTTTAAAGATATCAAATAGTATTGGTTAGTATCTGCTATTTTTTATTTATTTTTTGGGGGGGGGGGGGGGGGGGGGGGGGGGGGGGGGGAAGGGGGGTATTCTGCTCCCAGTTTCCTCCCCAACTTCATTAGCTCGCGTGGTTGAAGTCATTGGCCATCATTTGCCACATAATCATACAGTAAGCAGAAAATAAAATGTGTAATTTTTGTTTGATGTTATTTGCTTGAGTTGTCTTCTATTTGATAAGATATTTTACAGCACAACATGCAATATAACAGACCAAAATACAATGTACAATCCGTTTTTATTTAGAAAAAAAAGATATAATATAACCACGATTTAGATAAATGAATATTCTGACGATAACAACTCATTCATGTACTAATGCTATGTATTTCATCTTAAAGTTCTGTAAATATTTGTGATTTTATAAGTGTATTATGCAATTAATTCTACAATGGTTGTGGGTTGATAATTTAGTATACATAACATTGAATAGGATTGTATCTAAATTTTGTCGAGGTAAACTCAGGTTGCTACCCTGAGGCCAGTGCTAAAGCTAACTTGTACAAGGTAGGTCACACCTCCTTCGTGAACATCACTTTAAGCCAATCATCTCTTAGATACTTTAGATGCTCGAATAAAATTGTATAGGCAGGAATATGATGTAAACGTGGGTTACGGATACTGTACAGGAATCGGACAATATGTGAAATCCATCATGGCAAGCTTGTAAATATTGTCAATAATGAAAACTCAAACACTGAATCTGATTTAATTTGACCATTTATTACATTAAACGACGGTTGTTGAAAACCTTCACGTCAGTTTATATCTATAGAAATATTAAAAGCATATGATAGGGGTCCAAACCTTCCCACATAAATCCAAATATATATTAAATGAAATAATGAAAAAACTTCAGGACTGCACATTTATTCGTATCCGCGTATATAAAACATTATCAGATATGTTAAAATGGGTTCTTTTTGTATAAAACATGTACAATAACATAATGTTCTCAATCGGAATTACAGCCATGTCAATATATACCCTACTAAAATAAAGGATAATCAATTCCTAACGACAAAGGTTACATCAACCTTATAAAAGATGCATCAAATTACATCATTTTATACAATCCACATGATGCCTATGAAGTGCTCCTTTGCTTTCTGTAAGTCCATCAACTTAATTAATGCCTTAATGCAATCCACCATTGAAAAGCTGTATATACAATACATAAAAAGTTAGTTGTAAAGCAAGGGTAAACGCATACCACTTTGTTGCGGTCACTCATAACAGTCAAAGTCAAATCCTAGAAATATCAGTTTACCAAGTGAGAACTGATGTAGTGAAAATATAGCTCGCATAATCATGTTTAACCTTTGAACGTTGTGAAACATCTTTTCTTTCATTTCCTATCAAATGACCTTATTCCGAATTTCCCTATAGGAAAAATATCAGAGATGGTGTACCTTGAACATGGTATAAGTTCTTGTTTCTTCCAACAGAACATACCGTCGTCTTTATTCCTGATGAATGCAGATAACATGCTAAACCCACTCTTCGGTGGAACGATGAGTACATCACATTCTGTCAATATATAGAAATCCAGCAGCTGTTTGAGAAACCCTTCTTCTAGATCGTTTTGATGTGGTAGGTCAATGTGTGTTATTTTGCCCGGGGTGTCTATAATGTTTTCAGGATAACGTTCCTTAGCAAATGTCTTCACATTATCAGTATCAGAGGCAATAAACAAATCGTATTCATCCTTGTTTAAAGTGTAAAAATATTCCCATATTTTTTTTCAGTGAAGGAACTGGCGGCAAAGCGGCATCTTTTGGCATGTTTGGATTACGCCCACTACGGATATGGGCACACGCTATCTTGTTTCGTTTTCTCTGTGTTCGGTAATGGCGGTTCAATGCACGATCAGACAATGGTGGGAGTTTAAAGAGAACATCATAAACATACTTGTAAATATCAACTTGGTGATATTTTGTAATCCACGGAATAACATATGCTATCTTTGGTCTATTTCTGAATTCAGCGATAAAAGCCCAGTTCATTAATAGAAAGTCCACATTGTTTTTAAAGTAGGTGTTAAAATTAAAACCGTCAAACATATATTTATCGACCTTCTTGTGATGAAGATTTTTTAAATAGTGATACAAATTTGTCCTGTTTATAAGTATAGAAGAATTGTATCGCCAGTCGTAGTGAGCTGGTACGACATAATCCTGAAGCAAGCACGGCTTGTCAAAATTGATAAGAAATTTTCTTTTTGCAAGTATTGATATGATAAAGGTGGTCATGATACCAGCCATTCTATCTGACCAACCACTACATGAAACTTTTCGGGCCTTCGTACAGTCGTACACAAGGTATTTTGTTCCTTGCTCTCTATGTATCTTTAGTATGATATTTTCCCGAAAAAATGTTTCGAATGTGTTGTTTTCATAATCAATTGCTGAATATTCAGAATTCTTCAGTGCAGCATTTAAGGTGACGTGTGTTGGTTTCGGTCTGTAGTTATATACCAGTGATGATATTAAAACCGCAACCTGGAGAAAAATGAGCATCTCAGGAAAAGACTGGGAAAAAAGATCGAAGTTAAGAATAAGTAATTTTTTTAAAGATGAGCAATGAGAAGCAAATTTTCTTAATTGATATATATAAAGATCTGCTTTCCAACGTTAATTATGATGAGTAAGTCATAAAAAATACAAATTTACGTAAAAAGTATGAAGGCTTATATTAATACAACATTTAATGTAACAGCTGATATGTTTTGGAAATCATGATGCCAACACTTACGTATTTTTTTCTGAAAAAAGTCATGTTGGCAGGTTTGTTACTTTGTTTATATAAACCGGATGCTCAATCCAAATCAAGTAAAAATACGCATGTTTTAGTCTACTTAGAAATAAGATGTCCGGGAGTCTTCTGGAAATTGACGAATGGCTATCTGACGCGTTGCCATCACGTGTTGTAAAAGATAAGTGCTTGTATACTTTCTAGGTCAAGTTAATGCGTCCGGGCAAATGTATTTTTAAGATAAAAATTGGAAGATGCTATCTGTAAGAAACCAAACTCATAGAGGTTTAAGCCTTGAGGCTTTGCATATTCATGTTCGAAATGTAACACTGGTAAATACTAGCAACAATATACCGCTCGGCTAGGAAGATCTTCTCTTTAGCTCGATCGGTTGAGCGTAAGACCAGTAAGCCAGATGTTCAGGGTTCGATCCCTAGCGGAGAGGGTGATTTATATATAATTAATCATGCGGTCTGTTACCGAAACAAAGATTGTACAAATAATACTTAACAAAATACCAATCCAAACAGCTATTAACCACTCTTTCATTTAACACAATACCAATTTTAACAGCTATTGACCACTCCCACACTTAACACAATACCAATCTAAACAGCTATTAACCACTCCACTCTTAACACAATACCAATCTAAACATCTATTAACCTCTCCCACACTTAACACAATACCAATCCAAACAGCTATTAACCACTCCCACACTTAACGCAATACCAATCCAAACAGCTATTAACCACTCCCACACTTAACACAATACCAATCTAAACATCTATTAACCACTCCCACACTTAACACAATACCAATCTAAACATCTATTGACCACTCCCACACTTAACACAATACCAATCTAAACATCTATTGACCACTCCCACACTTAAAACAATACCAATCCAAACAGCTATTGACCACTCCCACACTTAACACAATACCAACCTAAACATCTATTAACCACTCCACTCTTAACACAATACCAATCTAAACATCTATTGACCACTCCCACACTTAAAACAATACCAATCCAAACAGCTATTAACCACTCCCACACTTAACACAATACCAATCCAAACATCTATTAACCACTCCACTCTTAACACAATACCAATCTAAACATCTATTGACCACTCCCACACTTAAAACAATACCAATCCAAACAGCTATTGACCACTCCCACACTTAACACAATACCAACCTAAACATCTATTAACCACTTCCCACACTTAACACAATACCAATCTAAACAGCTATTAACCACTCCCACACTTAACACAATACCAATCTAAACATCTATTGACCACTCCCACACTTAACACAATACCAATCTAAACATCTATTGACCACTCCCACACTTAACACAATACCAATCTAGACATCTATTGACCACTCCCACACTTAACACAATACCAATCTACACATCTATTAACCACTTCCACACTTAACACAATACCAATCTAGACATCTATTAACCATTCCCACACTTAACACAATACCAATCTAGACATCTATTGACCACTCCCACACTTAACACAATACCAATCTAAACATCTATTAACCATTCCCACACTTAACATAATACCAATCTAAACATCTATTGACCACTCCCACACTTAACACAATACCAATCTAAACATCTATTGACCCTCCCACACTTAACACAATACCAATCTAGACATATATTGACCCTCCCACACTTAACACAATACCAATCTAGACATCTATTAACCACTCCACTCTTAACACAATACCAATCTAAACATCTATTAACCACTCCCACACTTAACACAATACCAATCTTAACATCTATTGACCATTCCCACACTTAACACAATACCAATCTAGACATCTATTGACCCTCCCACACTAACACAATACCAATCTAAACATCTATTGACCACTCCACTCTTAACACAATACAATCTAAACATCTAGTTGACCACTCTAAACTATAACACAATACCAATCTTAACAAACAGCATTGACCACTCCACACTTAACCACAAAAATACAATCTAACATCGTATTAAACCACTTCCCACACGTTAACACGATACCACTCTAGACATCTATTAAACACTTCCACACTTAAAACAACATACCAATCCTCCTTATCACTCTTCTTTCACTACTCCTCATTCTACATCCATGATTATCTTTACGAATACTAGTTTTCCTCGTACGTTACTCTTCCGTCCCTCTTTTTGTACGTGGAGCCCCACTACTTCTCATTCAATGACTCCCCCCACTTTCGAAATTCCTACCTCCCTCATTAGCTTTCACGTTCCTCTAGACTTATTCTCTTACTCCCTAGTAAGTATTCCTATCCCTGAAATAATCCCTCCCACTTACTCCAACTCTCTTCTCCCCACATCCTAAATCCCTCTCCTGTCACAGCTGCTCTAAAACTAATCCCTTAAGATACAAAATAACCCCCTTTCGCAAGTTCCCACATTCTCAACCCTGCCAGATTCCTGAACTCAATAAAACCTATCTGCTTCTTGTCAGTTCCTTTTCCTCTAACTCCTAACCCTCAAACACCTTTTAATTAACCTTGTTTTTACCACGTCTAGAGATAACTTTCTCATCCTGTCCCCTCCTTGTCATTATCATCTACTTTTATACGTTGTTCTCTGCACTTTACGTTCGTACAATCGGCAACTCTACTTTGGTGGTTTTTGGTTCCATCAACCATAGTTTTGGACCCGTCACCTAACATAAAACATTCGTCCCGCGGCTGGAACTTTACCCCCTATGCTCTTAGACGGACGCCCCACTTTTAAACACCTTTAAATGATTACTCATTCACATATACCTTCTCAAGTTTAAAATTTCAGACACCTCGGCCGTTCTCTTTTCTCGCACCTCTCTATAAATCCCATTTACACGGTTACGGGCAAAAGGCATCTTCGTGATCTGCAGCGTCTCCTTTTCCCCCTTTACAAAACTTCGATTTTTAGTATCTATTATCTACAATACTGCTGAACTCCTGTTACTTTCCTTATGTCTTTCAGCTAATAAACTACTAGACACTCCTTAAACTCTTACAAAATACCAATCTTAACAGATATGACCATCCCACAATTAAAACACAATACCAATCTAACATCTATTAACCACTCCCACACTTAACACAATACCAATCTAGACATCTATTAACCACTCCCACACTTAACACAATACCAATCTAGACATCTATTAACCACTCCCACACTTAACACAATACCAATCTAGACATCTATTAACCACTCCCACACTTAACACAATACCAATCTAAACATCTATTGACCACTCCCACACTTAACACAATACCAATCTAAACATCTATTAACCACTCCCACACTTAACACAATACCAATCTAAACATCTATTAACCACTCCCACACTTAACACAATACCAATCTAAACATCTATTGACCACTCCCACACTTAACACAATACCAATCTAACATCTATTAACCACTCCCACACTTAACACAATACCAATCTAAACATCTATTAACCACTCCCACACTTAACACAATACCAATCTAAACATCTATTGAACCACTCCCACACTTAACACAATACCAATCTAAACATCTATTAACCACTCCCACACTTAACACAATACCAATCTAAACATCTATTGACCACTCCCACACTTAACACAATACCAATCTAAACATCTATTAACCACTCCCACACTTAACACAATACCAATCTAAACATCTATTGACCACTCCCACACTTAACACAATACCAATCTAAACATCTATTAACCACTCCCACACTTAACACAATACCAATCTAGACATCTATTAACCACTCCCACACTTAACACAATACCAATCTAAACATCTATTAACCACTCCACACTTAACACAATACCAATCTAAACATCTATTAACCACTCCCACACTTAACACAATACCAATCTAAACATCTATTGACCACTCCCACACTTAACACAATACCAATCTAAACATCTATTGAACCACTCCCACACTTAACACAATACCAATCTAAACATCTATTAACCATTCCCACACTTAACACAATACCAATCTAAACATCTATTAACCACTCCCACACTTAACACAATACCAATCTAAACATCTATTAACCACTCCCACACTTAACACAATACCAATCTAGACATCTATTGACCACTCCCACAATTAACACAATACCAATCTAACATCTATTGACCACTCCCACACTTAACACAATACCAATCTAAACATCTATTAACCACTCCCACACTTAACACAATACCAATCTAGACATCTATTGACCACTCCCACACTTAACACAATACCAATCCAAACATCTATTAACCACTCCCACACTTAACACAATACCAATCTAAACATCTATTAACCACTCCCACACTTAACACAATACCAATCTAAACATCTATTGACCACTCCCACACTTAACACAATACCAATCTAGACATCTTATTAACCACTCCCACACTTAACACAATACCAATCTAGACATCTATTGACCACTTCCCACACTTAACACAATACCAATCTAGACATCTATTGACCACTTCCACACTTAACACAATACCAATCTAGACATCTATTAACCACTTCCACACTAAACAAAATACCAATCTAGACATTTATTAACCACTCCCACACTTAACACAATACCAATCTAGACATCTATTAACCACTCCCACACTTAACACAATACCAATCTAAACATCTATTAACCATTCCCACACTTTACAAAATACCAATCTTAACATGTATTATCCACTCCCACACTTAACACAATACCAATCTAAACATCTATTGACCACTCCCACACTTAACACAATACCAATCTAAACAGCTATTAACCACTCCACACTTAACACAATACCAATCTAAACAGCTATTAACCACTCCACACTTAACACAATACCAATCTAAACATCTATTAACCATTCCCACACTTAACACAATACCAATCTAAACATCTATTAACCACTCCCACACTTTACACATGCCAATCCAAACATCTATTGACCACTCCCACACTTAACACAATACCAATCTAGACATCTATTGACCACTCCCACACTTAATACAATACCAATCTAGACATCTATTGACCACTCCCACACTTAACACAATACCAATCTAGACATCTATTGACCACTCCCACACTTAACACAATACCAATCTAAACATCTATTGACCACTCCCACACTTAACACAATACCAATCTAGACATCTATTGACCACTCCCACACTTAACACAATACCAATCTAAACATCTATTGACCACTCCCACACTTAAAACAATACCAATCTTAGTACTATTGACCACTCCCACACTTAACACAATACCAATCTAAACATCTATTAACCACTCCCACAATTAACACAATACCAATCTAAACATCTATTAACCACTCCACTCTTAACACAATACCAATCCAAACATCTATTAACCATTCCAACACTTAACACAATACCAATCTAAACATCTATTAACCACTCCCACACTTAACACAATACCAATCTAGACATCTATTGACCACTCCCACACTTAACACAATACCAATCTTAACAGCTATTGACCACTCCCACACTTAACACAATACCAATCTAAACAGCTATTAACCACTCCCACACTTAACACAATACCAATCCAAACATCTATTAACCATTCCCACACTTAACACAATACCAATCTAGACATCTATTGACCACTCCCACACTTAACACAATACCAATCTAAACATCTATTAACCACTCCCACACTTAACACAATACCAATCTAAACATCTATTGACCACTCCCACACTTAACACAATACCAATCTAAACATCTATTGACCCTCCCACACTTAACACAATACCAATCTAGACATATATTGACCACTCCCACACTTAACACAATACCAATCTAGACATCTATTAACCACTCCACTCTTAACACAATACCAATCTAAACATCTATTAACCACTCCCACACTTAACACAATACCAATCTTAACATCTATTGACCATTCCCACACTTAACACAATACCAATCTAGACATCTATTGACCACTCCCACACTTAACACAATACCAATCTAAACATCTATTGACCACTCCACTCTTAACACAATACCAATCTAAACATCTATTGACCACTCCTAAACTTAACACAATACCAATCTTAACAGCTATTGACCACTCCCACACTTAACACAATACCAATCTAAACATCTATTAACCACTCCCACACTTAACACGATACCAATCTAGACATCTATTAACCACTTCCACACTTAACACAATACCAATCTAGACATCTATTAACCACTTCCACACTTAACACAATACCAATCTAGACATCTATTAACCACTCCCACACTAAACAAAATACCAATCTAAACATATATTGACCACTCCCACAGTTAACACAATACCAATCTAAACATCTATTAACCACTCCCACACTTAACACAATACCAATCTAAACATCTATTGACCACTCCCACACTTAACACAATACCAATCTAAACATCTATTGACCACTCCCACACTTAACACAATACCAATCTTAACAGCTATTAACCATTCCCACACTAAACACAATACCAATCTAGACATCTATTAACCACTTCCACACTTAACACACTACCAATCCAAACATCTATTAACCATTCCAACACTTAACACAATACCAATCTAAACATCTATTGACCACTTCCACACTTAACACAATACCAATCTAAACATCTATTGACCACTTCCACACTTAACACAATACCAATCTAAACATATATTGACCACTCCCACACTTAACACAATACCAATCTAAACATCTATTGACCACTCCCACACTTAACACAATACCAATCTTAACAGCTATTAACCATTCCCACACTAAACACAATACCAATCTAGACATCTATTGACCACTCCCACACTTAACACAATACCAATCTAAACATCTATTGACCACTCCACTCTAACACAATACCAATCTAAACATCTATTAACCACTTCCCACACTTAACACAATACCAATCTAAACATCTATTGACCACTCCCACACTTAACACAATACCAATCTAAACATCTATTAACCACTCCCACACTTAACACAATACCAATCTAAACATCTATTAACCACTTCCCACACTTAACACAATACCAATCTAGACATCTATTAGACCACTCCCACACTTAACACAATACCAATCTAAACATCTATTAACCACTCCCACACTTAACACAATACCAATCTAAACATCTATTAACCACTCCCACACTTAACACAATACCAATCTAGACATCTATTGACCACTCCCACACTTAACACAATACCAATCTAAACATCTATTAACCACTCCCACACTTAACACAATACCAATCTAGACATCTATTGACCACTCCCACACTTAACACAATACCAATCTAAACATCTATTGACCACTCCCACACTTAACACAATACCAATCTAAACATCTATTAACCACTCCCACACTTAACACAATACCAATCTAAACATCTATTAACCACTCCCACACTTAACACAATACCAATCTAGACATCTATTAACCACTCCCACACTTAACACAATACCAATCTAACATCTATTGACCACTCCCACACTTAACACAATACCAATCTAAACATCTATTAACCACTCCCACACTTAACACAATACCAATCTAAACATCTATTAACCACTCCCACACTTAACACAATACCAATCTAAACATCTATTAACCACTCCACACTTAACACAATACCAATCTAAACATCTATTAACCACTCCCACACTTAACACAATACCAATCTAAACATCTATTAACCACTCCCACACTTAACACAATACCAATCTAAACATCTATTGACCACTCCCACACTTAAACACAATACCAATCTAAACATCTATTAACCACTCCCACACTTAACACAATACCAATCTAAACATCTATTAACCACTCCCACACTTAACACAATACCAATCTAACATCTATTAACCACTCCCACACTTAACACAATACCAATCTAAACATCTATTAACCACTCCCACACTTAACACAATACCAATCTAAACATCTATTAACCACTCCCACACTTTACACATGCCAATCCAAACATCTATTGACCACTCCCACACTTAGCACAATACCAATCTAGACATCTATTGACCCTCCCACACTTAATACAATACCAATCTAGACATCTATTGACCACTCCCACACTTAACACAATACCAATCTAGACATCTATTGACCACTCCCACACTTAACACAATACCAATCTAAACATCTATTGACCACTCCCACACTTAACACAATACCAATCTAGACATCTATTGACCACTCCCACACTTAACACAATACCAATCTAAACATCTATTGACCACTCCCACACTTAAAACAATACCAATCTTAGTACTATTGACCACTCCCACACTTAACACAATACCAATCTAAACATCTATTAACCACTCCCACAATTAACACAATACCAATCTAAACATCTATTAACCACTCCACTCTTAACACAATACCAATCCAAACATCTATTAACCATTCCAACACTTAACACAATACCAATCTAACATCTATTAACCACTCCCACACTTAACACAATACCAATCTAGACATCTATTAACCACTCCCACACTTAACACAATACCAATCTAACAGCTATTGAACCACTCCCACACTTAACACAATACCAATCTAAACATCTATTAACCACTCCCACACTTAACACAATACCAATCTAAACATCTATTGAACCACTCCCACACTTAACACAATACCAATCTAAACATCTATTAACCACTCCCACACTTAACACAATACCAATCTAAACATCTATTAACCACTCCCACACTTAACACAATACCAATCTAAACATCTATTGACCACTCCCACACTTAACACAATACCAATCTAGACATCTATTGACCACTCCCACACTTAACACAATACCAATCTAAACATCTATTGACCACTCCCACACTTAACACAATACCAATCTAAACATCTATTGACCACTCCCACTCTTAACACAATACCAATCTAAACATCTATTGACCACTCCCACACTTAACACAATACCAATCTAACAGCTATTGACCACTCCCACACTTAACACAATACCAATCTAAACATCTATTAACCACTCCCACACTTAACACAATACCAATCTAGACATCTATTAACCACTTCCCACACTTAACACAATACCAATCTAGACATCTATTAACCACTCCCACACTTAACACAATACCAATCTAGACATCTATTAACCACTCCCACACTTAACACAATACCAATCTAAACATCTATTGACCACTCCCACACTTAACACAATACCAATCTAAACATCTATTAACCACTCCCACACTTAACACAATACCAATCTAAACATCTATTGACCACTCCCACACTTAACACAATACCAATCTAAACATCTATTGACCACTCCCACACTTAACACAATACCAATCTAGACATCTATTAACCACTCCCACACTTAAACACAATACCAATCTAGACATCTATTAACCACTCCACACTTAACACAATACCAATCTAAACATCTATTAACCATTCCAACACTTAACACAATACCAATCTAAACATCTATTGACCACTTCCCACACTTAACACAATACCAATCTAAACATCTATTGACCACTTCCACACTTAACACAATACCAATCTAAACATCTATTGACCACTCCCACACTTAACACAATACCAATCTAAACATCTATTGACCACTCCCACACTTAACACAATACCAATCTTAACAGCTATTAACCATTCCCACACTAAACACAATACCAATCTAGACATCTATTGACCACTCCCACACTTAACACAATACCAATCTAAACATCTATTGACCACTCCACTCTAAACACAATACCAATCTAGACATCTATTAACCACTTCCACACTTAACACAATACCAATCTAAACATCTATTGACCACTCCCACACTTAACACAATACCAATCTAAACATCTATTAACCACTCCAACACTTAACACAATACCAATCTAAACAGCTATTAACCATTCCCACACTAAACACAATACCAATCTAGACATCTATTAACCACTCCCACACTTAACACATGCCAATCTAAACATCTATTAGCCACTCCCACACTTAACACAATACCAATCTAGACATCTATTGACCACTCCCACACTTAACACAATACCAATCTAGACATCTATTGACCACTCCCACACTTGACACAATACCAATCTAAACATCTATTAACCACTCCCACACTTAACACAATACCAATCTAGACATCTATTGACCACTCCCACACTTAACACAATACCAATCCAAACAGCTATTAACCACTCCCACACTTAACACAATACCAATCTAAACATCTATTAACCACTCCCACACTTAACACAATACCAATCTAAACATCTATTAACCACTCCCACACTTAACACAATACCAATCTAGACATTTATTAACCACTCCCACACTTAACACAATACCAATCTAGACATCTATTGACCACTTCCACACTTAACACAATACCAATCTAGACATCTATTGACCACTTCCACACTTAACACAATACCAATCTAAACATCTATTAACCACTCCCACACTTAACACAATACCAATCTAGACATCTATTACCACTCCCACACTTAACACAATACCAATCTAAACATCTATTAACCACTCCCACACTTAACACAATACCAATCTAAACATCTATTAACCACTCCCACACTTAACACAATACCAATCTAAACATCTATTGACCACTCCCACACTTAACACAATACCAATCTAAACATCTATTGACCACTCCCACACTTAACACAATACCAATCTAAACATCTATTAACCACTCCCACACTTAACACAATACCAATCTAAACATCTATTAACCACTCCCACACTTAACACAATACCAATCTAAACATCTATTAACCACTCCCACACTTAACACAATACCAATCTAAACATCTATTGACCACTCCCACACTTAACACAATACCAATCTAAACATCTATTGACCACTCCCACACTTAACACAATACCAATCTAAACATCTATTGACCCCTCCCACACTTAATACAATACCAATCTAGACATCTATTGACCACTCCCACACTTAACACAATACCAATCTAGACATCTATTGACCACTCCCACACTTAACACAATACCAATCTAAACATCTATTGACCACTCCCACACTTAACACAATACCAATCTAGACATCTATTGACCACTCCCACACTTAACACAATACCAATCTAAACATCTATTGACCACTCCCACACTTAAAACAATACCAATCTTAGTACTATTGACCACTCCCACACTTAACACAATACCAATCTAAACATCTATTAACCACTCCCACAATTAACACAATACCAATCTAAACATCTATTAACCACTCCACTCTTAACACAATACCAATCCAAACATCTATTAACCACTGCCACACTTAACACAATACCAATCTAAACATCTATTAACCACTCCCACACTTAACACAATACCAATCTAGACATCTATTGACCACTCCACTCTTAACACAATACCAATCTAAACATCTATTAACCTCTCCCACACTTAACACAATACCAATCTAAACATCTATTAACCACTCCCACACTTAACACAATACCAATCCAAACATCTATTAACCACTCCCACACTTAACACAATACCAATCTAAACATCTATTAACCACTCCCACACTTAACACAATACCAATCTCAACATCTATTAACCACTCCCACACTTAACACAATACCAATCTAGACATCTATTGACCACTCCCACACTTAACACAATACCAATCTAGACATCTATTGACCACTCCCACACTTAACACAATACCAATCTAGACATCTATTAACCACTCCACGCTTAACACAATACCAATCTAAACATCTATTAACCACTCCCACACTTAACACAGTACCAATCTAAACATCTATTGACCACTCCCACACTTAACACAATACCAATCTAAACATCTATTAACCACTCCCACACTGAACACAATACCAATCTAGACATCTATTGACCACTCCCACACTTAACACAATACCAATCTAAACATCTATTAACCACTCCCACACTTAACACAATACCAATCTAAACATCTATTAACCACTCCCACACTTAACACAATACCAATCTAGACATCTATTAACCACTCCCACACTTAACACAATACCAATCCAAACATCTATTAACCACTCCCACACTTAACACAATACCAATCTAAACATCTATTAACCACTCCCACACTTAACACAATACCAATCTAAACATCTATTAACCACTCCCACACTTAACACAATACCAATCTAAACATCTATTAACCACTCCCACACTTAACACAATACCAATCTAGACATCTATTGACCACTCCCACACTTAACACAATACCAATCTAGACATCTATTGACCACTCCCACACTTAACACAATACCAATCTAGACATCTATTAACCACTCCACGCTTAACACAATACCAATCTAAACATCTAATAACCACTCCCACACTTAACACAATACCAATCTAGACATCTATTAACCACTCCCACACTTAACACAATACCAATCTAAACATCTATTAACCACTCCCACACTTACACAATACCAATCTAAACATCTATTGACCACTCCCACACTTAACACAATACCAATCTAAACATCTATTGAACCACTCCCACACTTAACACAATACCAATCTAAACATCTATTAACCACTCCCACACTTAACACAATACCAATCTAAACAGCTATTAACCACTCCCACACTTAACACAATACCAATCTAAACATCTATTAACCACTCCCACACTTAACACAATACCAATCTAAACATCTATTAACCACTCCCACACTTAACACAATACCAATCTAAACATCTATTGACCACTCCCACACTTAACACAATACCAATCTAAACATCTATTAACCACTCCCACACTTAACACAATACCAATCTAAACATCTATTAACCACTCCCACACTTAACACAATACCAATCTAGACATCTATTGACCACTCCCACACTTAACACAATACCAATCTAAACATCTATTGACCACTCCCACACTTAACACAATACCAATCTAGACATCTATTGACCACTCCCACACTTAACACAATACCAATCTAAACATCTATTGACCACTCCCACACTTAAAACAATACCAATCTTAGTACATCTATTGACCACTCCCACACTTAACACAATACCAATCTAAACATCTATTAACCACTCCCACACTTAACACAATACCAATCTAAACATCTATTAACCACTCCCACACTTAACACAATACCAATCCAAACATCTATTAACCACTCCACACTTAACACAATACCAATCTAAACATCTATTAACCACTCCCACACTTAACACAATACCAATCTAGACATCTATTGACCACTCCCACACTTAACACAATACCAATCTAAACAGCTATTGACCACTCCCACACTTAACACAATACCAATCTAAACATCTATTAACCACTCCCACACTTAACACAATACCAATCTAAACATCTATTAACCACTCCCACACTTAACACAATACCAATCTAAACATCTATTAACCACTCCCACACTTAACACAATACCAATCTAAACATCTATTAACCACTCCCACACTTAACACAATACCAATCTAAACATCTATTGACCACTCCCACACTTAACACAATACCAATCTAAGACATCTATTGAACCACTCCCACACTTAACACAATACCAATCTAGACATCTATTGACCACTCCCACACTTAACACAATACCAATCTAAACATCTATTGACCACTCCCACACTTAACACAATACCAATCTAACATCTATTGACCACTCCCACACTTAACACAATACCAATCTAAACATCTATTAACCACTCCCACACTTAACACAATACCAATCTAAACATCTATTGACCACTCCCACACTTAACACAATACCAATCTAAACATCTATTGACCACTCCCACACTTAACACAATACCAATCTAAACATCTATTAACCACTCCCACACTTAACACAATACCAATCTAACATCTATTGACCACTCCCACACTTAACACAATACCAATCTAAACATCTATTGAACCACTCCCACACTTAACACAATACCAATCTAGACATCTATTAACCACTCCCACACTTAACACAATACCAATCTAAACATCTATTAACCACTCCCACACTTAACACAATACCAATCTAAACATCTATTAACCACTCCCACACTTAACACAATACCAATCTAAACATCTATTGACCACTCCCACACTTAACACAATACCAATCTAAACATCTATTAACCACTCCCACACTTAACACAATACCAATCTAAACAGCTATTAACCACTCCCACACTTAACACAATACCAATCTAAACATCTATTAACCACTCCCACACTTAACACAATACCAATCTAAACATCTATTAACCACTCCCACACTTAACACAATACCAATCCAAACATCTATTGACCACTCCCACACTTAACACAATACCAATCTAAACATCTATTGACCCTCCCACACTTAACACAATACCAATCTAGACATCTATTAACCACTCCCACACTTAACACAATACCAATCTAGACATCTATTGACCACTCCCACACTTAACACAATACCAATCTAAACATCTATTGACCACTCCCACACTTAACACAATACCAATCTAAACATCTATTGACCACTCCCACACTTAACACAATACCAATCTAAACATCTATTGACCACTCCCACACTTAACACAATACCAATCTAGACATCTATTAACCACTCCCACACTTAACACAATACCAATCTAAACATCTATTAACCACTCCCACACTTAACACAATACCAATCTAAACATCTATTAACCACTCCCACACTTAACACAATACCAATCCAAACATCTATTAACCACTCCCACAATTAACACAATACCAATCTAAACATCTATTAACCACTCCCACACTTAACACAATACCAATCTAGACATCTATTGACCACTCCCACACTTAACACAATACCAATCTAGACATCTATTAACCACTCCACTCTTAACACAATACCAATCTAAACATCTATTAACCACTCCCACACTTAACACACTACCAATCCAAACATCTATTAACCACTCCCACACTTAACACAATACCAATCCAAACATCTATTAACCACTCCCACACTTAACACAATACCAATCTAAACATCTATTAACCACTCCCACACTTAACACAATACCAATCTAGACATCTATTAACCACTCCACACTTAACACAATACCAATCTAAACATCTATTGACCACTCCCACACATAACACAATACCAATCCAAACATCTATTAACTACTCCACTCTTAACACAATACCAATCTAAACATCTATTGACCACTCCCACACATAACACAATACCAATCTACACATCTATTGACCACTCCCACACTTAACACAATACCAATCTAAACATCTATTAACCACTCCCACACTGAACACAATACCAATCTAAACATCTATTGACCACTCCCACACTTAACACAATACCAATCTAAACATCTATTAACCACTCCCACACTTAACACAATACCAATCTAAACGTCTATTAACCACTCCCACACTTAACACAATACCAATCTAGACATCTATTGACCACTCCCACACTTAACACAATACCAATCCAAACATCTATTAACCACTCCACTCTTAACACAATACCAATCTAGACATCTATTGACCACTCCCACACTTAACACAACACCAATCTAAACATCTATTGACCACTCCCACACTTAACACAATACCAATCTAAACATCTATTGACCACTCCCACACTTAACACAATACCAATCTAAACATCTATTGACCACTCCCACACTTAACACAATACCAATCTAAACATCTATTAACTACTCCACTCTTAACACAATACCAATCTAAACATCTATTGACCACTCCCACACTTAACACAATACCAATCTAAACATCTATTAACCACTCCCACACTTAACACAATACCAATCTAACATCTATTGACCACTTCCCACACTTAACACAATACCAATCTAGACATCTATTAACCACTCCACTCTTAACACAATACCAATCTAGACATCTATTAACCACTCCACTCTTAACACAATACCAATCTAGACATCTATTAACCACTCCCACACTTAACACAATACCAATCCAAACATCTATTAACTACTCCCACTCTTAACACAATACCAATCCAAACATCTATTAACCACTCCCACACTTAACACACCACCAATCTAGACATCTATTAACCACTCTATTTAAAAGCACTTTTTTCAGGTAAAAGTGTTTACAGTAATATACAGAAATCAAGAGGTTAATACACAAGTGTAGTATTTCTTCTTTTTATTTCTTCTGAAACTGATGAAGGGAAATTAATCTCTTGTAAATGAATTTTGCAGCACATCTATGTATTTTGTCTGGTATTCAATACTTTAAGAAAAAGATCGGAATTAAATTACACTTAAGGTAGCAGCCATAACGGAAATGTTTGGTATGACTTGAGCATCCAGAACTCTTTTTGAGTGAAATTATATATGACCTATTGTATTGTTTATTAATATATATGAAATGTGAAAGGTTTAATATATAGATATGACATAATGTATCATTCTTCGTATTTTAATCAAACGCCGATGCGGGGTAAAGAGATAAATAATTGAGATCATGACTATACATTATGCTTAGGGATGAAGGTACTTTTTCTAGTCGTGGGACAGTTTACCTAATTAGTGTGTGGGTTAATTTGATTATATGTAAGACTGATTTTTTTCTAATTTTCTTTTTTTCGGATTTTTCTCTTCACCATTTGGTAACAAAATGGAGGGAAACCTACATATAATATATTAGGAAGATGCAAGAGGAAATAACTGAGAAATTAAGATAACAAATAATGTAACAAGATAGCTATATGATGGTAATTATTTGTTTTTCCTGATCAGTTGTAGTAGGCCAGAAACAATCGATGGATTTTGAGAAAGATCTATAAAAAAAACATTCTGAAAAATATTGATAACATTCTTCAACTCTTTCCAAATTTTACCTATAGGTCATTTTGTTTTCCGATCAATCCCAAAATTGTACATGCAAAACTAGGGATCAAAGGAAACCTACATCTTTACCTGCGCAAACGCCGAAAGACTCATTGAGCACTGTCTAGGAATTAGCGGTTACAAACTTAAACTTATCTGTCAACATTCTAAAGGGCCAATCAAGCTCAGAATTTTACATGCACATCCTGTGGAAAAGGGGGCCGAGCCAAGTTCTTTTTCTGAGAAATAGCATGAAAAAAATGTTTACGGACAAGTGACGTACGACGAACGCCAGATTGCAGATGAAACGCGATTTGAATGGCCTATCATCTGATAATGGAGGGGCCAAGAGTACTGTTTTGCATAATTTCTGCCATGCCGGCAAAATGTGCGGTAAAGAGTATGTACATAGATGATAGCGAGAAATCATTTACCGGATACAACTGTTAAGCAAGGGTAAACGCATACTACTTCATTGTGGTCAATCATAACAGTCAAAGTCAAATCCGGGAAATGTCATTTTTACAAAGTAAGATCTGGTGTAGCGAATATTTAACTCAAAGACACACAAGTGAGGGAATCCGGTACTACAAATATAAGTAATGAAACACGGATAATCATGTTTAGCCTCTGAACGTTGGGTAGCGGCTATACATACACATATATATCTGAAACATCCTGTCTTTCATTCCCTATCAAATGACCTAATTCCGAATTTCCCTTTAGAAAAAATATTAGTGATGGTGTACCTCGAACACGGTATAAGTCCTTCTTTCTTCCAACAGAGTATGCCGTCGTCTTTATTCCTAATGAACGCAGCTAACCTGCTAAACCCACTGTTCGATGGAACGATGAGTATATCACATTCTGTCAATATATAGAAATCCAGCAGCTGTTTGAGAAATCCTTCTTCTGGATCGTTCTTATGTGGTTGGTCAATGTGTGTTATTCTTCCAGGGGTATCTATAATGTTTTCAGGATAGCGTTCCTTAGCAAATTTCTTCACACTATTAGTATCGGAGGCAACAAATAAGTCATATTCATCTTTGTCTAATTTGTCAAAATATTTCCATATTGTATTCAACGTTAGATTTCCAACTTTGAAGTCTTTTGGCATGTTTGGATTAGGTCCAAGACGTGTATGGGCACATGCTATCTTGTTTCGCTTTCTCTGTGTTCGGTAATGGCGGTTCAATTCACGATCAGACAAAGGTGAGAGCTTAAAGAGAAAATTATAAACATTCTTGTAAATATCAACTTGGTGATATTTTTTAATCCACGGAATATCATATGATATATTTGGTCTATTTCTGAATTCAGCGATAAAATCCCAGTTCATTAGAAGAAAGTCCACATCGTTTTTAAAGTAGGTGTTAAAATCAAAACCGTCAAACATATATTTATCGATCTTCTTGTGTTGAAGATTTTTTAAATTGTGATACGAGCTTTTCCTGTTTACAAGTATAGAAGAATTGTATCGCCAGTCGTAGTGAGCTGGTACGACATAATCCTGAAGCAGGCACGGCGTGTCAAAATTTATAAGAAATTTTCTTTTTGCAAGTATTGATATGATAAAGGTGGTCATGATACCAGCTATTCTATCAGACCAACCGCTACATGCAGCCCTTCGGGCTTTCGTACAGTCGTACACAAGGTATTTTGTTCTCTGATCAGTAGTTGATGTCAGTAGCTGACGTAGAAATGTTTCAAAGGAGCTGTTTTCAGAACCAATTGCTAAGTATTGACGATTATGTCGTGCATCATAAAAGGCGATGTCCATTTTGAGTCTATAATAATATACTAATAATGAAATTGAAACCCCAGCCTGGAGTAGGATGAAGATCTGAAGAGCGCTCTGAAAAACGAAATAATCATAAGAATTAGTTATTGTCTATATATGGGGATGATTGTTTGGATATCAGTCATATCGACCGCATTTTATATTCGTTAGTACCTGTTTACCTGCAGCAAGTATTGGCAGGTAAAAGGCATATTATTTCAACACAAGAAACAATATCAAATCTAACACAACATGTTACGCATATCTTAAAAGAAAAGAATTGGATCAGGGAAAGTGAGATCTATACTAAGCAATTTGAAAAAAGTACAAATTAGCTGTTCCTCTTTTGTTTATATACATGTATAACAATGTTACAACAAATAAATAAAAATGCATTCAAGGCTGAAGTAGTATAAAACTAGGTCACAAATGTAAACCATGTCCGAACGTATCCCCAAGCCGGCAAAACAATGATTTACCGGTCAGAACAGAAGCACACGACCCGAAATCTTCATTGGGGATGAAACGACCGGATTAACTGTCATTGAGAAGGAGAGAAGAAAGAATGCAAATATCTGTAAATCAATTCATATTTCTGGTTGCTATTCATGAGGCTTTCCTTTGATCTCTGAGATTGCGCCCCGAAGCTAATCATTACCCTGAATACCACATTTAAAATCTTACTCACAATGGCGTTAGTTAAAAATATACAGATGTATTGTTAGCATTATCCTATATCCTGATATTCAAAAAAATAATAAATGATTTTAAGCGGGCTGAAGTTAGCAGCGGACTCGTTATTCCTTATTGAGAATTCGAATAACTGACTTTCCTTCTAGGTTTTCCAACGTTATGTTACTTGAATCAATGACGAGGTGTGTGATGTCCCTAGCACTGCTAATGAGTCACAGCATGACTCAGGAAACAGGTGTATGATGCCCCTAGCATCACTACAGTCATACAGAGACGAAACAGTCTCAAACATCAGAGACGACTGCTACATGGACGAAACAGCTGTATGGTGCCTCAAGCATCCGAAACGAGTCCTAGAATGACGAAACATATGTATGATCTATGGCTATCATCGACAAGTCCTACAAGGACAAAACAGTTGTATAATATCTTAAGCATCACTGCCGAGGCATACAGGGACGAAATAGCTGTATGATGTCTCTAGCATCACTGACAAGTACTACAAGGACTAAACAGCACGAAATAGCTGTATGTTGTCTCTAGTATCACTGACGAGCCATACAGGGATGAAATAGATGTAGAATATTTCTAGCATCATTGACGCGTAATACAAGGATGTAACAGCTGTATGTTGTCCCTTTCATTACCCAAGAGTCCTAGAAGGACGAAACAGCTGTATGTTGTCTCTACCATCACTGACGAGTACTACAAGGACGAAACAGGTGCATGATGCAGATTTTGTTGTCATTTTCTGCTTGTACTGTATCAATTTATAGTGATGGAGTGTAACATGCAATACTTACAATATTGTTTCTTGCTAAGGCCATGCTTCACATCTGTTCAACACACCGTGCCAGGTGTGTTCATATAAATTGGAGTTTCAATCTTTTAACACGTTATCACTTTTTCACAAGTCTATTTCAATTACTTCATGGCTGCAGTGGTAGTGTCCTTGGGCGAGCCACTTTACCCTGACTACATACAACAGGCCTCTTCTATGTTGTTCCGTGATGTTTTTACCAACTGCTACAATAGTAATGTTATACAGATAAGATATGTTACTGTCGAATAGCTGCTGGAAGCGCTATTAACAGTGTTAAAACAGATAAGTGCTTGAAGACATGCTATGTCGTTTCTGAAGTTTATGTGTGCGGGCATGTATATTTTTTGAATAAACAAATAAAATGGTTTCTATAGTGTGTGATAGCCCGTAGATATTTATGTAAATAACTAAATGACTCTCCATGCCTTACTAGGTTTCGTAACACATAGCAGCACTCCACATACCACATGATAAAAGATAAATTAGTAAACAGCAAAACCCTGCTTCGGAAAGGACCCAAGTTACTTAACAGAGTGTCTGATAAAAGTGAACGTCTGACTGGTAATCTAACTACGCCGGATGTACAACCTACACAGTGACAATGATCACATCAACCTTGGAAGCAACAAGTACCCACCTGGCAAACTACAATCTTTGTAAAACATATATTAACTCCATGGGCCAATATACCTTATGTCTGTATTCTAGAGACTATGCAGGAGATGGGCTATCAACCCAAAACGAGTTAATTCAAAGTCCCACAACCATATCATACGTTTCAAAAGAAACAATTGAAAAGGTTAATGGTGCCAAAACCGGCAAGATCAGAATAGAGGAAAGAAAGATGCCGCGGAGACGAAGACGCGGACATTTCAGCTGAAGACCAGGAACAACAGGAAACAAAAGATATTGATATATCTGCAATCAGTATAAAGGAAATAAAAAATCATTGCAACATCTACCAGAGGGCCATCAACACATTGAAAGTTGAGCCTCTAGTACGATAGTTGCCTTTTACTACAGGGAAACCAGATCTATCCACTTGGCCTTGTCTAATGAGAAGGTGCCAATAATTAACTCAAACTACAAACGAAGGAAATGGTCAGCATAAAGCCTTCAGGACTAGTTGTTCATCCAACACACCAGATCTTGGTATGAAATCCTAATGGAATCTTGTACACAAAATGATCATATGATAAACACATTAATTTGACAATATAAGCATTATTAAAAACATTAACAATTTCTGTTTGGGACTTGTGAAAGGAAATTTGTTGGGGGAAAATTACTTCTATCAGTGCCGAACTATGCTGAACATCACCAACCTGCCGTGGTGTGACTTTATTGTTCATCGAACGAATTGACAAAGACAGCAGTGTATGGCTATAAACACCATGCATTCAACATTCAGTGATATATAACTAATGCACCTTAAAAGATGTGGCTAGACCTTTTTCTTCTATATCTGATTTATTTAAAGTGTGTTCCTGTGTATCTCGTTGTATGCTGCTGTACTTGGTCCTCGGTAGCTATTTCGGATGTATACTGTAAAAGTGGAAATATTCGCTACGTGGAATTTTTCGCTTATTTCGCGACCATTAAATTTCCCCGAAATTATCCACACGCTAACACAAGTGAAAATATTGACAAGCGAATATTTCCACCAAATAAACTAAACACGATAAAATCCAAGACGCAATTTCCTAGTGGTATACCATATATCGGCAAATCAAGCGTCATATCTTCCGTGAGGTGTAACGTTGTCATGGTCGGTCAAGAGACATGCATGGCTATATACTACTTTAAGTAATGTGTAAAATGACAGTATTTGATCTAATTCAATTTTTATTTATCATTAAATTTTCTTCATTTCGTGATAATTATAATCATTACTACGTTAACGTTACTGTACTGATAAATCCCCGAGCCGCTCGGCCATTTTGTAGCTATAGGCCCAAAACCATCACAGGTTTCATTTGTTACACAAAAGATAAATACCTGTAATAGAAAAGTAAAGTCTTTGTATGGTATTGTGTTTTATTTGAACCAGAAAATATCGATACGTTATTGCAATGAATAACCTGTTTAATATATTGAAAACATTGTACGTGTATATATAAGCTGTTGCGTTTATGAAAGGGCTACAATAGGTATATATGTTGGAGAATTAGGTCAGAACATCAATATGTCTGCTTTTCAATTGCCTAGTCGTATTTGAATATCTACCAAACTTATTTGATACCTGCAAACTTAACCATCGTACATTGAGACACTTGTGTTTGTTTTGACTGGACATGAATGTTTATCACGTCACTCAGTATGACCAGACCGTCGATCATTTCAACTTTACCGCGGGCGGCACTACGCTTGGCCTGTCTACTTAGCGTGAGGGAGGAGGTTTACAGGTAATACCATAATTGGTAATAATTAAGATATGTTCAGTCGGAATTAAATAATCAAAGTACTAAGTTAACACTACATTTGACAATCCACGCATGGTTTCTTAATTAGTTTGCCATATAGTACGAGTACTGATAGCATACATCGCTATGTACATTGTCGGGGCCTAAAGTTGCAATCAGCTGTCTTGTGCTTGTTGTATATGTGACTTTTTTTTTTCTGTCACAAACATACTGCAATGATCAGACATACAAACCATTAACCTGTTGATGAAAGTATAGGTATTTTACTGGGCCGATCGACGCGAACTTTCAATGGAGTTTTCCGAAAAAAAAATCTTACTTTACGTACATGCCCAATAACATCGCAGCGCGTAAAGATATTTTTATCATACGAAAATATCCACACCGCGAACAGTTTGGAAGCTGACTAAGCGAAAATTTCAATGCGCGAAAATATCCACTTTTACAGTAACCTTCCGGTCTTTTGATTGGTCAAGAATTAGAACGTTGACCCGAACTGCAATTGTTATTAACGTCATCAATAATCGAATGACGTCACATCACCGGGTCGTCACTTTGAACACCTTATTTGCTAAAGCTCGCGTTTTTGTAAAGTTTGAAAAATAACTTAAATTTCTTTCACTCGACTTGTGTAACCTCTATTTCTACCACAATACGCTGTGTTATTCTACCCCAGGCCATTGTATAAATGTGCGGACAGTTGGATATATATGTTATATTGCACCAGTGGAATGTAACTTTCCGGTCTTTTGATTGGTCAAAAATTTGAACTTTGACCCGAACTGTAATTGTTATTCACGTCATCAATAATCGAATGACGTCACATCACCGGGTCGTCACTTTGAACACCTTATTTGCATACTCGAAATTAGACTTGGCCACGTTCCCCTTTGATTCAAGCCGATATCAATGTGGTAGCAATAGGTCACAAGACTCGTTATTGTTAGATATTGAATTTATTCACACTCGTAAGTTATTTTTCATAAGTTACAAAAGCCGCACGCTTAATCACGTATCTTTTATAACTTAAAAAAAACCTTACTCGAGTGAAATAAATCTAATATCCAAAAACCTCTTATTGTGTGACCTCAATGTTTGTGTATATGTAATTCAGCAGCAGTACTTGTACAGTAACAGTTTATACAAATTAAGAATTAAGAAATCCTTAAAGAAATACTTCAATAATGAACGATTGTATTTCATATTAATGGTACAAAGCACAGGTTATCATAATGTAAGATTGAAATTACGGGATATTTACACGAATATAGTTTGAATTAAAAGGGAAAAAGAAGGACGTCATCAATTCAGAGAGCTACAATTATGATATTAAAATCAATTTTCCATTGTTTGTATGCAGAATGCAGCTTCCTGTTTTGTTGAGTTTTTCTTCACGTACCTCTGTAAAAAACGTAAATGGCGCAAAAACTTGACGTCACAATACGACCATTGACATATTATATTGATGTGTTCAAAATAATTCCTTATTAAATAATTTAAAATATACATAAGGCATGTTTTAAATTTGAAGCACTGTTTTAGATATTAATTACAAGCATAGATTTCATAGGAGTATAAAAAAAGTTTGCAAACTGTATGAATCCGCCTAGAAATTAATGCTTAAATAAAAGATTAAAAGCCTAGATCAAATATTACAGGTTGCATTTTACAGACGTATATCAGCAAATTCAATAATAAAAGCAACAGTGAAAGTTTAACATATAGATTGATAACAAAGGAGAACAATTCACACATTATGATGGGTTGTGATAACATAGAGACAGACATTATTGTCAAAGGTACACAGCCGCCCAGCCAATTACTTATAGTTTTCAGCTATATAATATATAGATCTAATGGGTGTCTGACATTATATTATAATGTTTGCGTTCAGAGAAAAAAAAACGAAAACAACAACTTTATTACGAAATTACAAATTGCGAATCGACAAAACGAATGGAAGGTATACTATAATAATATAGAGAGAGATTTTGTAAGGCGAGCCGACATTGATATATTCCGATGACGTCACAACGCTTACAAGGTACACAGCCGCCCAGCCAATTACTTATAGTTTTCAGGTAGCCAAAGTTTGGTAGACTTTGGTAGAAGAAAACAATTGATAGAGTTGTTAGCCTTTTTGCCGAACCAAATTGCCTGGACTTTCTCTGGATTCGCTTTTACGTCATTCAATTAAAATCGTTTTAAACGAAATTTGCTCTCTTATTCTAAATAATCTTTCAAATATAAATAACTGTCCATAATGTTAGAGAATATTTTACTTCATTTGCTTAATTACATTAAATACATTGGCCTAAAAAGGTAAAATATCATTTATAAAAATGTTTAAAAAGATTGAGGTCCTATAATAGAACCCTGGGTGACCTATTCTTAACATCAGCCCATTCGCTGGTCTCTGGCCCAGGCCTGTCTCGTTGGTTTCTGCCACTTAGGTAACTACTGATTAAGTCAATGTAGGACTTATACAGTCCATATGCTTGCAGTTTCCCGAGTAGCAGATTTTACAGAATACAGTCAAGCGCCTTAGACAGGTCCATCAGAATGGCTCCAACATTCTGATGGTTGTCCAAGACCGGCCTCTAATTCAATAAGAGCTCTAAGGTCAGACTAGTACTCATGGCTGGAAAGAACCTTTCAAAGTAGATAGATAAATAGATATATAAATTGACAAAGAGGGTCAATTGAGACATACCCCCCCCCCCCCCCACACACACACACATACATACATATATACACACGCATACACACATATGTCGTTCAGAGAAGGCCGCCATACTTCGCAATAATACATATTCATACCCTACTCATGTCAATAGTTTTCCACGCGTACATCAACGTCATTACATTGTAAACACTTCAACACTGATAATACGACTGACTTTAAGTACAGTTGCAACAAGAACAAATATTTAGGATGTTCGTCTTTGGTTATTGCTTATCTCTATACTCACAATTGGGAGGTTGATAACAATTAATAATAAGTTATATACCGTATCTTTAACTCCCTGGAGAGCATACAACCGGAGCTGCCATTTAGGCGCTTACAGTATACACACTGGAACATAATGGCGTAAAATATCTATTTTAAGAATACATACAGCGTCGGTGCCGGGACTCAAACTAGCGACCCTTCGGTCACGTAGCCCCGTGTCCAATCACTAGACCGCCATAACTCCTATTACAATATCTTTTAAGTCTCGAACAATTATTTCTAATATTAAATATATTAAAGGATGATTGTGTTCCGACTTCTTCCCATGCATTTCTGCTTCGTGTTAAAAGAAGCTATAAAAGCAATATACTGCTGTAATGATCTTCTTCCTTATCAGACCATTTCTAACAGAAAACGGTTTTTTTTTGTACAGGAAGTTAAGATGTTTACAAAAGAGCTTTTCAAAATAATTTATTATCAATCGTAAACTCATAAAAAAGTTTTAAATAAAAAGAAGTTTCCTGTCTTTTATTTCAGTTCAGACAGTCAACTACACAATGTCCATATCAACATATTCACATTTGACAGACATATATCTATTTCCTTAAAGTTTCACATTGAAGGGTTTTTTTGCCGAATACACACACAATTAATTAGCACAATTCAAACAAACAAACAAACAAACAACTGAGAGTTACATGTAGTATAGCTAAAACTAATTAAACTAAGTCACTAAGTCTAAACGTAGTATATAGCCGTCTTAAATTAATATCGCTAATGCTATACAATTATGACCCAGTTGAAATTCCTGTATCAATTCTGCACGTTGATCTTTTGACCCGAAATGTAGTGACATCGTACACTACGAGAATGGTGTCATTACACCTGAATTAAGTAAATGAAATGCGCATAATTCTTTATATCAACCTATATTGCAGCAAAAACATCCTTATTCTTAACACTATCATTCACAATGACACACGTAGTCCAATCCTCTAATGAATCGACATGTTCGATCAAATTTTGATAGCAAAGCAAAATAGTTTGAAGGCAATAAAGATCATTTGTTGTTTGAAAGTGTCACTGAGCGGGTATAAGGAATATATATATATATTTTTTTTCCCCGTAAATCAAATAAGTTACTTAATACACAGTAATACTCTAAAGATAGACATGTACAAAACAGCATTGTCACCCTTTAAAGATTATTATACATTTTATCAAAAAGCGATGATCTTTTTGAAATGTGAAATGGTTTAATAATTTTGTAAGTTTATTTAGCTTGCTTGGCTTGAGTTTGATTGAGGAGGGTTGATTGATACTGTGCCCCAGTCAGACACCCATTAGATCTCTATAATATATAGATCTAATGGGTGTCTGACATTATATTATAATGTTTGCGTTCAGAGAAAAAAAAACGAAAACAACAACTTTATAACGAAATTACAAATTGCGAATCGACAAAACGAATGGAAGGTATACTATAATAATATAGAGAGATATTTTGTAAGGCGAGCCGACATTGATATATTCCGATGACGTCACAACGCTTACAAGGTACACAGCCGCCCAGCCAATTACTTATAGTTTTCAGGTAGCCAAAGTTTGGCAGACTTTGGTAGAAGAAAACAATTGATGGAGTTATTAGCTTTTTTGCCGAACCATATTGCCTAGACTTACTCTAGATTCGTTTTTACTTCATTCAATTAAAATCGTTGTAAAAGAAATTTGCTCTTTTATTCTAAATAATCTTTCAAATATAAATAACTGTCCATAATGTTAGAGAATATTTTACTTCATTTGCTGAATTACATTAAATACATTGGTCTAAAAAGGTAAAATATCTTTCATAAAAATGTTTAAAAAGATTGAGGTCCTACAATAGAACCCTGGGTGACCTATTCTTAACATCAGCCCATTCGCTGGTCTCTGGCCCAGGCCTGTCTCGCTGGTTTCTGCCACTTAGGTAACTGCTGATTAAGTCAATATATGACTTATCCACTCCATATGCTTGCAGTTTCCCGATTAGCAGATTTTGCAGAATACAGTCAAGCGCCTTAAACAGGTCCACCGGAATGGCTCCAACATTCTGATGGTTGTCCAAGACCGGCCTCTATAATTCGCCAAGAGCTTGGGGAAGGTAAGACTGGTACTCATAGCCGGAAAGAACCGAATATTGACTTATTTGATTATGAACCAGTCTTTCAAAATAGATAGATAAATAGATATATCAATTGACAAAGAGAGTCAATTGAGACATTCCTACCCACACTCACACACATACATATATATATACACACACATACGTACGTACGCTGTTAGTTACTACTTTTCCGTGTCTGTTACCTGGAACCCCGAATGTCCGCCATTTCTTCGCAATAGTACTTGTTTATACCCTACTCATGCCAATAGTTTTCCACGCGTACGTCAACGTCATTACATTGTAAACACTTCAACACTGATAATACGACTGACTTTAAGTACAGTTGCAACAAGTACATCTATATTTAGGATGTTCGTCTTTGGTCATTGCTTATCTCTACTCTCAAAACTGGGAGGTTGATTAAGCATTGATGTCATTTTCTTTAGTTTCATCGGAGTATGAAACAAATATTTTCTAATTTAAAACATGTTTTATGTACAATTTTACTGGTTTTAAATAGGATTCTTTTTCTCAAATCAATACGCAACGTCAATTGTCGTATTGTGACGTCACATTTTTCGCGCCATTCTCGGAATTTCTTTCATAGAAGAATGAAAAGAATTTTTCGACCGATCACATTTGAGTATTTACCATGAAAACAAAGAAAAATAATTATTAACAATTAATAATAATTCAGAGTTATATACCGCTTTATCACAACAACAAAGCTGTCTCAAAGTGGTTCACAAATTATATATCCATGGTTATTAGGTCTTTAGAAACCAGCCAATGTCTTTAACTCCCTGGAGAGCATACAACCGGAGCTGCCATTTCGGCGCGTACAGTATACACACTGGAACATAATGGATTAAAATATCTATTTTAAGGATACATACAGCGTCGGTGCCGGGACTCAAACTAGCGACCCTTCGGTCACGTAGCCCTGTGTCCTATCACTAGACCGCCATAACTCCTATTACAATATCTTTTAAGTCTCGAACAATTATTTCTAATATGAAATACATTAAAGCATGATTGTGTTCCGACTTCTTCCCATGCATTTCTGCTTCGTGTTAAAAGAAGCTATAAAAGCAATATACTGCTGTAATGATCTTCTTCCTTATCAGACCATTTCTAACAGAAAAGGGTTTTTTTTGTACAGGAAGTTAAGATGTTTACAAAAGAGCTTTTCAAAATAATTTATTATCAATCGTAAACTCATAAAAAAGTTTTAAATAAAAAGAAGTTCCCTGCCTTTTATTTCAGTTCAGACAGTCAACTACACAATGTCCATATCAACATATTCACATTTGACAGACATATATCTATTTCCTTAAAGTTTCACATTGAAGGGTTTTTTTGCCGAATACACACACAATTAATTAGCATATTTCAAACAAACAAACAAACAACAACTGAGAGTTACATGTAGTATAACTAAAATTAATTAAACTAAGTCACTAAGTCTAAACGTAGTATATAGCCGTCTTAAATTAATATCGCTAATGCTATACAATTATGACCCAGTTGAAATTCCTGAATCAATTCTGCACGTTGATCTTTTGACCCGAAATGTAGTGACATCGTACACTACGAGAATGGTGTCATTACACCTGAATTACGTAAATGAAATGCGCATAATTCTTTATATCAACCTATATTGCAGCAAAAACATCCTTATTCTTAACACTATCATTCACAATGACAAACGTAGTCCAATCCTCTAATGAATCGACATGTTCGATCAAATTTTGATAGCAAAGCAAAATAGTTTGAAGGCAATAAAGATCATTTGTTGTTTGAAAGTGTCACTGAGCGGGTATAAGGAATATATATATATATTTTTTCCCCCCCGTAAATCAAATAAGTTACTTATTACACAGTAATACTCTAAAGATAGACATGTACAAAACAGCATTGTCACCCTTTAAAGATTATTATACATTTTATCAAAAAGCGATGATCTTTTTGAAATGTGAAATGGTTTAATAATTTTGTAAGTTTATTTAGCTTGCTTGGCTTGAGTTTGATTGAGGAGGGTTGATTGATACTGTGCCCCAGTCAGACACCCATTAGATCTCTATAATATATATATCTAATGGGTGTCTGACATTATATTATAATGTTTGCGTTCAGAGAAAAAAAAACGAAAACAACAACTTTATAACGAAATTACAAATTGCGAATCGACAAAACGAATGGAAGGTATACTATAATAATATAGAGAGATATTTTGTAAGGCGAGCCGACATTGATATATTCCGATGACGTCACAACGCTTACAAGGTACACAGCCGCCCAGCCAATTACTTATAGTTTTCAGGTAGCCAAAGTTTGGTAGACTTTGGTAGAAGAAAACAATTGATAGAGTTATTAGCCTTTTTGCCAAACCATATTGCCTAGACTTACTCTAGATTCGTTTTTACTTCATTCAATTAAAATCGTTGTAAAAGAAATTTGCTCTTTTATTCTAAATAATCTTTCAAATATAAATAACTGTCCATAATGTTAGAGAATATTTTACTTCATTTGCTTAATTACATTAAATACATTGGTCTAAAAAGGTAAAATATCATTCATAAAAATGTTTAAAAAGATTGAGGTCCTACAATAGAACCCTGGGTGACCTATTCTTAACATCAGCCAATTCGCTGGTCTCTGGCCCAGGCCTGTCTCGCTGGTTTCTGCCACTTAGGTAACTGCTGTTTAAGTCAATATATGACTTATCCACTCCATATGCTTGCAGTTTCCCGAGTAGCAGATTTTGCAGAATACAGTCAAGCGCCTTAAACAGGTCCACCGGAATGGCTCCAACATTCTGATGGTTGTCCAAGACCGGCCTCTATAATTCGCCAAGAGCTTGGGGAAGGTAAGACTGGTACTCATAGCCGGAAAGAACCGAATATTGACTTATTTGATTATGAACCAGTCTTTCAAAATAGATAGATAAATAGATATATAAATTGACAAAGAGAGTCAATTGAGACATTCCTACCCACACACACAAACATACATATACACACACACACATACATGTACGTACGTACGCTGTTAGTTACTACTTTTCCGTGTCTGTTACCTGGAACCCCGAATGTCCGCCATTTCTTCGCAATAGTACTTGTTTATACCCTACTCATGCCAATAGTTTTCCACGCGTACGTCAACGTCATTACATTGTAAACACTTCAACACTGATAATACGACTGACTTTAAGTACAGTTGCAACAAGTACATCTATATTTAGGATGTTCGTCTTTGGTCATTGCTTATCTCTACTCTCAAAACTGGGAGGTTGATTAAGCATTGATGTCATTTTTTTTAGTTTCATCGGAGTATGAAACAAATATTTTCTAATTTAAAACATGTTTTATGAACAATTTTACTGGTTTTAAATAGGATTCTTTTTCTCAAATCAATACGCAACGTCAATAGTCGTATTGTGACGTCACATTTTTTGCGCCATTCTCGGAATTTCTTTCATAGAAGAATGAAAAGAATTTTTCGACCGATCACATTTGAGTATTTACCATGAAAACAAAGAAAAAATAATTATTAACAATTAATAATAATTCAGAGTTATATACCGCTTTATCACAACAACAAAGCTGTCTCAAAGTGGTTCACAAATTATATATCCATGGTTATTAGGTCTTTAGAAACCAGCCAATGTCTTTAACTCCCTGGAGAGCATACAACCGGAGCTGCCATTTCGGCGCGTACAGTATACACACTGGAACATAATGGATTAAAATATCTATTTTAAGGATACATACAGCGTCGGTGCCGGGACTCAAACTAGCGACCCTTCGGTCACGTAGCCCTGTGTCCTATCACTAGACCACCATAACTCCTATTACAATATATTTTAAGTCTCGAACAATTATTTCTAATATGAAATACATTAAAGCATGATTGTGTTCCGACTTCTTCCCATGCATTTCTGCTTCGTGTTAAAAGAAGCTATAAAAGCAATATACTGCTGTAATGATCTTCTTCCTTATCAGACCATTTCTAACAGAAAAGGGGTTTTTTTGTACAGGAAGTTAAGATGTTTACAAAAGAGCTTTTCAAAATAATTTATTATCAATCGTAAACTCATAAAAAAGTTTTAAATAAAAAGAAGCTTCCTGCCGCTTATTTCAGTTCAGACAGTCAACTACACAATGTCCATATCAACATATTCACATTTGACAGACATATATCTATTTCCTTAAAGTTTCACATTGAAGGTTTTTTTTTGCCGAATACACACACAATTAATTAGCACATTTCAAACAAACAAACAAACAAACAACAACTGAGAGTTACATGTAGTACAGCTAAAACTAATTAAACTAAGTCACTAAGTCTAAACGTAGTATATAGCCGTCTTAAATTAATATCGCTAATGCTATACAATTATGACCCAGTTGAAATTCCTGTATCAATTCTGCACGTTGATCTTTTGACCCGAAACGTAGTGACATCGTACACTACGAGAATGGTGTCATTACACCTGAATTAAGTAAATGTAATGCGCATAATTCTTTATACCAACCTATATTGCAGCAAAAACATCCTTATTCTTAACACTATCATTCACAATGACACACGTAGTCCAATCCTCTAATGAATCGACATGTTCGATCAAATTTTGATAGCAAAGCAAAATAGTTTGAAGGCAATAAAGATCATTTGTTGTTTGAAAGTGTCACTGAGCGGGTATAAGGAATATATATATATATTTTTTTTCCCCCGTAAATCAAATAAGTTACTTAATACACAGTAATACTCTAAAGATAGACATGTACAAAACAGCATTGTCACCCTTTAAAGATTATTATACATTTTATCAAAAAGCGATGATCTTTTTGAAATGTGAAATGGTTTAATAATTTTGTAAGTTTATTTAGCTTGCTTGGCTTGAGTTTGATTGCAGAGGGTTGATTGATACTGTGCCCCAGTCAGACACCCATTAGATCTCTATAATATATATATCTAATGGGTGTCTGACATTATATTATAATGTTTGCGTTCAGAGAAAAAAAAACGAAAACAACAACTTTATAACGAAATTACAAATTGCGAATCGACAAAACGAATGGAAGGTACACTATAATAATATAGAGAGAGATTTTGTAAGGCGAGCCGACATTGATATATTCCGATGACGTCACAACGCTTACAAGGTACACAGCCGCCCAGCCAATTACTTATAGTTTTCAAGTAGCCAAAGTTTGGTAGACTTTGGTAGAAGAAAACAATTGATGGAGTTATTAGCTTTTTTGCCGAACCATATTGCCTAGACTTACTCTAGATTCGTTTTTACTTCATTCAATTAAAATCGTTGTAAAAGAAATTTGCTCTTTTATTCTAAATAATCTTTCAAATATAAATAACTGTCCATAATGTTAGAGAATATTTTACTTCATTTGCTTAATTACATTAAATACATTGGTCTAAAAAGGTAAAATATCATTCATAAAAATGTTTAAAAAGATTGAGGTCCTACAATAGAACCCTGGGTGACCTATTCTTAACATCGGCCAATTCGCTGGTCTCTGGCCCAGGCCTGTCTCGCTGGTTTCTGCCACTTAGGTAACTGCTGATTAAGTCAATATATGACTTATCCACTCCATATGCTTGCAGTTTCCCGAGTAGCAGATTTTGCAGAATACAGTCAAGCGCCTTAAACAGGTCCACCGGAATGGCTCCAACATTCTGATGGTTGTCCAAGACCGGCCTCTATAATTCGCCAAGAGCTTGGGGAAGGTAAGACTGGTACTCATAGCCGGAAAGAACCGAATATTGACTTATTTGATTATGAACCAGTCTTTCAAAATAGATAGATAAATAGATATATCAATTGACAAAGAGAGTCAATTGAGACATTCCTACCCACACTCACACACATACATATATATACACACACATACGTACGTACGCTGTTAGTTACTACTTTTCCGTGTCTGTTACCTGGAACCCCGAATGTCCGCCATTTCTTCGCAATAGTACTTGTTTATACCCTACTCATGCCAATAGTTTTCCACGCGTACGTCAACGTCATTACATTGTAAACACTTCAACACTGATAATACGACTGACTTTAAGTACAGTTGCAACAAGTACATCTATATTTAGGATGTTCGTCTTTGGTCATTGCTTATCTCTACTCTCAAAACTGGGAGGTTGATTAAGCATTGATGTCATTTTTTTTTAGTTTCATCGGAGTATGAAACAAATATTTTCTAATTTAAAACATGTTTTATGTACAATTTTACTGGTTTTAAATAGGATTCTTTTTCTCAAATCAATACGCAACGTCAATTGTCGTATTGTGACGTCACATTTTTCGCGCCATTCTCGGAATTTCTTTCATAGAAGAATGAAAAGAATTTTTCGACCGATCACATTTGAGTATTTACCATGAAAACAAAGAAAAATAATTATTAACAATTAATAATAATTCAGAGTTATATACCGCTTTATCACAACAACAAAGCTTTCTCAAAGTGGTTCACAAATTATATATCCATGGTTATTAGGTCTTTAGAAACCAGCCAATGTCTTTAACTCCCTGGAGAGCATACAACCGGAGCTGCCATTTCGGCGCGTACAGTATACACACTGGAACATAATGGATTAAAATATCTATTTTAAGGATACATACAGCGTCGGTGCCGGGACTCAAACTAGCGACCCTTCGGTCACGCAGCCCTGTGTCCTATCACTAGACCGCCATAACTCCTATTACAATATCTTTTAAGTCTCGAACAATTATTTCTAATATGAAATACATTAAAGCATGATTGTGTTCCGACTTCTTCCCATGCATTTCTGCTTCGTGTTAAAAGAAGCTATAAAAGCAATATACTGCTGTAATGATCTTCTTCCTTATCAGACCATTTCTAACAGAAAAGGGGTTTTTTTGTACAGGAAGTTAAGATGTTTACAAAAGAGCTTTTCAAAATAATTTATTATCAATCGTAAACTCATAAAAAAGTTTTAAATAAAAAGAAGTTCCCTGCCGCTTATTTCAGTTCAGACAGTCAACTACACAATGTCCATATCAACATATTCACATTTGACAGACATATATCTATTTCCTTAAAGTTTCACATTGAAGGTTTTTTTTTTGCCGAATACACACACAATTAATTAGCACATTTCAAACAAACAAACAAACAAACAACAACTGAAAGTTACATGTAGTATAGCGAAAACTAATTAAACTAAGTCACTAAGTCTAAACGTAGTATATAGCCGTCTTAAATTAATATCGCTAATGCTATACAATTATGACCCAGTTGAAATTCCTGTATCAATTCTGCACGTTGATCTTTTGACCCGAAACGTAGTGACATCGTACTATCACAATGATTTTTCTGGTTGTTGCGATGTTTTTGTCGAATGAATATATAATCCATGATGGTCAGGTACGGTCCAAAATATAGTATTTATTAAAGGAATGAGTCGGCAGGCGATTTCCGGAATGTCCGTAAATCGACCCGTGCAGTCCGAACTCTAGGTTCTAATTTATTTGTACAGCATATAGTACATGGTATTTAACGTAAAGTTATAAAAGTGATTGACAGCCTTGACAGGTATCAGTTAATTATATATAATTGCTGAGCTGGTCATATGTCGGACAGGTGATATATTCACGTTAATTGTCCTTTGTCCGAGGCTAAGGTGTCATACTGGCAGACCAGTTAGTTAATCCGGTAACAATGAGTAAAAGGAATTAGATGTATTCATGTCAAAAAATAGAAACTTGTAGCCTCTGGTAGAGATATAATTAATAGCTTGCTTTTAAAGTACAAATTGTCACATTGTGTAATAAAATTACGAAAGTTTGTAAGTGGAAATACATAATAATAACTTCGTTGGAATGTCCAATTTATGAAATAAGATATTAAACAAATGTTCGAAAATAGCACTATTATCATCAATCCTTTATGATAGTACACTACGAGAATGGTGTCATTACACCTGAATTAAGTAAATGAAATGCGCATAATTCTTTATATCAACCTATATTGCAGCAAAAACATCCTTATTCTTAACACTATCATTCACAATGACACACGTAGTCCAATCCTCTAATGAACCGACATGTTTGATCAAATTTTGATAGCAAAGCAAAATAGTTTGAAGGCAATAAAGATCATTTGTTGTTTGAAGGTGTCACTGAGCGGGTATAAGGAATATATATATATATATATTTTCGCAAATAAAATAAGTTACTTAAAGAGGCTTGCCCGCAGAGAGATCAGAAAAATTGGCTAATAGAAACAGATTTTTTACACATGACAGATTGTTGGAATTGTTGAGTTTTTCATTTTATTTTCTTATAAAACGCTGAAAAGTGATATTACAACCTCATTTTTTAAATATTATTTATTCAATCGCAACCCGCAATAAGTCCCCGCTATAAAGTGGAGTCTAATTTGATTGACACATCAAAGAAACAAGCACGTGCACAGTGCCGCACAGTGATAACTTCAAAGGCAGCGGCGATTTACAAAGAAGATTTGCCGTTATATTCCATACATTTCCCTCTCAGGTTGAGTTTTAAAACGTCTTTTAAATACATATTCTGTAATTGTTTTCAAGAAATAAAGTCGGAAAGCCTCTAATTTTGTCACATAGAAACGTGTACTGAAGTTTATTTAGTGATCGGAGATGTGCCGTTTACCGGTCCGTCTGCGGGTAAGCCTCTTTAATACACAGTAATTCTCTACAGATAGACATGTACAAAAACAGCATTGCCACCCTTTAAAGATTTTTATACATTTTATCAAAAAGCGTTGCTCTTTTTGAAATGTGAAATGGTTTAATAATTTTGTAAGTTTATTTAGCTTGCTTGGCTTGAGTTTGATTGCAGAGGGTTGATTGATACTGTGCCCCAGTCAGACACCCATTAGATCTCTATAATATATAGATCTAATGGGTGTCTGATATTATACTAGTGGGTTGACACCTAAAGGAGTGTCACAGAAAGAATGAAGTGTAGTGAGGGACGATAACTCTGGTTGAGCACGAAAGACAGATAAAAATAAATGCTGAAGATGATATAGAAATGTCCGTCTTGAGTTCAGAGGTTCCATGCACGAGTCATGGTTTACATTAAAATCATTCAATGTCAATATTTCGACCAATAAGTAGCCTCAGCGTGGTTCTATGGCAAGAGAACCCGTGAGGTTGAATTTGCATCTAAAATTTTACCAACTGAATTCCTCCATGTGGTTCCTATGGCAATGAATCCCATGTGGTTGAATTCGAATTCCCCTATTTACCATTTTGCATCCAAATCCAATATCTAAACTTCGACCAATCAGAAGCCTTGATATGGCAATGATACCCATGCAATGGAATTTGCAGTCCCCTAATACCCCTATATATCAAATACCAATTGTAATCGAAATCAAACAATATCTAAATTTTCACTAGTCAGAGGCAAGTAAGTCTGTGGCGGCCATCTTGGTAGACCGATCGGAAAATAAAACGTCATGCAGTTGCACACCCCATGATCTTGAAGAGCACCTGTGTCAAGTTTTTTTAAGTGGGGGATTTAATAAAGTATGATAAAACAAGCAAACAAACAAACCTAAGTTCATCTTAGTAACAGATGTACTCGCGGTATTCTAATCGATAAATAGTGACATATACCATCAAAGATAAAAAAAAAAAAATGTCATGCATATCATATGATGTCAAAATCAAGGCTCCTAATGTGTTGTTCATAATGACAATAACTTCCACAAGTGTACACACAACCTTAAACATCACTTCTGGTCTGAACATGATATTGGGACAGAGATCACAATTAACTTCGATATATTTTATGGAGATAGCTGTCAATATGCATCTATAACCAAAGTGTAGATTATTTACATCTGGGTCAGGGTTAGAGGTCAAATCTACATCCAAAAGTGTGTTAACGACTGGTGCAACTCGATCGGCCAATCAGCCGGTGTTTCACCTGATTCAAGTCCCTGTGGAGAATATGTTTCCTTGGTTTGTAGGTGTTTTCCCGAGTAAATAACACATGAAACGGGTACTTTATATACCATACGAGGATAAATAGTATGTTGAGATTTAGAAAATCACAAATACACACTGTTACTGAAAATAGAATGACGTAGGATTCTGGGCGTAAAAAGGCGGGAAATCCCCAGGCGGGAGTTTCCCAGTGCAGTGTAAATGTCTGGCTTATTGTCTTTCGATACGTACCCGTGTGCCCTTAGAAACTGTTGCATCACGGACACGACAGAAAGATGAACTTAATGTACCATATATGTCAAAACAAGATTAATCCTGTCTTTGGGATGGAGATATTTGTGAAAAATATGTCAAAAAAAAAAAAAAAAAAGAAATGTGCCGAGAATTGTGTCGTTTGTATTTTCTCTGATATTGTAAAATTGTAAGAAATATTGGCAGTGACAGCAAAATACAACCAGCTCACCGAGCGCTACAAGTTCAATCAGACAAGCAGAACAGACGTAGTAACGTCACTCGTGACGTACGTCCGTACATGTAATAGACTCTCCGAAATGTGTGACCTCGCGGTACATAGTACCTATGTTTAAAACCCTATTGTGACCGTTCTGTGATAGATATAGAAAAACTAAAGATACTGTTTTCTTTGGAATTACATGTACTTGTGATGTGTGGAGTTTCAATAAGATGGCTTTATGCGTTAATTCTCTAGGCCGAGTTGTGCAGAAACCAGCAGTCAAAGTGTCGATTTTGGCGTGTTTGTACCCAAAATATCTCCATAACTAGATTATTCCCAGATATACGGGATATGCCTGGACATACATGTAGATCACACCGAGTTTTATAAGTGTGGAAAGTTTTATCAAAATGTATAGAGTCGCTTTTCAGTTAGCTCCGGCAAAGTGGTCTGAATTAGCCGCATGTACATTACGTTCCGTCCTTCAATACACTACATTCCACACATACTTGGTTACGTCAGTCGTGACGTAACATCCGTCACCTCTCGATAAAATACGACCCCTTTGCAAAACCCCTATTGTGACCGTTCTGTGAAAGATATAGAAAAACCAAAGATACCATGCTCTTCAGAATCCTTTGTACTTGTTATGTTTGGAATTTCAGAATTTTTCATTAAAGCGTTGATTTTTAAGGACCGGTTAAACAGAAGCTACCGGTCAAAATGACGATTTTGGCATGTTTGACCCAAAATATCTCATAAATAACAATTTCCACAGGGATACCACACACATCTAGACCTAGATCGAGTCGAGTTTTACAATGGTTCAAAAAACCATAAAGATTGTATGTGCCATTTTTTCCATCCTCAAATCGCTACAATAGCCGGCAAAATGGGTGAATTAGCCCATACTTTCATTTCGCTCCGCAAGGAACGATAACTGAGTTATCGCCCCTTACAAAATGACATTCTTTATTATATTGTTTGCGTTCAGAGCACTCGGAACACCTCGGCCGATTCTCTACGGTCATCTAACCTCGGATGTATCACGGTATTTGATATGTATAAACGCCGTGCATTTGTGATGCGGTCGCCGTATCACTCATTATGGATGAGTCTCCGCTGTGCATATAGATCTCCAAAATGGCGTCATTCGAACAGTGTTTAAAGTATTCTCTCGATAACTGTCCTTTATTTAAAGAAAACAAGATCACTTTGAAGGAGAAACCGATTGAAACGTTGCGAGCATTATACGAAGATCATGACTGTGTATCGGTATTACCCACAGGCTACGGCAAACGTGTGATATTTCAGCTGTTACCGTGGTTTTGTCAGCTGAAAATGGAGAAACGGAAACCAATGAGCGTGATAGTTGTGTCCCCGCTGAATTCCCTAATCCAGGACCAAGTCATTACAATGAGGAAGAAGGGATTTACTGCTTGTAGTTTGAACTTCACTGGTATGTGTCAGTTATATTGTATGCTTTATGTATTGTATGTTTGGATCCCCTCATGTCTGTTATAGATCTGGTCAAAGTATGGAAAGAAATCGTTAACATTGTAGGTTTAAATTTGTAACACCGGGGAATCGATCATACATCTTTAGATACATTTTACGATGTAAGTAAAAGCACATAATTAAGACAGCCAACCATAAAAAAAATTATAATAGTCATTTAAAACACAAAAACAGGTGCACGTGTGACTGTCACAATTGCTACTACAAATGTTTGAAATACATATCAGCCCTTTCATACACATGATACAGTGATAAGTTATGTCCCTGTGTCCAGTTTAGCCCCTCCCACTGATGGTCTGGCTTTGTTGGTTTGGCTAGATATGTATCTCTGTAAGGTAGAATGCTTTAATTGTCAATTTCATTCGTATTTAAAAACAACCAAATTTAAAATGTCATGTACCAAAATGCAAGATGAATATTGAATAATACTCTTTCCCGTAACATGTATGGTACCTTTCATTTTCTATTGCTTTGACAATTGTTATCAGCTCACCAGTACTTTTTCCTTTTTCAAACTTACATAACCCAAACCAACTGAAACCACCAGTAGGCATGACATAACCTATTGTTCTGACTAGTGTGAAATCAGCCTGAATAACCCATCTCTGTTTCACATTTCACAGGTACTCATGGCTCAACTTATGCAGATGCGGATTGCGAGAACGATGAGGAACAGGATCATGAATATGTTGAAATTGATGTTCCATTTGAGCAACTGGAGAGAGGAGACTTTTGCATAATTTATTGTCATCCAGAGTCGACTTCTTAGGTCTCAACTGTACCAAGAGATCATTTGTGCAGTAGTCATAGATGAAGTCCATATGGTTTCAGAATGGTATGTATAAATACACATTTGCAATTAAATCAGCATTAGGGCAATGTTGCAAAATAAAATGAGGTAGAATTCATATTTTAGAGTATAATCAGTCCTTATTGAAAAAGAAATCAAGTTGCAATAACCAGTCTTTGCCTTCAACAATATATTTTTAAGAAAATGGTAAATTTTGATAATTTGTATTATAATTAAAATTGTTATAATTTCATTGGTGTCGGATTGAATTAAAACTTTGCAGGGTTATTGATATCATCACATTAATGAATATCTAATCATAGCCCGTTTTTTGGGAAATTTATCGACAAACCATGCGCAGGAAAGAGGCGACAAACAATTACGAATTAATCTTGTTCTATATTTGTTAATGTCAACCGCAATTAATCTTTTTTTTCCCTTTTTTTTGAAGGGGAGAAGAATTCCGTCCTGCATTCCAGAAGCTTGGGGAGTTAATGTGCATTCTAGAGAAAGCTTTGCATTTAATTCTCACAGCAACTGCTACACCGAAATCAATTGCAAGTCTATCTAAACAGCTGAATTTGAAAAATCCACTTGTTATCAGTGAGAATGTGGACCGTCCAAAGATATTTATAGACATTAGAACCAGATTGCCAAACTTTCATAAATTTGACAAATTTGATGACTTGATAGAACCAGTGGCAACAGAATTGACGGAAAAGGGAGTTCATTTTCCAGTAACCATAATGTATGTGGAAAGTTTGGAAGCATTGTCCTATTTTTATCAGTTTCTTTCGTATAAACATAAGGGTGCCAGCTATGATGGTGAGGAAATTCCACAGAATAGAATATATGCCCAATACCACAAAGATTATGCAGAGTCCATGAAGAAAATCACTATTCAAGAACTGACTAAAGAAACCCCTAAAGTCAGATTAGTTTTGGCAACTGTTGCACTGGGAATGGGGCTTAATGCTCCAAGTGTTTCACGTATCATTCATTGCAGGCCCCCAACAACACTGGAGAAATACCTACAAGAAATCGGTCGTGCTGGACGTGTTGGACAACCGTCAGTGGCAATTCTTTACTACAACAAAAATTATATTGCAAAAAACAGAATCGGTATGACGGAAGTAATGAGAAAGTTTTGTGAAAGTGAAACATGTTATAGAATTATTCTTGTGAATTACTTTGGATTTGAAAGTGTTGTTTTTTCAGGACCAAAGGAACATTGTTGCTCCATTTGTAGCAGAAAATGACTCGTCGTTACTGACTGTATATATGATTTCTCCCGTCAAGTGTAATTTTAAGCAACTCGCTGCATCTAGTGACATACACATCATTCTTGTGGATTCTGTTGCTGTATAAAGTAGATTCTTAAGACAATTGTTCACAGGGATTATATTTAATGCCAGGCATAGTGACACTCTCACTATGTCATGGTCACTTTTCCAAGAGATAATTTCCTGTGAGAAACCATTCAATAACACTCTCACAATAACAACATTTTCATTTGTTTGTTCTGATGGTATAAACTGCCCGATCACCAATCGTTAGGAGATCTGGAATCACTGAATTTTGTTTGTGGTCAAGATACTGTGTATGAAAATTAATTACATTTTATTTATATGAAAATGAATTTCAATGTCATAGTCTTTTGTCGGTCAATATAAGTCTGACAGTCATTTCATGAAATGTGTTGACTGTTGTATTGTTTTTTCCATGGGTTGTTAATCACTTGGGATTTTCATAATCGATTATCTGTTAGACCCAAATTACTTATTTAGTCGATTATAATTGGAACAATTTGTTTTCAATTACATGTTGCATTTATTGCCTTGGCTGAAGTTGTCTTGTTCTGAATATGATAGTGTGTATACAGTGTATATACGTACTGAAAGAACATATTAGATACTATTATTGATTGGTTATTAGTCCCCTACCGGTGAAACCGGGGGGACTATAGGTTTTGCCTGCGTCCGTCTGTAAGTCAGTCCGTCCGTCCGGTTAAAGTTTTATAATGGCACACCATTCACTTAATGGTATTAGGATGCTGATTCTTCGCATAGAGGTTCTTTGGATGTGTGGCATTACTTTTGTATGGTTAAAAGTGAAAAAATTATTTCAATTTTTTGAATTTTTTTCCATATTATGAACTTTTTTCTCTGTATTCTTCAGGTTAAAGTTTTGGTTAAAGTTTTATAATGGCACACCATTCACTTAACAATGGTATAAGGATGCTGATTCTTTGCATTGAGGTTCTTTGGATGTGTGGCATTACTTTTGTACAGTTGAAAATGAAAAAAATATTTTTTTTTTTTTTTTTTAATTTTTTTTCCATAATATGGACTTAACTGTTTTCTCTGTATTGAATGCTTCACTGATGTGAGATTCTTTTGGACTAAAATCAGTGTACTACTATGCTGTGCTATGCAGATCTAGAATTATGTTTATATTTCAATCCAAGGCTGTTATTACACATTTCAATTTAAATTCACTTTAGACATACCAAACAAATACCTGAATATCTTTTATGGGCAGGAAACATTGTTTATTCACCCCAATAGAGTTGAATTTACACATTGTTTGGAATGAACTTATTTTCATAAAATGATAATGTTTCAATTGTGGCTAAACTTTTTTACTCAAATTTGGCTAAAGTTTTAACTTGGGGGCACCAGTAGGGGACATGTATTGGTCTAGCAATACTCACAGAATGCTTGTTTTATTTAGCCTGGTATTAACCCATGTATGACTAATTATTATGTAAAATCATTCTGTCATATTTATGTTTTGACATCTTGCAATTGCATGTCCTTTGAAAAGGGCAAGAATACAGAATCACTGGCAATCTGAAAATGGTGGTTTTTTTTTGTTTTTTTTTTTTAAAATAATTGATTATTAAAATTTATAATCAATAATTAACCTTTGTAATTGATTTAAAACAATTTTGAAACAATTTATTTGAACTTATATTAATCACGCTTGTTGGCCTGGATGGAAGCGCACGAAAGGTCTTACTGTGGGAGGAAACCATTATAGTACCTGAAGAAAACCCATGTGATCGGACAGGTGACCTCATACCTTTCCACATCCGATAGGGGGAATCGAACCCCGGCCGCCTAGGTGAAAGACAAGTGCATGTGTTACCAATGTGCCACCTGAACAGCCCATCGATCATTGGTTCAGCAGGATTAACTTATTGAATTATAATCAATAATCGTACCAACACTAATGATTGGTGAAACTCACAGTGTGATATATATGGCTAACAACAATACAAAAGAATATGTGGACAGGAGACTCTTGTCTACTACCTGATACAGACGACTCGATTGCACCAATGCAACATCGTTACACAAAAGTTATTATGACTTAATAAGGAAAAATCAGACTATAGTTAAAATCTTTGTCACTTATTTATTGTTAATGAGTCCACATATGACAATTTATTTGATTACTGTGTATATAGTATCATTGGTGGCATTTGATAATGATTTCCTAGATCAACAGTATTCAGGCAGTAACATAATGCAAACAGTTGATATTTTGAACAATTAATTACTTTGAATTAATTGAATAATAATGAAATCCCTGTGAATATTTAGGATTCTTCATTAGTAAGTTGTCAAGCTATATGGAGCTATATATACATCAAGTATGTGTGTGTGTGTATATATATAGTTGTCGTGTTGAATTTATATTTTTAAACTATATATAGTTATATATAGCAGACATTTAACAATTATCTACTTAAAATACATTTACATGTATATGAATTAAAATATTGCAATTAAAACAATTTATTATCAGAAAAGTTAAGTACATGTATTGAAATAGATACATTGAACAAGCTAAAGCGATGACTCTCAGATTCTCACTTGCTGGTACCTGTATATACATCTTACTTGGCATCAGATTGCACAAGATATATCAAGGAACTTTAAACTAGCAGGGATTCAACTGCGTCTGATACAAAAAGTAATTTCTGTTGAAATTGGGGCATACGATGAAGTCAATTGTATTTATATTAATTGAACACATATTTTTCTAAAGTTTTTCAGACTTTGTACACGATATTTAATCAATCACTGTAGAGACGATAATGCAACATTTTTTATATAAATGCAATGTCGTCCACTAGCAGTCTTTAGGGACGAATCGTCTTTGAACTCTTCGGAATACTTTCACGTGCGGGGGAATTCAAAATATCTCTGCCGTTGGTCGCATAGCGTTCTAGTGCTTGAACATGATGCAGTCACGCTAGTATCCGCCTTCGGCCCACGTTTGCCGAAGGGTTCATTGTGGTTTCTCCAGTTACTAAAACATTATTCTTATTGTATTTTATTGTATTTCCAGTACTTCTTATATATATTATGTGATTGTATTTGTGATTTTTTGTGTTTTGATAAAGGGGCGGATTGCCTCGAAAATTTAACAAACCTTATTGTTTACACTGTTTGAATTACTTCTTTGCCCCATATATATATATATGTCCAGTACGTATACAAGATATATGGTAGAATACATAAAAGTGTTTCTTAGGGTCACACATAAGTAATGTGGATTCAACCAAATGTATATTATACATGTCATGTATTAATATTTATACCTTACAGGATGGCAGGTATTTGGTTCCCACCTACATCAATCAGGTGTTACAAGAGTATATTTTTATACCGGTAATATATTCTCTTCACAGGCCTATGCTATACATTGATACAAAATACAGTTTGGTCATCTGTATGTGAAATGATCATTAATATGACACTATATGTACTATATGAATTTCAGCATATGCCGAGATTTATACAGAAACTTAATTACCTGGTTGGCGGGTAGATCCTCACCTACACCGAGTTCTTAGTAAATCACCAATATATATGCACACAGAAGCACAAATACATAAGACTAGTCATCTATATATACACATGTAAATGTGTTTTGATATATCAAGAATGTAACCTGTATGGGTGGCGAGTGTGTCGCACGTACAACTGGTTTTTAACTTTTTTTTTATAGTATTCTCGCATACTTTTGTACCCACCTATAGGTTATATGTGGATATGTGCATTATTTGCAGATTACTATCTGGGTGTTGGGTATTTCCCACCTACACCATAGATATCCACTATAAACTGGCATATAAAAACATGTAAAAGTAAATTTAAAATATATACATGTAATATGTACTAATACAATTGATTACAATCATGTAGACATCTCATAATTGTTGTGAAGGTAAGTAATTAATGAAACAATAGTTGCACTAGTACTGTTACACTGATTATGATGTATATTGGAAGGTATGCTGTTATAGTGAGTAAGCAATATGGTTGTAAGGGTGGCGGGTAGACCCACCTACACCTACCATAATTTACTTATAAGTCACAGTCTTCCCTTGAACTCACACCTTCCATTCAAGAACTACTAAAGAAACCCCTAAACATTCTCTTCACATATACAGATGTATAACTTATCAAACTTCATTGTCAGAGTTGTCATCAGCAGGAATAGAAATTCCTTTTCTCAGTCTTTCAACTTTCTTTTAGATAGTTTTCTTTTGTAGCCTTGGACTTTATCAAACAGTGAGCCCTCCGGTTTTCTTGTAGTCAAAGCATGTACGTCGTATTGGGCAAAACACTTTTCACGGGTGTTGTATCCATGGACGCAGCCATGTTTACCCCCCCCCCCCCCCCCCTCCCGCATCCGGGAACTTGAAAGTAGTTCCAATATGGCGACGACCGTGATACATCCGAGGTTAGATGACCGTAGAGAATCGGCCGAGGTGTTCCGAGTGCGTTCAGAGAGAAAAAAAATGAAAACAACAACTTTATAACGAAATTACAAATTGCGAATCGACAAAACGAATGGAAGGTACACTATATATAGAGAGAGATTTTGTAAGGCGAGTCTGACATTGATATATTCCGATAACGTTTACAGGGTCAGAGTTGGATATTCACTGTCTGGCTATATTTTGTGATTTTTAATATTTTATTTCTTTGTTGATGCAAAATAAATATAAAACAATATAAAAATACATCATTATACCGGTCCATGTTAATTCCTACTCATGGTTTGGCTCTGATGCAGCGACAAAACTGTTTTTGTAAAATATCAAATCCCTTAGATTTTATAAGAAAAAGGATGAACATTTCCATATTATTAGTGGGAATAAACATGACGATGAATTAAAATTATTATTAGTTTTTGTATTAGTATTGTTTTCGTATTTGTTATTCTTATGGAGTTTTAAACAACAGAGAAAAGTGTAAAATCTCCCAATCAGTTAATTAATTTACTTATTAAATCAATTAATTACAAAACCTGATCCATAGAATAGGCCTTCGTACCATTTTCCTAAATACACATGACTTTATATGAGAAATCAATGGAAACTTCGTGGTCGTAATCGCCCATAATCCTCATCTTTATTAATTGACGCGAGCGTTTCTTTTAGCTGATGACTGTTTAAGTTTGTTATTAACCAGAATTGCGATTTGAGTAGAGCAGTTAACCCTTTTTTGTCTGAAAGCCTGACAGAGTACTTCAAAAGCCTTTTCGTACTCCTCGAGCTGGATGTGACAGTACGCCAGTAGGTTTAAGGCCACAGCTTTTTCTGATATATTACCCAGACTGCAGACCCACATCATATCGTCACGTCCCCTCAACTTCTCGATATTATCATCCACCTTCAAGCTACACCAGAATCTCAGGAAACACACGTACACCAGTGGATCTACACGAATAGTAGGCCTATATCCAGGAAGTAAGTCAACCTTTGGCGTTCCAATGGGAATCGGATTAAGTTCTGTTTGAAGAGGAGGTGGAAGTGTATCCTCTTCCATTTTAGTAAATATTAAGTCTGATATGCAAGACATTTTATCGTCGGTGGCAATAACTAGGGCGTTAAATATCGCATATGAGAAATCGAAATCCAAACCGTATGAGAAAAAGCCTTGGTCCAACAATCTTCTATAGGTTTTGCGTTTTTGAGCTGAGATGGACCTTTTGAGTAAATCATTGCATCTGGTGTAGTTTTTAGCAACCATATGCAAGTGGCAGATGTTAGCAATGCTATTGACATCCTCAACGTCTACGTCATTGCATAAGAGGTTGTCGAAGCATGTCTTCTTGTCCGACGATTCTTTTCCAAGTTTACAGGACTGGAGTAATCGATACGTGATGTCATGTATGCCTTTTTGAATTTCCGTCATTTCTTGCGTCTGTATATTGTTATTAATGAATTCTCCTGTCTCTTTTGAGATTGCCATACAATACTGTTCTACCTCTTGTTTGGAGTCAAGTTCTGATAACTTTAACTGGAACATCATGCTCACATTGCTAATAATGGAACGTAGAAATATAGACGTCATCAGATTTGTCAATATTCCGTTGTCAAGATCTATGTCTGATAAGGCCAGAGATTGGAAGGGTATATGTACATGTATATCTTCTGCAAATGGAGGCGTTTGGCACAACAGTTTCATTGGACTGCGCCTTACCTCTAAACAAGTTTGCAAAACCTTCTTCTTATCCACTGGAGTATATCGTCGGATGAGCAAATTGCAGGTCCTTATAAAATAATGAGGGCAATTATCATTTTGTATGAATGTGATTAATTTGTTCAGACAAATTTTAACTGCAGTGAGAAGTTTGTGCGATTGCCAAAGTTCTGGAGTTGCTTCCTCAATAGTCCAGAACATTGTGGTCTTTATGATATAGGAAGTGATCACATTTGGTAATTTTACTTCGAAAAAGAACTTTTTTAGCTGTCGAAGCAATAACAGGCAATTAATTTGCGTTTTATTCATGCTGTGGACTAATTTTTGTTCAACGTGTGCAAATGAAATCCTCCAATCCAGATGCGTCCTTCTGCATTCCTTGCAACCAACTGGAATTAGGTAACATCCACCAATGACCTGTTGTTTTATGAATTCTCGCGAAGGCCATCCGCTGAACCTGTCTCGTAATATCCATTCAGTAGCAACTGATGGCCATTCATGACACCAAATTCCGATGACTAAGTCCAAGTCACCAAGGGCACCCATTCCGGGAACTACACTCTGGTTATTAAAAGTTATACAAGGTCCCGAATCGATGATACCAGTGAGCGAATCGCTAGCTTTGATGTTCGGTACAGGTAAATATACATTTGGTAGGAAGGAGGCAATGCTGCAATTAATTACATTAGTCAGATAGTAACAGTCTGCTTCTGTGTCATATTCAAGAATTGATTTCATATCTAGAATATCCTCGTTGAAAAGCCGGACGTTTCCCTGTTGTATCAACCGAAGTCTAGCATACCCAAAATTGCAAGTACAGGATTGGAGTTGAAACAGCCAGTTTGATTCGGGAATTTGAGCACAATGATGTTCATACACGCGTGAGTTTTCACTTACCATCATAAAGTCGGTATCACTTTCTTTGTTGTTAAACAAACTGAAGTAGACAAGACCTTCCCCGAGACTTCCTAGAGTTTTTATTTCCTTTATCCATCCACGTTTTTCTGCAAATATCATTGCTAATTCGATAATTATCGAAATTTGCTTAAGCAGTTTTTCGCGAACTATTCCGACAAATGTTGAAGTTGCTATACGCTCCATCGTTGCATGTAGGACTAAACTGTCCTTTTCGTCTTTAGTCGCCATGACAAGAAATCTGAAATAAAACAGGAAATAAAATAATCTGTATAATGCATTTTTAACAGTTTCGAGCACAGATCATCTACGTAGTGTTGGTTTCTTGGGATCTCTCTTTATCCTAGGGGTAAGACGTGCGTCTAGAGAGTCGTTAGTTATGGTTAAATCGGGGACAAGATGAGCTTATACAGCTTCCTATTACAGATCTGATACCAGGGACCAATTTAAGTGTGAGATAGAGCTAGAGATTAAAACAGTTTCACTGGAGGTAAAAACCCTACGTTATGGTTCTCTAAGGGGAGATGCCATTCAGAAAGTGTGAATAGTTTTCAAAACGTATATGTTTATATCGTTATATATATAACGATAGCATATTAATGTGGCACAGCGGTATAAGCTGCATGTATTTCTGGCTAGGTGATTGGGTGCCGTAGATCGTGAGTACGAGGCTCATCCAGGGCATGAGTTATAACGTTGTCTTCCTTCGTCAGTTGTGTAAGTGTTTTATATATCAAATAATTAGCACAATGTATCATATGCTATTCATTTTCGCGCTATATTTAATGTCCGCTAATATAGCGAAATTATATCCCCCGCGAATATTACCAAATACAGATGTATACAGTATGTCACTTGTTAAAGTGACAGAAATTCGATACTCCAATTATTATTATTGATATGCATATGTAAAATATCCTTGAAATCTCTAGATTAAAAGACGTTTACACATTAATGAGTCAATGCAGATTAAAAATGATATATGTGATTCATTCTTGTGTTGCAAGTTGAAATGATAATGCAGAAACACATAAGCACTCCCAAAACTAAAGCGGGTATTACGTCTGAACTCATATAAAAGATTTCAGATTTTCAAGTTATTTTAAGTTGAGAAAATACATCACAAATAATCTATTTCGGGAGGTAAACTGAGGTATTAAGTTGTTTTTCAGTTATGTATACCTATTATCGTAAACCACATTTGAGAAGTTTTTCTAGTTAGCATCTATAGAAATAACGCTTTTACTTTCAAATGACGTTAAACTATATGTATTCAGCGATTTTTCCAGTGAGCTTACAACTGACTCCTCTATATATACAATGATTACCTGATGTATCCTACGTCTAACTCCTCTATTTATACCGTGATTCCCCCAGACTACCTACATCTAACTCCAAGGTTTATACAGTGACTCCCTCGGGAAACCAACATCTGACGTCGCTATTTATATATTGATTCTTTCATGTAACATAAAAAATGTACATCTACTGTAACTCCTCTATTTATACAGTGATTCCCTTAGGTAACCTACACGTAACTCCTCTATTTATACAGTGATTCCCTTAGGTAACCTACTGTAACTCCTCTATTTATACAGTGATTCCCTTAGGTAAACTACACGTAACTCCTCTATTTATACAGTGATTCCCTTAGGTAACCTACACGTAACTCCTCTATTTATACAGTGATTCCCTTAGGTAACCTACACGTAACTCCTCTATCTATACCGTGATTCCCTTAGGTAACCTACACGTAACTCCTCTATTTATACAGTGATCCCCTTAGGTAACCTACTGTAACTCCTCTATTTATACAGTGATTCCCTTAGGTAACCTACACGTAACTCCTCTATTTATACAGTGATTCCCTTAGGTAACCTACTGTAACTCCTCTATCTATACCGTGATTCCCTTAGGTAACCTACACGTAACTCCTCTATTTATACAGTGATTCCCTTAGGTAACCTACTGTAACTCCTCTATTTATACAGTGATACCCTTAGGTAACCTACTGTAACTCCTCTATTTATACAGTGATTCCCTTAGGTAACCTACACGTAACTCCTCTATTTATACAGTGATTCCCTTAGGTAACCTACACGTAACTCCTCTATTTATACAGTGATTCCCTTAGGTAACCTACACGTAACTCCTTTATTTATACAGTGATTCCCTTAGGTAACCTACTGTAACTCCTCTATTTATACAGTGATTCCCTTAGGTAGCCTACATGTAACTCCTCTATTTATACAGTGATTCCCTTAGGTAACCTACACGTAACTTCTCTATCTATACCGTGATTCCCTTAGGTAACCTACACGTAACTCCTCTATTTATACAGTGATTCCCTTAGGTAACCTACACGTAACTCCTCTATTTATACAGTGATTCCCTTAGGTAACCTACACGTAACTCCTCTATTTATAAAGTGATTCCCTTAGGTAACCTACATGTAACTCCTCTATTTACACAGTGATTCCCTTAGGTAACCTACACGTAACTCCTCTATTTATACAGTGATTCCCTTAGGTAACCTACACGTAACTCCTCTATTTATACAGTGATTCCCTTAGGTAACCTACTGTAACTCCTCTATTTATACAGTGATTCCCTTAGGTAACCTACACGTAACTCCTCTATTTATACAGTGATTCCCTTAGGTAACCTACATGTAACTCCTCTATTTATACAGTGATTCCCTTAGGTAGCCTACTGTAACTCCTCTATTTATACCGTGATTCCCTTAGGTAACCTACACGTAGCTCCTTTATTTATACAGTGATTCCCTTAGGTAACCTACACGTAACTCCTTTATTTATACAGTGATTCCCTTAGGTAACCTACACGTAACTCCTCTATTTATACAGTGATTCCCTTAGGTAACCTACTGTAACTCCTCTATTTATACAGTGATTCCCTTAGGTAACCTACATGTAACTACTTTATTTATACAGTGATTCCCTTAGGTAACCTACGGTAACTCCTCTATTTATACAGTGATTCCCTTAGGTAACCTACACATAACTCCTCTATTTATACAGTGATTCCCTTAGGTAACCTACACGTAACTCCTCTATTTACACAGTGATTCCCTTAGGTAACCTACACGTAACTCCTCTATTTATACAGGGATTCCCTTAGGTAACCTACACGTAACTCCTCTATTTATACAGGGATTCCCTTAGGTAACCTACACGTAACTCCTCTATTTATACAGTGATTCCCTTAGGTAACCTACTCGTAACTCCTCTATTTATACAGTGATTCCCTTAGGTAACATACACGTAACTCCTCTATTGATACCGTGATTCCCTTAGGTAACCTACTGTAACTCCTCTATCTATACAGGGATTCCCTTAGGTAACCTACACGTAACTCCTTTATTTATACAGTGATTCCCTTAGGTAACCTACACGTAACTCCTTTATTTATACAGTGATTCCCTTAGGTAGCCTACACATAACTCCTCTATTTATACAGTGATTCCCTTAGGTAACATACACGTAACTCCTCTATTTATACCGTGATTCCCTTAGGTAACCTACTGTAACTCCTCTATTTATACAGGGATTCCCTTAGGTAACCTACACGTAACTCCTCTATTTATACAGTGATTCCCTTAGGTAACCTACACGTAACTCCTTTATTTATACAGTGATTCCCTTAGGTAACCTACACGTAACGCCTCTATTTATACAGGGATTCCCTTAGGTAACCTACACGTAACTCCTCTATTTATACAGTGATTCCCTTAGGTAACATACACGTAACTCCTCTATTTATACCGTGATTCCCTTAGGTAACCTACTGTAACTCCTCTATTTATACAGGGATTCCCTTAGGTAACCTACACGTAACTCCTTTATTTATACAGTGATTCCCTTAGGTAGCCTACACATAACTCCTCTATTTATACAGTGATTCCCTTAGGTAACATACACGTAACTCCTCTATTTATACCGTGATTCCCTTAGGTAACCTACTGTAACTCCTCTATTTATACAGTGATTCCCTTAGGTAACCTACACGTAACTCCTCTATTTATACAGTGATTCCCTTAGGTAACCTACACGTAACTCCTCTATTTATACAGTGATTCCCTTAGGTAGCCTACTGTAACTCCTTTATTTATACAGTGATTCCCTTAGGTAACCTACTGTAACTCCTCTATTTATACAGTGATTCCCTTAGGTAACCTACACGTAACTCCTCTATTTATACAGTGATTCCCTTAGGTAACCTACACGTAACTCCTTTATTTATACAGTGATTCCCTTAGGTAACCTACACATAACTCCTTTATTTATACAGTGATTCCCTTAGGTAACCTACACGTAACTCCTCTATTTATACAGTGATTCCCTTAGGTAACCTACACGTAACTCCTCTATCTATACCGTGATTCCCTTAGGTAACCTACACGTAACTCCTCTATTTATACAGTGATTCCCTTAGGTAACCTACTGTAACTCCTCTATCTATACCGTGATTCCCTTAGGTAACCTACACGTAACTCCTCTATTTATACAGTGATTCCCTTAGGTAACCTACTGTAACTCCTCTATTTATACAGTGATACCCTTAGGTAACCTACTGTAACTCCTCTATTTATACAGTGATTCCCTTAGGTAACCTACACGTAACTCCTCTATTTATACAGTGATTCCCTTAGGTAACCTACACGTAACTCCTCTATTTATACAGTGATTCCCTTAGGTAACCTACACGTTACTCCTTTATTTATACAGTGATTCCCTTAGGTAACCTACTGTAACTCCTCTATTTATACAGTGATTCCCTTAGGTAGCCTACATGTAACTCCTCTATTTATACAGTGATTCCCTTAGGTAACCTACACGTAACTCCTCTATTTACACAGTGATTCCCTTAGGTAACCTACACGTAACTCCTCTATTTACACAGTGATTCCCTTAGGTAACCTACACGTAACTCCTCTATTTACACAGTGATTCCCTTAGGTAACCTACACGTAACTCCTCTATTTATACAGTGATTCCCTTAGGTAACCTACATGTAACTCCTCTATTTACACAGTGATTCCCGCAGATGACATACACCGAGCTCCTCTGTTTAAACAGTGATTTTATCTGATTCTCTTAGTTATTCTCTAAGGGAATCTATATACAAATCGTAAGTACAATGTTTCCTTGTATACATACGCCAAAATTGCCTATTATCTGAGGGTTTCATTCTGTGACAAATGATTCCTCCTGCATGTCTACCTCTATAAAGTGGTCACTATATAATGGTCACGTATTGTGGTCAAGATATTGTGGTCATCATATATAGGTCACTTTATGATGGTCGATAAAAAGCGGTCACAATGTGGTGGTCAAAATATAGTGGCCATCATATAGTGATCATCATTCAGTGGTCATATGTAGTGTTCACCTGACAGTGTTCACACATAGTGGTCATATAGTGGTCACCATACAGTAGTGTTCACCATATAGTGGTCACATGTATTGGTCACCATACAGTCGTCGCCATATAGTGGTCACATATAGTGGTCACATAAAGTGGGCATCATATAGTATATATTGGTCACCATACAGTCGTCGCCATATAGTGGTGATATATATTGGTCACCATACAGTGGTCACCATAAAGTGATCACATATAGTGGTAACATAGTTGGCACATATAGTGGTCACTTTATAATGTTCACATAAAGTGATCATCATATAGTGGTAACATACATGTAAACCATATTTAGTGGTCATCATACAGTGGTCAGTCTGCTTCACCGTTTATGTTATTACTTGAGTCATGAAACAAGTTATACGTGATTTATATTTGCTGATCATAAATTCGCTTTATGATTAATTGAATGTATGTTACTTACTGTATACGTGTTAGACTAAATGTGGCTAATACTTTCGCGGTTGTCTCAGTCGAACTTGTTTACGAGAATTTAATTTCCCTTAACACCACCTTGTTTTTTCGCGTTAAATTTAATATAGCCAAATTAAATCCCCACGAAAATTACAATTAAAAAGTATGTTTTTACGTACCATGACTTAGGAGGATTGTTGTCCGTAGCTCTCCCTTACCACAATGTTTGCCACATTCACCGGTGTTTCCTGCTGAAATCACAGTGCCCCGTGTATGTAATTGTGCGCTAGCTAAGTGATTCATCCATGAATGTTGCGCGAATTATACGATGTCGCATATTTGCATTGACAAACGTCTGACAGGGCCCTTTAAATTAATTGAATGGGGAATTTCCTTCTTCCCAGATCATATGGGAAATACACCCTTATCGTCCGCTATCACGTGATCAATGCAGATCACTAGTGGCTGGTGCTATACTCATACTATATTGATTACAGTTTATGAAGTCGCTTTTGTGTAGAATCTGTGGTCAATCTGATGGTAAATACCCTAATGAAATACTTCCTTCTAAATGTCGTGCTGTGAACTCGTTAAACATTTCAATTAGTGTACATCAATTTACTATTAGACGGCGATTTGGAAATTTTCTGGTATATTAGCCAATCGGAGCCAAGTATTGGTCCAAACATAATCTTATAGAAAGTGATCTTCATGACGAAGATTAGTCTTAACCATGAGGAAACTTCTTCATACAAAGGTGGAGTTCTCGATTGTGATTGGCTGATGTAAAAGGCCAATCACAGTCGAGTAGACGCTCAGATTTCTTTCACAGGGACTTGGCATAATTTCCCAGCTTACGATCCATACATGCGTGTTAAAACAATATTGTAGGCTAAGAAATCGCGCCAAGTCCCTGGGATATCTTTCGTATGAAAAGGGTTTCCACATCTAAAACAAATCTTAATCATGACGATAAAAATACACAAAAACTTTTTTTCACATAGGTCAACTTTATTTTACAAATACATACACTTAAATTTCAATCTTAACCTTTTTGCCGTTCTTTACGACGATGACCATACCGACACTGTCCGGAACATGAATGGTTAAAGAGTCGTTCGAGTTCACTAGCACTGCATTTTCAAACATATTTTCCTTAGATCCGTCGTCCGGGTTCTTTATCGCTGAGGAGTAACTAGGGGTAGCACCTGTACTTGAACTTGATTGTAAAGCAACAGAGTTTTCAATATTCTGGTTTTCTGTGTTTCTAACAGGGGGGTTCAGAGAGTTGCTGATATCCTTGAGCATAGGCGTGAGTTCGCGCTTGTATAGATTTACAGCAGAGCTGCGGTGCCAGGATCTTGAAGTTACAGCTTTATCATCAAACCCCTGGTTATAGAGTGTAGTACAACATGTGACACGTCCGCTATGATTGGAAATATTTCTACCAGTTGAATCAATACCGGCCTCATTGTAGAATTTTTTCATCATATTTCTCATGTCTTTCTCGGGAATATCTGCGGCACCAAATCGAGGATATTTGTATTTGTCAGACAATGGTAATGGTTTCTTGTAAAAGTTTCCTTTTCCAGGAATAAGGGACAGGTATAATGAGTACAATTTTACCAAACACCTAGGATTTTCTGGACTAGCAAAATGTTTTACCTTTTTTGGTGCTACTTTCCGGTGGTTCAGTCCCCCTTGAGTATTTTTGGTTACTCTGGATTCGTAAAGAATGTATTCCTGTCCGTTTTCACGATCCGTTTCAATTTTGAACTGTTCCGCTTCCAAGTTTTTGTGCTCCTCCATGCCTCTAAATCCGAATGCCTTGCAGTTGTAAAAAAATACTGCATTTGATAAACCTTCCGCCGTATTGAAATTAAACACTCCTGATTCCCAGAATGTATTCTACTCTCCAGGTAACACAGGATCCTTTGTTTTAACGTGTACACCAATTCCAAGAGAAGTAAGCTCTTTCATACGGGAATCCAGTGATTTTCTGAAGTTATCAAATGTAGCACTGTTACGCTGAAACAAATTTATTTCCGGACGATTCAATTCGTCTCGCAAATGTCTCTGAATTCCAGATCCAATTTGAACTAGAGTGTTGGGAGGGTACGGCGTTCCGTCTTTCCTCCTAATTTCGATAATAAATATGGACAGCCAGAAATCTAATGCTTTTGTATCGGTCATACTCAAATCCAAGGGAAGTGCGTACTGTTCATTATATGTTTCCGGCAACGTTTTCCGGTGAGCCACCCAGTCGTTCCATATCGAAACACACCATTTAGTATTTGATCTAGTTTTCTTTGGAATCCTGTCAATGTGTTTTTTAGCCACATCCTCCGACGATAACGCGGGCCCAAAGCGTTCGGAATTCCTCGATACTTGAGCATTATCAGTTCTAAATGCCGATAAAGCCTGTGTCGGAATAAAAGTTTCTAATTGTGTCAAACTGACAGTTTCACTTTCTGCTTTCAACACATCATCGAAATTGTCTTCAAAAATGTCCGCTACTGGTATTTCAACTGTTTCCCCTTTCTGAATTCTGTATTTGGTAGTATTGCGTAGCCGTCTAAATCGGTTAGTTGATTAAGAAAAATCATGAAGATTTTCCTTAATATCATCTAACCTTTACATAAAACACGCCGATACATGTGAAGAAAGATTAAAGCCTTTGTTAGTGTTTGTTTTTTGTTTGTTTGTTTTTGTTTGTTTTTTGTTTTGTTTTTGTGTGTGTGTATTTTTTTAAACATATTTCCAAGTACTGTTCACGCGATCTTTTTTTCTATATATTCTTACTTTATTTTAATCATCATTTCAATACACACATGTTAAATCGGCTGTGACCTTAGATTTCACCCTCAGGAAACGGACAGTTTCCCATAATACATGTATACCCATAACAAAGCGATACATGAGCATATATAATCATACATTCATTCAAACAGTAATAAATTATGAGGAGTTACATTTTGAATAGCTTAAGCGTATATAAAATACATTTAAATGGTATCTGAACAGGTGTTACATGATTACATAATATCTACATAGGAAGTATTTCCCTATGACTATACATGATATTAGAACTGTAACCACGCGTAAAAAATACTTTTAAAAGTTAACCCTTTGAACTAAATCTAAATCATCAACTCGATTCAGGTTATATCAAATAATATTCATCACTAATTTTGGATTCGAGGGATGTAGATTTCACAAAAGGGTATACGGTTCATTTTGATACAATTCACCTTGCCATATAGATCTTTGTAGTCAGTTGACAGTCAATCAAATCAATAAAATGTTTTATTATAGTGTCACATGTTAAAATATACACATATCAATTACAACTTTTCAAAATACATGCAGAATTGCACAGTTGACAGTTAATGACCTAAGTATGTGATTTTTTTTTCATTTCCATTTAAGAGCATCAAGTACATGTGTATATTATGAACCGTGTCTTTGTTCAAATGAATAAAAGCGTGACATGTATGTACAGGTTAGGGCAAACCTCGGGGACAAACGTTTACCAACAGCGTCTACGACTTGAAACATCAAAGGGTTCAAAAGATAAACAACACTTTTAGCAATTGAACAAAAAGTTTTTTTTGTGATTAAAACAGTTCAAACACATTAATAGGAAGCTCACTGAAGTTCGAAAAATAACTCTTCACTTCAGGACACATGGGAATAGGGGTTTACCAACTTGCCAAGTGAATATTCGTTCCAAACCGTCTTAAGATCAATGCTACAATAAAACCTACGAATGAAGGTCATAAGATATGAGGATGCACTATGTGACGTTTTTGGGTTCCTAATAAATATGTAAATAAGCTATGTAACATTTTTAGGACATTATTAGATATAGAAGTAGGCTTGGTAACATTTGTGGGCCCCTATCATATATGTTACTATGCTACAATGTATGTAACATTTTGGGTCCATATCAATTATGGAAATATGCTATGAAATATATCTGGGTCACCAGTAGATATAAAATGCCATAAAGTGACACTTTTGGGGTCCCGCCACTAACCAACAAATCCCCGAGCTTTGCAGGTTAACTAATGTGCCAAATCAAACATAAACAATCACAGTTGGCAGGTTATTTTTGAGTTGCTTTATTGAATTTTGGGACATTTTTTTCTTGAAATACTTGATAAGACGTTAATTGCTCGGCCACTGGTTCAAGTTTTTGACTTTTCTATCTAATGTTTTTAAACAGCGGATGCTTATTAAGAACACTTCCTTCAATATTAATTAAGTTTCATAATCAAAACTTTGAAGCTCTTATTTTCCAAAGGGGTCCTGATAAAATCTTTAAAAAAGAATACCACAATACGCTAGTAATTTTAAATTACCGTCCTGCAAAATGGTAGCCTACAACTAGAACACAGAATTGACTAGTAATAATAACAAATAAATTCATGAAAATGGAATTATTCAAATTGATCGTTTTAAATGATACAAAATCATATAAAACTAGCAATAACTTAGAAGTACATAGAAAAACAGACCTGGAGCTCCACAAGGGTATTCGTCTTCTGCTCCGTCGAGGCAAGGCATATCTACAAGCACGTCTGAACTCAAAGAAATAGATTATTTCGAAATAAGATCATGTCGTCAACCATTAACCGTTCGTATGGCCTTCATCAACCTGCATCTATCTAAACTTTAGTATAAGCTTTCAAGCTTGTTTCCATATCCTGTTTTTGTTTGTTGTTGTTACAAAAATGTTGTCATATACTCTATCAAAAGAAACGAAATAAAATTTACATCAAACCTTGTGTTGGTAATTTGGCCGCCACTATTCGACATTTGTCACGGAAGCCATGATGATGGGAAGAAACCCTCGAGTATTTAACCAACTGGGACAAGTAAACACTATAGATAGGGGAAACAGGGATGTTATACTAGAAAGGCGGGAGTCAATAATTAGGAAATAAAAATTATCACGTTTATCATACAGCTTTTATTTCCTTTATTGTCCTTGCCTGTTACATTTAAGTTCCGCTTATGTTTGAAGAGTCTGCGGTGACCTTTGTTACGGGTGCGTCTGATAAACATGGAATCCCATGAGGGAAAAAAAGCAAATACACATTATTGATTCACACGAAACACCGAGTTCAAACTGTCTGTAGTAACTATTCCCATACATCTGTGTGTATTTACAAATATTCGGTGGATATTTACTTTCGCACTATATTCAGTGAGAGTGCATATATAACGAAAACAAGTCACCCACTAATATTACCCACTGTACAGTATTCCAATTTATTTGAATCCTCAGTTTAAATCCATAAAGGTCGATACACTTTACACACAATTAGGGATTACAACATGGTGAACGTCTGATACATTTTAGCTCAATCTATATTAAGATTAGACTGGTAATTTCACTATCAATCATGTTGTTCTAACCTCGACCAATTACGTTGCATTCATTACTAACAACAGCTATGGACCTGGGTTCACTGTCGTTAGCCGTTACAACAAGGATATAATGTTCTACTTCCAAATGAGTCAGGCTTTTGTTTACAGCATGGTGAACATCTAATATATATTTAGGTTCATAAATGGATCGTTTAAATATGTACATTTACAGTACCTTTAAGCTAATCAAGTTCCTTCATATTGTGCGTGATAACATTCATTTAAGTTATCTTTAGTCTCTGATCTCTACCGTATGGTAGCTGGTTAGTGCCTTTTTCGCGGATGAAAATAAAAAAAATGAAAATCTAATATCCAATTTTCGCTTTTGTTTTCTTTTTTGTTTTGTTTTGTTTAGTTTTTCTTGAAAAGCGAAAAACTGCACATGAAAAAAGAATAGGATATTACATTTTTTTTCGCGTTTACAACCGAAAAAGCGCGAAATCGCAAAACAATGGCACTAATCAGCCACCATACCTATGGTGTTCCGAGAAGGTATTGATACAGGTAATGGAGATTAAGGTCAATAAAGCGCCAGTATCGTCACGTTCATATCAAGTACCTCGCCCTTTTAATACATTTCTCATCCTTTTGTTATCAGTTTACATACGCTAAACTTAGGTATTTTCTTAGACACATGAAAAGGATTATCAAAAGACTACCTTACTTTAACCCTGAGTGTCATAACTGGTAGTCTGCGGACATGATTTAAAAACTATGGTAACACCGCAACTACTCTTCTGTCTGGATAAGTTAATATGATCTACATCTGTTGATATGAACTTCCTTTGTATTTGATTACTTCAATGAACTCCGGTAATATTAAACGATAAGAGTATGATATTAGCGTCCTGACCCAAACCTAAAACTCTCGCCTTGTTGTCAGGTTTCTCATAAGTGATCCACGTTGCCTTATATCCATCACTGATCATGGTGATCTGTACTCCGGAACATTTTAGTGTTGGTTTAGTTTTTATTCTTGTTTTTATTCCTCAAGGTCAGGTAAGTAGTAATATATGTATATTTTTGCAACAGTAATGTAGTTTTCATTATTCTATATTTACTTCTCATATGATGTATGTTAGCTTTGTGATTTAATGTAATCTTAATCATCCTTAAACAATATTTAGCTAAAAGAAAAGGAATAATTAACTACATGTAATTATAACATTTCAATATTTTTTTTTATTATAGTTACATCTATGTTTTGTAAGTATTTTAAAAGAAACCGATTATGATATTCGTTTTAATTTTGTTTTTTTGTTTTGTTTTGTTTTTGTGTGTTTCTTTTGTTTTTGTTTGTTTTTAATGCTGTTTTTTTCTTAAATAAAAATCAATTTTGGACAAAAATTAAACTGTTACAGTATGTAGCGAAACGTTAACGTTTGTTTGATATATGAATATGTAAAAAGTGATAAGATCATACTATTATGATCCAATAGAGATATATTATTATGGGTTTTTTTTCTTTCTTTTTTTTTGTCACAAATAACTTCGGAAGGACATACAATGTAATTGAAAATAATTAAGTGAACACAAATGGATATAAGGTATTATCAATTATCATACATCAAGGCCCTGGTGTATCTTAAATTTAATAAAAAAAAAAATCCATATTCGATTAGTATCTAATTAGTATATAATTCTGTTTTAAAATAATACATTTTTTTAAAGAATTAGCCAAAAGTATAATGCCAATTCCAAACTGCCCTTGTTCTAATCGTAAAATGATTTTGTTTCATGTCGGTATTCCATGTTTGTTTAAATGAAAATATTTTGCCTGCAGGTACAAACTTCAGAAATACCGAAAGGTAGGTTGTGCCAAATAAATGTATATTCTGTAATGTTTTCGTAATTTTACAATAAGTATTACATTGTATCGAAGTCTACAATGCAACTGATATTCCCCTAACGAAAATACATATATAAGGGATTGCAAAAATTGCTATGGATGCTGTATTCGAACAAATATTCGCGAGTGGTATGTATTCGCGATGTTCGCTTGACATGCAAATCGCGAAAATCAATCGTCGCGAAAAAATTATGTGTTGCAAGTAATATATTGAATTTCACACATACTTTTTAAGCTAGGATTGTGTTTCCAACCATGGTCAATGTTACATATTGTATTCTTTTGTTTATATTTTACAAAAGAATGTAATAAAAAAATAAATTTGTATACAACATTGTTTTTCCAATATAATTTAAGCGAGTTAATTGTACAAAGGACCGACAAAGTATCGGCACCTTACAGCTGCTTCGTCACTCTAGGACTCGCAAGCGATGTTAGGGACGTCATATAGCTGTTTGGTCCTTCTAACTTGTCGGTGATATTAGGGACATCATACAGCTGTTTCGTCCGCCTAGGACTCCTCGTCAGTGATGTTAGGGACACCATACAGCTGTTTCGTCCGCCTAGGACTCCTCGTTAGTGATGTTAGGGACACCATACAGCTGTTTCGTCCGCCTAGGACTCCTCGTCAGTGATGTTAGGGACACCATACAGCTGTTTCCTCCACCTAGGACTCCTCGTCAGTGATGTTAAGGACACCATACAGCTGTTTCGTCCACCTAGGACTCCTCATCAGTGATGTTAGGGACATCATACAGCTGTTTCGTCCACCTAGGACTCCTCGTCAGTGATGTTAGGGACACCATACAGCTGTTTCGTCCACCTAGGACTCCTCGTCAGTGATGTTAGGGACACCATACAGCTGTTTCGTCCACCTAGGACTCCTCATCAGTGATGTTAGGGACACCATACAGCTGAGGAAGGCCTAAAAATTAAAATCGATGGAATATCTAGAAAGGAATGTGTTATAGCCCAATAATTTAGTAACTTGAATTTCAATATTGGTTTTGAATACTGGTATAAAGATTAGGATATCGCTAGAGACTATGTCAGCTGAAAAAAAAGTTCCATATAATATGTAATAATAACAATATTTTTTTTCTCAAAGCCTTTTTTTTTTTATAGAAAATGACAATGCCTCACCAATCGACCGCAGCAGGATGTCTGCAATGGACCTTATCGTTTACGCAAACACAGGTAAGTACTAAGTAAATGAGCTCATTATGATTTATACATTTTGTTTACGTCACTGGTAAAAGTAACTAAGTTAGGTAATTATAAACGTGTTTATTTTGAAAGATTTTAGTGTTAAAACATCTGTGTAAATTAATCGATGTAAAATTATGATATTATAAATCATAAAGTTGATTTCATATCACATTAAAAACGATACACATCAAATGTACATGATACAATTATTATAATTAACTATTGGTTTTCTAAATGATGTAAATATCAAATATGATTCATTCTGAACTATGCATATCAACGGACGATAAAACAAGCGGAAAGTCAAAATGACGATTAAAAATGAGTTATGTTATTGAATGCTTAATTTTATGTGTTCAAAGAAAATAAACCCATAATTTCATAATCTATATCAGTATTGTTAAAATATAGTTATGATATACACTTTAGAACACAGAACTGTATAAATCGGTTGTTACAAATATAGTCTTTCATTTACCTTCAGGTCATGACAGCCATCACCTGATAGAGGGGGATATCGTACCTAGCAGAGTAAGTCTCTTGCATTAGTATTGGATATCATGTAAAACCATTCTAAGCCGTCTTTTTAGGTGAAGCATTCAAATGATCACTGACATAATGCATTGGGATAGGGGAGGCAACTCTTTTCTATCCATTTTTAATTATTATTATTATTATCATTATTTTTTTTCATATAATTTCCCGTATATATTAGAAATGATAAAATAATAATTCAAACAGTTTTGATCTATTAGATAATCTAAGGTCATACATATATATATCAATGTGCTATCGTTCTTTGAATCATAGAGACATTTTGAAGAATATTTACCCAATGGATTGATTTAGTTCAAGGGCTAGGCAGTCCATATGCACAGCACATTGATAATCCAGCCATGCGGTTAAAAAGCGAATTTAAGCAAACAAATAACTAAAATCTCGATAGGAGGCCGCGGCTTATTTTCTTTTTTGGTAAGAAATCCCAGGCTTATTTTCGAAGCAGGTCTATTTTTAAGACCGTCCTATTTTCAAGTCATTTCTACGCGACTGTCTTACTTTCGCAACCATTCAGTGAAAAAAATCATTGATGAGTTATAACACTCGCCGTTACTTTTCATACATATCGGTAAACTGAAGGCAAGGAGACGAAGGAATCTAATATAATTGAATTTATCAATTTGAAAAATGCATTTTCTGCCTTTGCACATTTCATCTGTTCAGGTCTTATCCAATATAAAATATGTTACATATTTCAGAAAAGGAATGCTGTCCAAATTGATGCGTGGAAATGGAACGGACATCAAATTCCTTACACTATCGACGTTAACGGTTTCAGTTGAGTGTGGATATATATTTATCTTATCATGAACAAGTGTATCAAGAGGTTTATAGGTGTGAAATTTGATTTTCTTTTCCATAATCTAGACAGGTGTGTCTACTCTTTAGTTTCTTAAACTGCCATAATTCCACAAGAGTTGTATTTGTCAACGCACACCGCATATGTCACGAGTGTAATATAACCTGGAACGCTTTTCATTGGCTGTGTCAGTAAGAAATCCATAATATAGACAATGACGTGACGTCATGAATTGTGAATGACGCAGCAAAATATTAAGTTGTCTCCGCTTGATTTAGCCTGAATTATCAGAATAAAACTTGAACAAGGAGCCGCAAAGCTTGGCATTATCCCCCGCGCCCCGCAGTTGGTATGAAAGTTATTAAGGAAACAGTTATTTGGTATTTTTGATTAAGTTTCCATGGTGACAGAAAAAAATACCGAAAATGGAAGGTCCGCAATAGCAAAAGGCACAACTAGGGCACTAGTCTGATATATACAGAAAGTTTCAAGGAGCTGCGTTGAACGGTTTTGGAGTTATAGCCCGGAAACAGTAATTTGGTATTTTTGATTAAGTTTCCATGGTGACAGAAAAAATACCGAAAATGGAAGGTCCGCAATAGCAAAAGGCACAACTAGGGCACTAGTCTGATATATACAGAAAGTGTCAAGGAGCTGCATCGAACAGTTTTTGAGTTATAGCCCGGAAAGAAAAGAAAACAGTAATTTGGTATTTTTGAGTAAGTTTCCATGGTGACAGAATAAATACCGAAAATGGAAGGTCCGCAATAGCAAAAGGCACAACTAGGGCACTAGTCTGATATACAGAAAGTTTCAAGGAGCTGCGTTGAACGGTTATGGAGTTATAGCCCGGAAAAGAATCTCGGACGGACGGACGGACGGAGCCCAATTTAATATCCCCCGCAAACGCGTTTCGCGGGGGATAAAAAATAAATCTTCTCGGACTCGTTTCATTCAATCCCATAGGAACTTTAAAATTCTATATCGAACACATTAGCATATTAAAAGAATATGTTTTGGAATCTTCATACAAAAATATAGATTATGTTTGTTACATGTAGATTTAACATACCGGTACGAGAATATCATTTAGTTTAAGCTTTATTCAGTGGGTTGTATAAACTTCATGTTAACACCATTAGATATAGATTTAGCGATAAATACAGAATAATGATTATGTGTGTACAAGACTTTATGCCTTTCTGGACTCATCAATGGTGCTAAGTATATGTAAATCCATAAGGGAAGTCAGGAAAATATACTTAGTAAACAAATATCAAATGTCAAAATTTGTGAGAATTCAAACGTGGCATGCAGGATAACGTCTGTGTTATTTTAACCCTCAGGCATGTATGGACTGAAAGTGATTCGTGAGGCTATTGACCAGTTCAACAGAGACGTCTCCTGTATTAAATACGTACCGAGAAGCAAGGAACAGGATTACGTCAGGATTGTCCATGGATATGGGTATGTTTATTTCACTTACTCTCATATCATTATTATGTATGTATATAAATATATATACATATTATTTAAACAGGTGTGTTCATTTTATTTTTTATAATTGTTTATATTTGTTTCTCTCACTTTCGGATATGCCAATATTGCCATACTATGCTTGGAGAAGCATTTTTCTATGATTTATGGGTATTTCTTTGTGTTTGATAAGATACTGATAACACAAATGCATATTAGTGTGCACACATTTTCAACTTACAATAGATTGGCGCGATGTTGAGTTAGGGCATACAAAATGCTTGTCGCACAAAACATTATACATAAATTAAATTTAACGCAAAATTAACGTGAACTCGCAAGAATTAAAAGCAGCGAAAATGGATTCTTCATTTAATTTGACATTGTCGTTTGAGAACATATTGATGGATGGAAGGATGGTGGGTGGATGGGTGGATGGCTTGATTACAAATGTTTAATATATAATGAACAATCTCGTGTATTTGTAGATGTCATTCATCAATCGGCCGTGACGGAGGAAGACAGGATGTGACGCTGGGTGACAACTGTTACTATACAGGTGTCGTTGTGCATGAACTGACGCATGCGGTAGGATTCTTCCATGAGCAGAGTCGATATGACCGGGACAAGTATGTGGAAGTCCGATGGGAAAACATTGTGGACGGTAATATTACAAGCAACTCGAACAGCAATATCAATGTTCGTAATTTCGATCTCTGGTATATGTAACTCGTATACTCTGTTTCAGTCAAAGAACAATTACCAACAGTAAAAAAAATGTATAAAATATACGTGTTTACGTCTAACATATCCCGAAGGTTTTTGCAGTTAACGAGATTTGATTGTTTATCATTATCCGCAAATTATTTATAACCTGAGGCATTGGCATAAATGTACCATTCTGTGCCTCCACTTTTTGGAACATTGAAGAGATCTAAATAGCTATCCCCATTACACTTTGGATGCTTATCTTAATCGTTCTTTCCTATATTTTTAAAAAGTTTTTCCTGTGCACGATTTACTTGTCTCATCGACAACGTTCGCTCATGAAGTTAAATCCCAAAATACATGAGCATTGACATCGCCGTGAAAGCATCCTAAGTTACAATACGATAGAGAATAAGGTCATCACATATATTTCTTCGATAGCTTTTCGTATGTTGATAAATGTATACTATGAAATATTAGTTGTGGAAAGCTTTCGTGATCTTTTAAAACCATGAAAATAAATACCGTGTATACCATGTAATTATTTGATCGTCCTGTGCTTAAAACACTGAAACATGCTTTTTGTTTGTCTATATGTTCCATTGATGTTTTATCAATTAATGAAGTATGCTTTTCATTCATATAAACTTATATCTTGTTTAGGAAAAGATCGTGACTTTATTGCCGAGTCTCGTAACATACTAAACACTTTGGGTGCTCCATATGATTACGGAAGTGTTATGCACTATGGCGCCACCACCTTCTCAAAGAACGGTAACCCCACCCTGAAAGCTCTGTTCGATGATAAAGGGACGATGGGCCAACGGAATGGGTTCAGCGCAGTGGATATTTGGAAAATAAATAAACTTTATGGATGTAATACAGGTAGATACATTAAACAATCGTCTCTTTTAATTGCAAGACAAAGATCCCATGTTCCAAACTTACGTTTATCACCAAGACGTTCAAAGACTTTTTCTTAAATATCTAGGTTTCCTCCCGAATTCGGAACCACTTTACATCTCCATTCAGATAAAAAAGAATGTTCCACTTGGTATCAGTTCAGTTTTTTTTTCAATTTATTTGTCTGATACACATGTATTTCCCCGATATGATACGATTGACGCGGCGATATACTCAACGAAACGACAAAAAATATGCCAATCTGTAATACAAAATCAAAAGAACGAAGACAAAATATGAACAAAATATAAATGTGCCGCATAGACCATTAAAACGTACAATGCCAAGATGAGACCAGGAGTTCGGGAATGGTAAGCGTCGTCTGTTTGATCTAATAACTAACCATGCAAATCTTGGTCGAATTCTGGTTAAGCCAAATTCTTAAAATGAGAACTAGAGTGAAGACAAACACATAGCTGGCTATGAACTACTATGTCAATAAAATACTCGCAAGTGTTCACCTGTTTGTGGTACATTGTATAGCATTGTATCACAATTGTAAAAAGAATGTTTTTAAATATTTTACAGAGAATGCCCCAAAACCTTTGTGGATGCTTCAAGATACAACTACAATTGCAAAACCGACGACAGAAAGACCAACAACCACCGATAAAGCAACAACAGATGCCACTCCTACTACAACACAGAATTCGCCAACAACAGCTACGTCGTCAGTCTCCTTGACAACGAGAATCATTGCAGCGATCATCTCATCGAGTGCGACGCCCACCGCTGCTCAAATTAAGCCCTGTACATACGATCTATCTTGTATGAAAATTTGCTTTAATTACGTTCATATATGATAACAATAAGTCTTATAAGCAATATGATGTCACCCTAAACCTTATATATCATAATTTGAAAATCGTGTAATTTACGTTGAGGTAGAAATCGTGTCACTAACGTGCAATCCTTTGCCAAATGCAAAAACATAACAAAAATAAAACAAAACAAAAGAAACAAAAACACACACAAAAAAACACAAAAAAACAGACAAACAAAAGAGAAAAAAACACACAAAAAATAAATAGAATGTAAAAGTAAAGCAGTCAAGACAATAAAGTAAAGGAATTCTATACATTGTTCTATCACAAAATGTTTTGTTGGAAGTAAATTCGAATAGGCAAGATATGTTGAAATTTGGAACTAGAAAGAAAATTCAGTTTTATCGATTAAATAATGGAGTGCAGTGTCATTTATAAATTATTATATTTACTGAGCATTTACGTTCCTACACATGTGGTATTATTGGGCCAACATTCGAAAATGACTTGAAGAAGGGCAAAAATCATTGATTACTATTTCAAATAATTATCATTAAAAAGTGATTTTGGGTTAAGGGTTTTCAGATGGATGTATTAGCTCGTGTCAATTCTGCGACTCCTTACATATCTCTTTTGATAAACATTCTCTAGAACTTTTAAGATAAAAGATGCAATGCGAGTCTACAGCAGTTCTAAGTGACAAAATATATTTTTTTACGCGAACCAATACATCGTTGATTCTTTGCTTTAGAAAATTTTCCTGGAATATTGTTTGAGGAAAGTTGAGCAGTCAAACTATTTAACTATTTTTCTACATTTTACGAGATAGAACTGTAAATCTATTTCTCGTATATGGGATATGATGCAGGGAAATTGAATGCTCTACCAGGTGTTGAATTGTTCTTCCTCGTCCAATCTGTCTAGCGATTTTACACATTTGGCTGAAAGCGACATCATGAATTAAAATGATATCTTTGTTGGTTAACTATATAAAACACTACCCCTAAAGGAGGCAATTCAGTCGACCTGAAGAAATCAGGTAAAAGTCTGAAAGCAAAATTTGTAACAGAAACGATTATAATCGTAACATGAATTATCTCAATCACAATCGCCTTCGTCTTCAATGCGGTTCAACTTGAATGTCGTTTAGTTGCATCACGCATTAACTCAGATACAGCGATCTCAAACACCGACAGATCTCAAATTAGTGCTTAATGAATCGGAGATCTGCTGAAAAGACTACTTTCTTAAATTAAGATCATATTTAACATAATATAAGGAAGTGACCAGTATTGTGTTTTGGGTTTTCAGTGACTCCAGGACTTAGTGGCCCTCCATCTACATTTGATGTTGTTGTGTTCCAAAACTCTTTGCGGATTTATTGGACCAAACCTTGCACAGAACACGCAGTCACGGTATAACATTGCAAGCCAATGGTAACCCTCAAAACGATACATAACAAAAAAGATTTTGCTTAAAATATTTCGGATATTATTCCATAATCAAATCAGGTTAAAACGATAGAAGAAGTGACTGTTTACTTCCGTTACATGGATAAACCTGCAGAAATGATATAAACATTGTACTAAATGTTCCAACTTTACTGTAGATACAATCGCACATTCTTGACCAATTCCGTAAAAACCTGATTGCGAACCTTGACGAAATTTGACGTTGATGTTGTGATTGGCATAATTAATATCAGTAGAAGAGGATGACTTGTTATACTATTGTTTTATGGAATCGTTTTAAAAGTGGAAACCAACGTTAGTTTTGAAAACATGTAACGTTAATAAGTGGTGCAATCATCGTCTGATTTTGCTTTTTGTTTTTTATTGTTTTTTTTTCGAGAAAAATGTATATTCGTGAAAAACAAAGATACCTTAAATATCATGTTAATAGAGGAAAGTATGGTCCTTTTCATAATCCTAGTGGGGAAAAAAAATCTTTTTTTCTTTTAGAAACCTTTATTTGATCCGCGAAAATTTGAAACATCGAAAAGGCAAGATTTATATAAGATTTGTTTGTTCTTCGACAGGCCTTCATTCTCACATACTGGCAGGCTGCAGGGAGGAGAATAAAAGTAAAGATCGACCCGACAAAACTAACATATTATATATCTACTCTCTATCATCCCGGCCGGAAGTTACACGTTACCATAGCAACGCAAACAGCAGCAGGGGAAGGACCAACTTCTGACGTTATCAGCACATATTCAGGTAGGTTATGTCTTGGAACGTAAATGATACCACCTAAGGATACTTAAGAACTTTCGACGTTACGATGAGGCTATATATTAGTGTATTGATGTCGGAGATTTATACTTCAAAAGATATTTATTTCGAAATGTCAAACATACATGTTGACGTTGATGGACGTACAAATTTGGTATCAAAATCCACTCTCGATACACTCAATTAATCCAATTTGATCAAAATACAGATAACGTAGTACATGTATAATGATGATCTTTATTTCAATCAGATCTACACTTCTCAGATTTTCAGACAGAAACATGTTCTCACCAAATCATAAAATCCAATTTCATTTAATAACTACTAACATAACGCTTTTATAATTCATCATTAGTGTATTTTGGTTATTGAAAGGTCAACCTTCTATAAATCCTAAAGGCCCCATATTTACACAGAAGGAAGTATGTTTTGAAGAATGCATTCTTATTGCCGTAACTTTAAAAATGAATCTTTTAACAATTTGACCCTTCGGATGATTTCAACGAGTTTTGTGTTTTTTTATGGGTTTAATTTACTAATTTCAATATGTTGCCACAGTTTACGTCACGTTTCTTCAGACCTTACGATTCGTTCCATATGCTAGTCCGTCAAAATAATGTGGCATGCATATAAAGCTTGATGACATAAACTTCGTATGATCATTACTTAACATCAAATATACCAAGTGGTTTCACTGTCAACACCGTAGTTGTTATTTTCAGAATAAGACGTAACACTAGACCTAGATTTGTATGGCGTGTCGTCGATGAAGCAGAAGATAGTTAATTTTCCCCGAACACTTGGTCTTATTCTCCTTGTGCTATTTCAAGAGTCTCAATTCAAATTTAATCGAAATTTGCCCTCGTTTTGTTTATTTTGAGTTAGAATAAAAGTTTTTTATGGTCTGTTTTCAGCTTGTGGATACGAAATCAGCCTCAAAGAGAACGGAACCTTTGACAAAATCCATTCTCCGTACTTTAGTCAAGGTTATTACGAGCCGGACGTCGCATGCCGGTGGACAATCAATGTCCCAATAGGACAACGGCTTAAGGTCGAGTTTCTGTCACTTGACCTCATTACTAACGACAGATGTGACGGCGATTTTGTCACGATTAACGACGTCATGTTTTGCAATACTGTCCCAAATAACGGCTATATTCTCAGTGATGATTCGACCAATCAGATCACGTTTTACTCCCAGGCTGGACCGTCAAAGAAACAAGGCGGCTTCAAGATTTTTGTCAGTGTTGACGGTGAGATATCGTATAGCATGAGTTTCATTGAATCAGACATAGAGGCACAATGTCAAACTATTTGTCTTTCAAATATTCTAGCGAATATTTTTCCTGATATGTTAGATATATCAAAACAAACAATATATTTCTTTAAATAATAATTTATATTTAACATAAACAACCTTATTGCGTATTTGTCAAAAATGATGATAATAATAAAAATTGCTCATAAAGAAAACATGATTTATTTGATATGAAAAATGTTTGCATTTTGTTCGAAAGACAATTTGACAAAAGGTACAAATTTATTAAAGTGGATTGATGTCTAAAGGTCGGAAGGGTTATTCATAAAAACTGCATCACGGATTAGAGAGGATTTTTTTTATATATAGAATAGGGATTTTGCAAAAGACATGAAAAAAAAACAAGAAAATAGCTTCAATATAAATTGAGAGTCAAAAACTGAATAAATATGCATCGTACAGCTGTGTTTAGGACTCGGACTTGGAGACAATAAAATATAACCTGGATGAAGATGAGCAGTTTAAGAATTTCATATCATTCAAAAAGTAACTGTATATGGTAATAATAAGTAATAGTTGGCCATTGTTATGCTCAGTTGGGAATAAAAAAAAACCCATATAAACACGGTAAGTGATCCGGTGTAGTATATCAAAGAGGATGACATAATTTTCAGCTATAAAGTTGTCTTTAACAGTTGGCACGAACACATGCACTCTTTTGTTTTAGGCAAAAGGCCAAGAAATGTCACAACTGTGTCTTTGCCTGGGATTATACAATTATTCTGGGAGACTCCGGAGGGGAAACAAGGAAAGCCCTATGGATACGATCTTAAGTATCGCCTCATTCCGGAGCATCACGTGTCTGAAATTCGGCTAGATTCTCATAGGAACCACTTTCCTATCACAACCGGGACTCATTATGGACGAGAGTACGAAATAAACGTAGCAACCATCGATATTATAAATGGAATCGAGACAAAAGGTGCCGACTACAAGACGAATATTCGAGCAGGTAAATCAAAATCGTAAAAACTCGGCAAAGTCCGTCAAGGATCGAAAACATTCCTCTGTATGAAAACCGTCGGTACTTTCCGTAAACGAGAAAGTAGTATTCCGTTTATGCAATCAGTAAATCAATCATGACTTTCTGTCATATTTTTCGGAAACACGTGTTTTTCCGAAGTTATGATTGAAAGACCAGAGTAATTTTCGTGTTCCGGGAAACGCCGACGGTTGCCGATTGCATGTAACATGTGCATGTCATTTTTCATATCCCTCTTAAAATTGCAACTGCACCATAACATATATACTCGGTTAACACTGAAATTGATTGGTATTTCAGTTATCATTTAAAACAGTTATTGACAATTTGTATGTACATAGCACGTCACACTTAACCTGGAATAGACCAAATTTTGACCGCTTGACGTCCTGTGTAATATCATGAGAACTGTGCATATCTGCAGTTATCTTTTGAATGTTTACGATAAAGGCATATATTGACGAGTATTTATTATCTTATATAGGGTCATTGTTGCCTCTACATCCACATCAGTATATTTTGAAATACACGTTTAATGTGGTAAATACAAAATAACCTCATGTATACTCAATAAGGTCTTTCAAGTGTGTTTTTTTCAGAAAGCTTTTTTTCCCTTTAGAGTCAAACTCTTAAGTAGATAAAACGTTATCTTTGATACAATATGCAATACTAAATTCGTGTTTTCTTTGCTGTCTTTTTCACTTTGTCAATTCCGAGAATTACACTTAACCCCGTCCACCTTGTTCTGTATTTAAGCTTGTGGCAGAAACATCACTGTCAACAGACCTGGAATTCTGAGAAGTCCACACTTCCCCGAACAATATGAACCGGACACTATTTGTGAATGGAACCTCGTTATCGAAGACGGATACGAATTGACATTGACCTTCAACGAACTTGCCTTGCAGACGACCCCCGGATGTATTCTCGACTACGTCGACATCACAGGAATAGGAAAACATTGTACGATGTCTGACCTTTACAATGCCCCTCTTGTGACAAGGTCAAAGGTCACTAAGGTCAGATTTGTTTCAGATGAAGAAACTGAGCTGAAAGGATTTGAATTGCAATACGCTCGGGTAAGTGACGTTGATATTTCCAATACGTTTAGAATGACAATGATGTTTATCAGGACGTTTTCGAAGACAGTATCTGTTTCAATATTCACAAATATTCGTTAAATATGAGAAATATTTGTTCTCAAAGTCATAGAGTTCAAACGTTTTCATGATATCTGACTATGCTATTATCTATTGCCCTATTGTCCAACACAATTCCTTTTAATCCCATTTCAGATTTTAATTCCGCATCGCTAACGGGAAAACTACAAAAGCTGGAAAGAAAAATCCGGATACCAAATCATGCCGACCCGAACGCTAAGTCGTGTATAAAATAACATGATCACTTTACACCAAAATAAAGCAATGACCAATTGATCTGTATAGCACAACAATGATTTTTTCTTCAAATTTGTTTACAATAACATTATCAAAAATATGAAAACATGTAGCTGTATGGCGCGGCAAAGACGACTAATGGTAAGTTTATGAAACATTGACGTTTCAATCAGGAGTTTGCTAGCTTTATAATTTTCAAGCAACCTAAATTTTGGTCACGGTATTTGATTTTAAAATTAGTAAGTACACGTTTTACACAGGGTTTCTCACCAGAAAATCAAGGAATGTGAGTTGTCAAACGTTAAAATGTATACATAAGACAACCTATGCACTCATCAAATATATCATGGCAAAATCGAAGGTTCCCAACTACATATTGGATTGATGTCCGGCAACAAACTGACCAACCGCTACGCTGATGAAGTTCTTTTCAGATAACAAAGGAGCGATAAAGTTCAAAGCCAGGCAATTTAACGATATGGCGACCTTGAGATAAACGTGATCAATCTAGTCTTCTTGTTTAATCTACAAGATGACGACATATTACATGAGTGCAGAGTATCGAGGATGTCAAAACATAGAATCTTGCAAAAGTTGCTCACTCAAAATGGCCTAGCCTTCAAACTACAATGCCTTACTGCTCTTCCACGAGAACACTTCCTGGAGCAAGGTCTGAGGAAGAACAGTAATACAGAAACTCGAAAGCTAGAGTATTCTCAGTGAGCAAGGTTTGTTAGAATTATATTCATTTCACCTTTAAGCGATGTTTATTATTTTTCAAAGCACATACTTCACACTACAGGAAACGATAACACTTATCATCTATATCCTCAAACATGTTGTGTATATACATTTCATTGTATCGACATTGTTATCATTGCTTTTAAAGTATGGGAAAATATTTGATCACCTTTGTCGGCTTTCATTTTCATTTTGTTAGCATAATATCTTGTTTTAATTTGTAAAATATATTGACCTAAATTCTGTAAACATGCATTGACCGATAAAACACAGACGCATAAATATTGATAGGTTTACTGTTTATCATACATGATGCACGTGATTTACAGGAACATTTACATCTCCGTGATAAATCTGTGAATTATCAATTTTGATATTTGATATTTGCACAAGATGTAATATAAAAAAGAGAAAACATGAACCATCTCTTTCAAAGACTGCACCCCTCGACATTATCATAATTGATAATATACTGAAAATAATATACAGTACATACAGCCATTTTTTCCGTTTCACTTGCAGTAAAGGCGACACATAACCACCTTATTTTACATGACGAACTTGTATCCATTTCTTGCTGTAGTGATACAGAATAACATTTCATGGCATTTGCTGTTCTTGTTGAAGCATGGTCTCTCTCTTTATGTGTCATCAATTTTCCTTTGCATGCTTCACACATCTAAAAATAGTACACAAACCTCTCTCCTTAGGAAATGTCAACCTTCCCTAACTGCTATATATGGAACAAGTCCACTGTCCTTATTTCATTACATAAAGTAGGTTCACTCTCTCTTATATATGGAACAGGTCCAATCTCCCTTACTAAAATACATGGAACAGTCCACTCTCCCTTATTACTTTATATGGAACAGGTTCAATCTCCCTTACTACAATACATTGAACAGTCCACTCACCCTTACTACTATATATGGAACAGGTCCAATCTACCTTACTACAATACATGGAACAGTCCACTCTCCGTTACTTCTATATATGGAACAGGTCCAATCTCCCTTACTACAATACATGGAACAGTCCACTCACCCTTACTTCTATATATGGAACAGGTCCAATCTCCCTTACTAAAATACATGGAACAGTCCACTCTCCCTTATTACTTTATATGGAACAGGTTCAATCTCCCTTACTACAATACATTGAACAGTCCACTCACCCTTACTACTATATATGGAACAGGTCCAATCTACCTTACTACAATACATGGAACAGTCCACTCTCCGTTACTTCTATATATGGAACAGGTCGAATCTCCCTTACTACAATACATGGAACAGCCCAACCTCCCTTACTTCTATATATGGAACAGGTCGAATCTCCCTTACTACAATACATGGAACAGCCCAACCTCCCTTACTTCTATATATGGAACAGGTCCAATTTCCCTTACTACAATACATGGAACAGCCCAACCTCCCTTACTTCTATATATGGAACAGGTCCAATCTCCCTTACTACAATACATGGAACAGCCCAACCTCCCTTACTTCTATATATGGAACAGGTCCAATCTCCCTTACTACAATACATGGAACAGCCCAACCTCCCTTACTTCTATATATGGAACAGGTCCAATCTCCCTTACTACAATACATGGAACAGCCCAACCTCCCTTAACATGATGTACAAACTTCAAGGAATTGGGAAAACAACCTGGTAAATTAAACAATAAATGTGTTACATTAGTTTCCTTGTGGAATGTAAAAGTTTAAAGCATGATACCAGAGACATATATACAGAGAGATTGGCAGCTCTCTATTTGCCCTTGTGTTTACATAGTGGCCCCTGGCCTTCCCACAATCCTTTGCGGTCGCTCGGTTCAGTCTTCGCTAGACGCCATATTGGAGAAAACTTGAAAACCAGACACATAATTATCGATAATTTCTATTTGAAATCATCACCAAGATCCAATTATGTGCTTTAATTTTATTAATATCAAAGTGCAGAAGTGTCATCAATATGAAATATATCACAATTTGCTGTCCAAGTGTTTGTATTTTGAGTATGAAAGTCAAGCACAACGCAGGAAAGATCGGCGGGAATCTCCAATTTTCGAAAAGTCCCTATGGGGTTTTCGAGAATACGGATAAATGACAACAATGTGCATGATAATCAAGACCACATAAGTATGATAGTTTTTGGTTAATGTGGTAACTTTTGTAGTGGCCTAGATAAAACAATGTGCTTTTTGTGTGCGTTTAAAATTGACGATGTTTTGGTCTGACGTAATGGCGGATTAACCAGAACATGTTGAATAAGTTCCAATACTACGATACACACATGCGCATAGCCCGATTTACCTGCGCTCGTGTGTGTTTGATAGGAGACAGGACGCTCTCGGTAAGGGATATGCTTGAGTGGTCACGAATAAAGGGAGCCACTATGTGTACGGGGAAATAGTGATGTTACTAATCTCTCTGTATATATGTCTCTGATGATACCATCTAATCAGGTGGTCAAGTTCAACTTTAATATATTGATACCCTAAAAATGCTGCGACAAACACCAATACAACTGCATCAAATCTGCAATGTGTGCATATGACAGATGCTACTCCAAGACACATGCATTATGATCTTCTGGTGGTAAAGAGCATACATAAAATTCTGATGACATATATATACACACTTTCTGGTGACAGAGACAGATTCTGACCACATACACATATTTTCGTAACACTTACACACTTTTCTGATGGCATAGACAGATTCTGATAACATACACACTTTCTGGTGACATGAAAATATTCTGATAACAGGGACCTATTATTCTGAAGAAATATACAGTTTCTGGTGATATAGACAGATTCTGATGACATACACACTATCTGATGACATAAACACATTCTGATGACATCATCACATTCTGATGACATATACACACACAATCTGATGACATCAACACATTTTTTAAAAATTCAACAAAGTTCCCTAGAGTTCTACAAAATGTCAAAATACCTTACATAAGTGGTATATTATGGATTTTTTTAAGATATTCATTTAGTAAAATGATAAAACTAAGCTGATTATGATTGATTAGAAATTCACTTAAAGTTTTATTTGTTTACTGAAGAAACACAACAATATCCCAAACTAAATCCATATAGTTTTTGTTATAATGTTATTACAGCTTAGCCCCAAAAGGAAGATATGGTATACTGTACAAGTTTACTTTAAAGGAACTAATACATGTACTTAAAAAAAACCATGTTGCCCCTACTGAGCCCAATTTTTAAAACCAGCTGACTACAAAGGTTGTTTATTTCTGTGGTCAAATTTTTCAGTTTACAAAAGTTTTGAGCAAACAGGATGTATATTTTCACGAAATAATTCAATTGGACAATATTTTCATTTTAATTCTAATTTCAACAATTCCTTTTTGTGATTATTTTTCTCAACAATGTTGTAAATATGAACCTACTGAAATACAAACCTTCACAGTTAACCGTTTGAGTCCCATGTTTGATCAGTATTGAGGGAACTGCACAATTAGATAGCCATATTAAGCTGTGCAAACCACTATCTTTGCCATGAAGGAAACAGATCTCCATCTATAGAGAACTAACAACACTTTTTTCTATCTTTTCCATCACCACCAACAGGTTTTGAAAGATCCACAATTCCAATATCACTAGCTTGTTTTTTCTGAGCGTCAGTCAAAGGCAAACAATGATTAAATATAAACTCAAACACTTCAGTTACGTTTGATCCATTGAGACTGGACGTCTCAAAGTACGGATCCTTGGGCAATTTACTGAGGTCAATATTGGAATTAATCTCCCTTGAAAATGTTTTTGCTTCTTCCACAGTTATCTCCCTTGTCCTTCCATTGTCCAATAAATCCATTTTCATACCAACTACAACTTTGATGCAGTTTTCCAATGCAGAGTCCAGGATAGGAATAAACCTTGCCCTGGAAAAAAATATCACATAACTACATTTTGCCCCGAGATCATTGAAATAACAATAATTACATTGTACAAATATTGTCATTGAATATACACATAGTATAACCAAAGAGTTGTGATCAGCCACTCGGCCACAGCGGCCCCATATATGAATAGTATGTTCAAACAACAACACACACCCATGCCATTTAAAATCATCGTTCTTTAATTACTTACTGCAAATGTACATAATACACATACATTTCTGGTCAGGGAGTAGCTCACTATTTAAGACATCACAACTTAAGGGATAATCATATTTTGAATTGCAGTGCAAAAGGATTACCACTGGAATTGTCTAAATAGTATAATTTGTTTTAATTCCATTTAGTAAACATCCCAAGAAGCAGTGGACTATAGCTTATCATTCCCATCTACGACTACATGAACTACTGTATACCTGGTTATTTTTGCCCCCGTTTCATTTTCGCCATTTTCGCCCTTTGAAGATAGGTCGAATTTAAGATGAAAGCAAAAATTTCAAGCTGAATTAAAAGACTTTATAAACCCTAGTACGTGGGCCAAATGTAGTTGTATCAAAAACATACCCTTTTACTTTTCAACTGTTTTTCATTCTATACAATCACAAGCTTCCATTCATGTACATAAACAAGAGAAACACTCGTCAGTCATTAGTCACGGCATGATGAACTTACAATTCATTATGATAGCTTAAAATTAAATCACCCATGCATACCCATACCACTTATGAGCACAGGTAAAGGTTCTTTATTTTATCCCTGATTACATTTCACACCCTAGCTGGTAAGACAATTGGGGAACTTGATAAGTCCCGAATGTTTCAAGTGCAACTGTACTGAGAATTCCGTACATAATTTTCCGATTTTACAAACGAGGAAAAGGACATTTCCTGAAAATAACTTAGAACAAATTCAAAATGTGGTGAATATGTTTTGCTCTGCTCAAAGAGCGAAAACATGATTGTATTAAAACAAACTATAAGTCCCTTGGAGTAGGGAAAGACCCCTGGGCTTATTTTTACATAAGGATTGTATTCATCCCTTGATGCCCAACAAGGCTATATATGATTATTGAGTGGGAATCTGAATTTTGAATCCCTACCCCATAATAATGCTACTTAACAAATGTGAGTGATATCCATCGCTTAGTTCCAGAGAAGAAGTTATTTACACCAATTTAGCCAAATTGACCCCTTTTGGCCCTCCCCCTCAGGCCCACTGGGGGTCAGCCTCACCATTTGTACAATTTTGTATCCCTACCCCATAAGGATGCTACCTGCAGTCAAATTTTGTTCAATTCCAATCAGTAGTTATGAAGAAGAAGTCAATTGTTGATGGACGGACGGACAGACAAAGGACGTCAGGGTATGGCATAAGCTCATTTTCGTCCTTCGGACCAGTTGAGCTAATGACCTGGGGCACAAATTACCAGGTATACAGTATATGATTTTTTTTTGGATGAGCTTCTCTAAGTATGGCAAAGAATAAAATTTGATACTAATAACTTAAAAAGTCTTTTTAAACCTTCATGTGCACTATGAAAAAGGTATTTCATGAAATGAAAAATATCTTTGATTTTTTTTTTTCTAAATGATAATATTTCAAAAACCTGTGAAAATATTCACTATACTGATGGTAAAATTAGTTAAAATAATTACCATAGCGACTCAAAGGAGCTGACACTGGTCATGTCAAAAGCCAATATGGCTGCTCCTGCATTCCGACAGTAAAAATTGGACAAGCCTGTGTACCTCTCATCACCTGCAGTGTCCTGTAAAATAGAAAAATAAGTTCCAACAGTGTAAAGGAATAATATTACAAAAATTTTACAATCAAAGTACAGTCAAACCTGTCGTGTATGACCTTCCAAGGGAGGTAATTAAAAAAAGGTCACATATGACGGGTGATCTCTTGATCCAGGTTCAGTAAGTTAATTGTTATAGTAAATAGCACTGTGAGGGGAAAACTATAGCTTAATCCAGTTGGTTGCTAAGGCAAGTTTGACTGCATGTCTTTATGGAACTATAACTGTCATCTTGAGAGTAACTGATTCATATTTCATTAGAAATTTATCTTTCAAAGTGAAATGTCATTCATATTTTGACTTGGACTATAATGTTTAAAATAGAGATGCCTTATATCTGTCATATTGAAATTCTGCAAAAATTAATGCTGTATCCCTTGATCACCATAGGAAACTGACATGAAGTTTCAAATATGCCCTTCAATCTACTTGGTATTTATACAATTTGCAAGAATCAAACTATAATAATTGGCAGTTTTTCTTAATCAATCTCAAAAGAAAACATGCTAACAAACTCATAGGGACATATGAGATCATACATGTAAACCAAATTAGAAAGAAGGTCTATCAATACTTCAAAAATGCATATTTTTGTGCACGTTAATTTTAGCGCATAAACTGAATTTAAACAGATTAGCACAATGAGAGATGAATTTGCACACCTGCGTACGCTACAGTAATTACCATTGAAAACAAAACAGAAAAATCAAAATCATAATTTAGCAGGAACCTTTCTGTGCAAAAAGTACTTCAATCAGGTAACTGCTAACATAGTACATTTACAGTACAGTACTTGGAATAGGGACCTTAAATCGTTTGCAGTTTTGATAGAAATGTTCCTGCTGTTTTGTTTACAACACTGCAGTATATACTAACCCAGACAGCCACATTGTAGGGTCCCCACTGTTTTGTTTACAACAGTATATACTAACCCAGACAGCCACATTGTAGGGTCCCCACTGTTTTGTTTACTACAGTATATACTAACCCAGACAGCCACATTGTAGGGTCCCCACTGTTTTGTTTACAGTATATACTAACCCAGACAGCCACATTGTAGGGTCCCCACTGTTTTGTTTACAACAGTATATACTAACCCAGACAGCCACATTGTAGGGTCCCCACTGTTTTGTTTACAGTATATACTAACCCAGACAGCCACATTGTAGGGTCCCCACTGTTTTGTTTACAGTATATACTAACCCAGACAGCCACATTGTAGGGTCCCCACTGTTTTGTTTACAGTATATACTAACCCAGACAGCCACATTGTAGGGTCCCCACTGTTTTGTTTACAACAGTATATACTAACCCAGACAGCCACATTGTAGGGTCCCCACTGTTTTGTTTACAGTATATACTAACCCAGACAGCCACATTGTAGGGTCCCCACTGTTTTGTTTACAGTATATACTAACCCAGACAGCCACATTGTAGGGTCCCCACTGTTTTGTTTACAGTATATACTAACCCAGACAGCCACATTGTAGGGTCCCCACTGTTTTGTCAACACTGCAGTATATACTAACCCAGACAGCCACATTGTAGGGTCCCCACTGTTTTGTTTACAGTATATACTAACCCAGACAGCCACATTGTAGGGTCCCCACTGTTTTGTTTACAACAGTATATACTAACCCAGACAGCCACATTGTAGGGTCCCCACTGTTTTGTTTACTACAGTATATACTAACCCAGACAGCCACATTGTAGGGTCCCCACTGTTTTGTTTACAACAGTATATACTAACCCAGACAGCCACATTGTAGGGTCCCCACTGTTTTGTTTACTACAGTATATACTAACCCAGACAGCCACATTGTAGGGTCCCCACTGTTTTGTTTACTACAGTATATACTAACCCAGACAGCCACATTGTAGGGTCCCCACTGTTTTGTTTACAACAGTATATACTAACCCAGACAGCCACATTGTAGGGTCCCCACTGTTTTGTTTACAACAGTATATACTAACCCAGACAGCCACATTGTAGGGTCCCCACTGTTTTGTTTACAACAGTATATACTAACCCAGACAGCCACATTGTAGGGTCCCCACTGTTTTGTTTACTACAGTATATACTAACCCAGACAGCCACATTGTAGGGTCCCCACTGTTTTGTTTACAACAGTATATACTAACCCAGACAGCCACATTGTAGGGTCCCCACTGTTTTGTTTACTACAGTATATACTAACCCAGACAGCCACATTGTAGGGTCCCCACTGTTTTGTTTACAACAGTATATACTAACCCAGACAGCCACATTGTAGGGTCCCCACTGTTTTGTTTACTACAGTATATACTAACCCAGACAGCCACATTGTAGGGTCCCCACTGTTTTGTTTACTACAGTATATACTAACCCAGACAGCCACATTGTAGGGTCCCCACTGTTTTGTTTACAACAGTATATACTAACCCAGACAGCCACATTGTAGGGTCCCCACTGTTTTGTTTACAACAGTATATACTAACCCAGACAGCCACATTGTAGGGTCCCCACTGTTTTGTTTACAACAGTATATACTAACCCAGACAGCCACATTGTAGGGTCCCCACTGTTTTGTTTACTACAGTATATACTAACCCAGACAGCCACATTGTAGGGTCCCCACTGTTTTGTTTACAACAGTATATACTAACCCAGACAGCCACATTGTAGGGTCCCCACTGTTTTGTTTACTACAGTATATACTAACCCAGACAGCCACATTGTAGGGTCCCCACTGTTTTGTTTACAACAGTATATACTAACCCAGACAGCCACATTGTAGGGTCCCCACTGTTTTGTTTACTACAGTATATACTAACCCAGACAGCCACATTGTAGGGTCCCCACTGTTTTGTTTACTACAGTATATACTAACCCAGACAGCCACATTGTAGGGTCCCCACTGTTTTGTTTACTACAGTATATACTAACCCAGACAGCCACATTGTAGGGTCCCCACTGTTTTGTTTACTACAGTATATACTAACCCAGACAGCCACATTGTAGGGTCCCCACTGTTTCAGGAAAAAAGCTGCACCGATGGTCTAAATGGAAAAGGAAATATTTATTATCTTAAATAAGCTCACACTTTCATAATTACAAGTTGTCTGGTGATTTTAAAAAAAGTTTACTTTTTGTTCTTTTTAATTGACTATGGTGACCCTTGAACCTGACTCCATTTTGTTGACCTTTGCCCTTAACTCAACAGAAAAATGAGATGTTTTTTTTAACACACTAAGTCATCGAGCACAATCTGAGCTGAAGCTATTAAGACAACAGATAGCTTCCGAAAATGTTGTAATTTAGTTTAAAGTTAATGTATTTGAACCTTTAATTGTAATTTTGAATGTATACATCAAGTGATTTATTTGAAAACAACCTTCTAGTACTCCATCCCAGATAGATATTTATATATACTCCCAGAAAGTTGTTAAACAAAATATTGACAGATATCTGTTCGATATTGGACACATAACATCTTACTAATATGCATTTGACACACTTCATTAAGTTGACCGAAGAAATCATTACAGGAGAAAACAGTGGTACTGCAATTCTGTGTTTCTACACTTGTGTTCTGTATCTCAGAATTTTTTTTTTAATTTGGTACTGCAATTCTGTGTTTCTACACTTGTAAAATGTTCTGTATCATAAATTTTTTATACATATATTACATGTCATAATTATCTCCCTTCCAATATCATTTTTATATTCAGTAGACATTTCTCGATTGACAGACAGTAGTGTTTAGAATTCAAGACAAGAAAGTACCAACCGGTTCCTTAGTTTTGAAGGTTCCATCAATGTAGCGACAGATGAAAGAGGTTTTCCCAACATTGTAGTCTCCTAAAATGATGACCTTAAGATCACTGGAATAAAATACATTAGATAATAAGTAATTACAGAAATTTTATATAATATTTGCTGTACATCATTCTGATATTAAACAGTTTGATACTGGTTCACTTCCCTCATGTTTATAGAGATAATTATAGCAAATTAGTAAGGAGCAATGTGTCCATTATCAAACAGGGCCCAGTTGTTTAAAGGGTGATGAGCTAGGATAATCATGGTTTAACAACAATTTTAAAATCCTGGTAAAATAATTTCTGGTAAAACGAACTTAACAAAATTTCATGAAATGGTAACACTTGTCATTCTCTTCCTACCTGCCTATTTTAAGACATCCACACACTCACGTTTTGAAGTAAAGGAGAAATGAGATATTCACTAATCAAGTGATTATATAATTTTGTACCAATTAGATGCTTCATATACTGAAACTGACTATACCTAAATGTTCCACAGGTATATAATTATAAACTCAGATAATGTTTATATAGCAAAAAAAATATGTTGGCTAAGTGGTAGAATGGCCCCCTGTCTCTAGAATATTAAAATTACAAATAAAATTGAGCTTTATGATTTTGATCCCTAGGATATGTCTGATGCTAGAGTTTCAAACTAGGGGCAGATAATCTAGTATTAGAATTTAGCTTGGCAATTCTTAACAAAACAACTTAGGGTCTGGTGGCAAGGCTATCTAAGTGGGAATGAATCTGTTAAACTAGGATATATTGGCTAATTGCAAAGACACTGCCCCATTTTTCCTTGTCAGCATCATAACAGCATCTCGTACTTTAATACATTCATTCAGTATTCCCAGTAGTTACCAGATTTTGGGGTTATTCGCTATATTTTCAAACAGCTATGGCCCAAAATGCCTATTATACACAGGTTTATGCACATGGTAACCATAGATATAATTATGTAAGGTTTTCCAGCAACCTCTTATTGTTATAGGGGTATAGGGGTACAGCAGCTGCACAAGTGTGGTTAGATTAAATATTCATTCCCTGCCTACACTGCTCTCCAGCAGGGTATAAAGTCCCTCCCATTGCAGATAGTGTAGCAAGCCCTGATGCAATTCACATCGGGCAGCATTTAGCTTATGATTATAGTTTTCTCTGATAAAAAAAAACATGGAAATTTATGATTCTGGTATCTATCATCAATATTCATAAATCTGCACATTATACTTTATTTCTTTGACAATGAATGCAGGGCATCCAGTAGAGCCTTGAGAGTATGTTTTTGACTCCCCAAATTGAGATCTGACTCTTGGGTTTGAAGGAACATGTCTATTTGACATATGTTTTGACCCTTCATGATCAGATTTCACAGAAATAGTGATTTGACTTCTGAAATTGCTAAAAGTCTTGGGTAAACTGGATGCCCTGGAATGGTAAAATCCAGAACAAGCAAGACACACGGAGATACCTAGGTATCAGTTCAAACATATCGCCATCTTTGATACAAGTGTAAAGGTCAATTTCCTTATGAGGAAATCAAAATGAATTGATGCTAATGAGATTTCAACAGATAAACAAACAGATTCGGAGCTATATATCTCGTTGAGCAAGGTCAAACATTCTTAAATTGAATAATTACACAAAATAAGATGCGCTCTCTTCACAACCCTTACAACAAACTGGTTGAATATCTCTGATAATGTTTTTTCATTGTAGTAGCTTTATCCAAATATGGTCACAGATACCATATTCTAATTAGCATCCTCATGAGAGTTCTCCAATAAGTATATATATATATTGGGATGTGCTAATTAAACATTACCAGATGTGACGGTAGGCTAATACATTGCTAAAATTGCATTAGAGATGTTTACTAGCAGCCAGACCGGGGTTCGAACCCAGGACCTCCGAACACTAGCCGGATGCTCTACCAATTGAGCTACCTGGTCACCGATGATCGACCCAGTCCAGTCCCGCTACACACCTCCCTCCTTTTTTTCAAGTCTTCGCTCTCGAAGACACACGAGACCCTTATACCACCACCATGGGTATTTTAGTTGGGCGCTGAATTTGTAACAGGAGAGGAGAAAATGTAGCGGCCAGACCGGGGTTGAACCCGGGACCTCCGAACACTAGCCGGATGCTCTACCAATTGAGCTACCTGGTCACCGATGATCGACCCAGTCCAGTCCCGCTACATTAAATATTACCCCAAAATTACACGACATTCACTACAAAATGTATTTATAGCATTTTCGAGGTTCATTATTTTGTAACACTATATATCGTCAATGGGAGGGAATCGTAGTTCTGACGACAACCATCTGTCATAAATTGTCCGTCCGTCGTCCTGAGTTACGTTATCGCAGCTAAAGTTAAGTGTGGTGTACAAATGTGTCACTGTGACTGTACTGTATGTAAATCAGGCCCGTGTAAATGGCTCATACACGCATTTATGTATTGCACTTAAATACATGTACATGTGCCTTCTAACTTAGTCTTAGTTGTGAAGTGTATACTGTAGGTAGTCGGTCATCAGCTCCCTCAGTACATTCGGTCTCCTGCAAGCTAATAGCTCTGTCAAATGACAAGCAGACACTTGTAAACACGTATGATTGTATGACGTTATCGATACTTACGCCTTTCTTTTGGTCTCGGCCATCGTTTCAGCTAGACTGGCTGTTGGTGTCAAGCACGTGTTGTGCTGTTTCTGTTTAGCATTGATTCCGTGAAAGCGAATATTTCGTAATTCGCCTTTCAACAGAGGTTCTTTCAATCGTTGATGTCACATTCTCATGATCAAAATGATTCACACCCTCTCAAAACCGGAAGTCATATATTATTCGGAAGTTTTTTGGGTCATTAATACAGTCCGAGAGGGGATTTACATTTTATTAAAGGGTTCGAATCTTGATAACGATGTATTTTTTTTATTCAATTAGTTTTTGTTTAAGTATATTCATTTTTGTGTCAAATGAATAGATACACGTAATTCGTGCCCTTAAATTCTCACGGGCGGAATATGTACAAGGAGAAGGTGCACTAACCGGCCACTGGGCAGGATTATATAGATTCGCATATACATGTAATACAAATTTAGCAGTCATTCTTGGATTGAATTATTGCCAGATTAAAAAAAAGAATCGGAACAGAGCAATATCAATGAACGTGACAAGACACGAAGAATCTAAATTTAAACATGTCGTGTTCAAATAATAAGTATTGGAATGCGTTTAGACTTTCTGCAGAAAAACATGCTCAAAAACGCCATGCATCAGTGACAATAATCGTGTATGTTACTTTCTAGAAATGGAAAATAAATTAACAATAGGGAAACTATAAAAGCCTCACGTTTATCATACAGCTTAGTTGTAATAACGATCGTTGTAATTTAAGTGCCTGATGTTGAAGAGTCTGTCTGTGTCCTTAATTTCAAAACTTTTTTTTATAGAGTCTTAAATTTCAAATTCTTTAGGGTATATCGGATTTTATGTTTGTTATTTAATCAAAGGCAACCCTACAGTATGATATTTTTTGTGAGAAAAAAAAACAAGAGAGGGGAACAGTCTTGTTCCCTCGGATATGTCAAAAGTCTGTTAGAAAATAAATCTTATCATCTAAATCAACACAGATTTTGTAGGTTTGATATTATTTGATATGAAAGATTTATATGTGCAAGGCCACCATAGTCACATCGGTCGTTCATAGAACAATGGAAGTCAACAGGAGATGTGTTTTGTAACAAGTTAGATTGGGCGACAGATGTTTTATGTCGCAATAGTACTGTCGCGTAATTTTGTCGCATTGGCGAGTTCATCTTGTCGCTGTCGCTCTTCGCTTGGCGCACTGTGACACTTCGCACGGCGCACAATAACTCTCGCTCTTCGCTTGGCGCACTGTGACACTCTTCGCACGGCGCACAAGAACTTTCGCTCTTCACTTGGCGCACTGTGACACTCTTCGCACGGCGCACAAGAACTCTCGCTTTTCGCTTGGCTGGGCGCCAATGCGACATGGCTGCAATCACCTATCATTCGATTGGATGTAAGTATGAAATTAGAATTTGCTGTGGACAGTTGGACATCTTCATTTACCTTTTAGTTGGTCTTATCTGAGACATATATCCAGGTATATCTCGTGCCCCAGATTCATCAACGTATCCTTACTTAAGGAAAGTTTTCCATTTAAAATTTCCCATTGGAAAACTTTTGATTTTTTTCTAACCCCAATAATGCTTTCCTATGGAAAAAACAAAATACATAATTTTCTTAAGATCATGAACGTCATTGAAACTGGGACCAGGTCCAGTAATTAAATAGATATTTTCATATTTTTTTAAGCAAAAGTACCGCCAAGTAATGCCAAATTTAAGTTATAGTCACTACAGAAGATTTAAGACATGCAGTTCGATGACACATTTGATATACACAATGGAAGGTAAACATTGTTCCAGAATTACAAAAGCAGAGAATCTGCCCAAAATGGAGCAATGCTATTATAAAAGTTTATAAAAGACAATAAATAAAGGAAAAACAACTTTTTGAATTAAAATAATAATTCTCCATGACACATCCACGAGAGCACAGACCAACACAGGTAGGGAGCGTCGAACCACGCACCTCGGCTCTCCACCTTACCGATGCTCAAACCGACTGAGCTATCGCGGCCCCTTGACGGTCAGAGAAACCCCGTACTATATGGGAACTACAAATGTATCTTCTCTGGCGTTTTTGCTATAACTCGAAATATATGACTTGCGAATCTCTCGAAAATAAAATATAGACATCCCGAGTTGGACATGTGTTCGTAATTACACGGCGTGAACGGCTTCTGACAAATAAATGTAGACATTTACTTGCTGGACATTTCAGGTCAACACATCTGCATATCACATTATTTGCCCATTTGAACTTACAATTCCTTTATGCCTTAGATATATATACTCTAATCAATAATCGATTGAACGTTGTATAAATACGACAATCGAAAATGTTAAGTCGTATATCATGATACCGGTTGTTTAATGTTATCACACAGTGCAGCTGGTGCTCACATTTACAGACAATTTATATTTAATATGTAATTATTGGACAAAGTGTCACACACAAAGTACCAACATCGACAAGCTTGGTGAAGTGAAAATGAGAGAGAGAGAGAGAGAGAGAGAGAGAGAGAGAGAGAGAGAGAGAGAGAGAGAGAGAGAGAGAGAGAGAGAGAAGAGAGAGAAGAGAGAGAAAGAGAGAGAGAGAGAAGAGAGAGACGAGCAGAGAGATGTGCGAAGAAGAGTGAGAGAGAGTCAGAGGGATTAGAGAAGAGAGAGAGAGAGAGAGAGAACGCTTTGATTTCATTTGCATAACAATTTTCAGTTGAATGAAAATTGCGAAAATGTACACCCCTGAAAATACTATATAATCAGCTATAGTATTTTGATACATTGTCTTTTGTATTCTTAGTTTAATCAAGTTTTATTTGTTCATTAACAATGTCATTACAATTAAATTTACAAATACAAATAAAATCTTATTACATTATATTCACCACAGCGTCACAAATACCAAGCTTTGATAAAACATCATACTGCATTCTCGCGCAACTTGGTGGACAATATGTCCGACAAATTTGATCGGCTGAAATAACACAACGTCACAGAACACCCGCACGAGCGTGAAATACGTTGTTGTTTAATCACTGCCGCAGAGTGCGACAGGATGTTACAAATTACTCCGCTTATTGCGAGGTATCGTCTCAAAGACTATAGACAGTGTTCTGTCGGCGTACTCTTGAGAATCAAACACGATGTTATGGAGAATTGAAGTATAGAAGTTAGAAAGAACATCTTCTCCTTATCTATATAGGAAATATTGGTACTGGTCAGCATAGCTTTCTCTAAATATTTAAACAAGTGAAAAATTGGATAGGCATGCACGTAAACGCTTGATGGAAATTGTGTAGAAAACTACCTACCAATCAGTTCATATTATACTGATAAAATAAACAACAGAGATACCAACATTAAAACGAAATCAAAATTCTGACTCAAAATCGACTAAAAGAGGGCAAACACACAAAAAATGTAAATAAATAAAGCAAGGTGTTCCGGAGGAGTAAACGTCTTCTGCTTCATCGACGACACCCGCCATACAAATGTAGGTCACGGTGACACCCGTCATACAAATATAGGTCACGGCGACACCCGCCATACAAATCTAGGTCACAATGACACCCGTCATACAAATCTATTTCACGGCGACACCCGTAATACAAATCTAGGTCATAATGACACCCGTCATACAAATCTAGGTCACAATGACACCCGTCATACAAATATAGGTCACGGCGACACCCGCCTTAAAAATCTAGGTCACGACGACACCCGTCATACAAATATAGGTCACGGCGACAAACGTCATACAAATCTAGGTCACGGCGACACCCGCCATACAAATCTAGGTCACAATGACACCCGTCATTCAAATCTATTTCACGGCGACACCCGTCATACAAATCCAGGTCACAATGACACCCGTCATACAAATCTAGGTCACGGCGACACCCGTCATACAAATATAGGTCACGGCGACACCCGCCTTACAAATCTAGGTCACGACGACACCCGTCATACAAATATAGGTCACGGCTACACACGTCATACAAATCTAGGTCACGGCGACAAACGTCATACAAATCTAGGTCAAGGTGACAAACATACAAATCTAGGTCACGGCGACAAACGTCATACAAATCTAGGTCACGGCAACAAACGTCATACAAATCTTGGTCACAGCGACACCCTTCATACAAATCTAGGTCACGGCGACACACTTCATACAAATCTAGGTCATATCAGAGTTAAGTCACATTCTCAAAGTGCAAGTTTACAATAAGTTCGCAAAATGTTTGTTAGACTATGAATATACAATTGTAGAACTATATTCATATCGGTTTAGAAGGATTGTATTTTCCACCAGGGAATATATCCGGTATTGTGTACCGCGAACACGGCAAAAGTTCCCTCCCTTTCCAGCAATACAATCCAGAGTCTATATTCCGGACAAATGCGGCTAATATACTAAACCCACTTTCAGGAATTATGAGTATATCGCAATTGACCAATGTATGAAAATCTAACAACTGTTTCTGAAAACCTTCATCCGGGTCATTACTATGGGGCTGGTCAATGTGTGTTATGTTTCCAGGGGTGTCGATGACGTTGCCAGGGGTAACGGGCCTTAGCCACAGATTTTACACTGTCTGTGTCAGAAGCGACAAATAGGTCATATTCATCTTTGTTTAATGAGTCGAAATATTCCCATAAAATGTCCATGGACTGGACAGGCCCTATCGCATCTCGTGGCATGTTCGGGTTCCGTCCAAGGCGTATATGGGCACAAGCCATCTTGTTTCGTTTCCGTTGTGTATTGCGCTGGCTGTTCAAAACGCGAGCAAAGAAAGGCGATAATTCAAACAGAAACTTAAATAAAAACTTGTAAATATCTGCTTGGTGATATTTCGTAATCCACGGAATATCTGATGCAATATTTGGTCTTTTTCTGATGTTGTAGGTGAAGTCCCAGTTCATTCGTAGAAAACTGATATCGTCCTTAAAGTAAGCACTGATGTTCTTACTTCCAACCAAATGATTTAAAATCCTTTTATGGTTGTTATTTTGTAGGTTGTGGTAGGAATGCATTCTATTTGAAAGGATAGACGAATTGTATCGCCAGTCGAAGTTAGCTGGTATCAAATGGTCATGGAGGACACAAGGTTTGTTATAGTTGATTCGAAAATGTCGCTTTGTAAGTATAGATATGACAAATGTGGTCATAATTCCCACCAGTCTATCAGACCAGCCTCCACAATCCCCCTTCCATTCTCTAGAACAATCATACACAAGATAGGATGTTTGTTCGCTGTTTTTTATCGATAAGATATATTCCGTTAAAACCGTTTCAAATGCAAATGATTCGTGAACCAGTCCTCGATTCTGAATCTGCCCGTCTATAGGGATTTCTCTCCTGGCAATACTGTGATAGAAAGCTGTCGCTATCACCATCACAGCAGTTACCGCCAACACGGGAATCAACAGGTAGCAACGCTGAAAAGATACATGGTTATTAGTAGTACATCAACATATCAATTGAAATTATCACTCTATAATCTGCAATATATTAATTATTGCATTGAAATCAATTGACATTTTGACAAATCTGCCTTGCATGATCGATACCATTTACCATCTTTTTTTTTCGGTCTTGTCCAACTCATCCTTTATCATTAGCTTGTTTATCATCTTGTGATAATCTTTATTGTCATCTTTATCATCATTTTTTTATCATCATTGTCCCTATTTTGTCAACTAGCTTGTGATTGTCTTCATAAACTTATTCATCATCTTGTAATCATAAGCGTCATCATCTTGTAATCATAAGCATTATCATCTTGTTCATCATCTTGTAATAATCCTCGTCATCATGTCCATCAGCCTGTGATTATCTTCGTTAACTGGTCCATCATCTAGTTCATCCTCGTGAACGGTATGCTCACAATAACTTTAAACATGTTGACATGATTTTCATAAAAAAAATGTCCGCCGACAAATTTCCTTGAGTGGCCCAATTTTCCGAAGACTCACTATCTGATATTTAGTTCCACTTTATACCTTTGTTTACGGTTCAGTAACCGTTTAAAAATTCAATTATATATCGTTACAATATCTCTATCTTTGCAGAAGATCCTGTTCCTTCGTTTTCTTCTAATTAACCGATATCAATTGAAAATGAAGATATACAAGTCCATAGATAAATAAATAAATAAACGGTCTTCCGAAACATAGCAAGTTTAATCTGTTAAAACGAAATAATTATCTTACTCCATCTAATAAGCATAAGCAACTATAACCTAATAAATAGATATTATCATAACATAAAAAGATGTAGAATAACCACATTTGGAAAATCAATTATTCCTAATCAATATTGCTCCTAATTGTTGCTATCAATGCAACCTTTGAACAATCTTAATGATTAAACTTAAAAGCGTATTGCTATACATTGTACATTCACAATATCCATAATACCTTATCACAAATATATAGATACTTGAAAGTTGAAGTTAAGATACCTTACCACAAATATATAAATACTTGAAAGTTGAATTTAAGATATATACAATATCAAATCTGTCAAACAATATACTTACAGAAAATATAGACCATCCCATCGTTTAATGCTACTTTAGAACAGTCTTCAACCTTACCTTGGCGTCACTGTGTCAGTGTAGTTCGATTGTATAGTGTAGCTATTTATATGTATCAGCGGTTGATATGTGGGTGGAGCTACATCCAAGAGTGACACGTACAGGACCATGAGACACGTGGAGAGGGAAAGAGAGGAAATACTCTGTGCTGTTTATATTAGGGAATGGTCCAACGTTATCAAATCCATGTTTTCGAAAAATGCTATGGATTGGTAGTAAAAAAAATCAATAATGAAAAGACTATTCCATACCACGTTATCGACAGTGCTAACTGATGGCTCTAAAGGTTTAATCCTGTTTCTCCCAAAACTGAAAATCCAGGTAAACATTTTTTGGGAGAAACAGGATTTGCTTACACAGGGGTCTAATTATTAAGTAAACACAGAAGGTCATTATCTCTCTCTCATTCATTTATTGCAAAATCCAGGTAAATACAGGTAGATACAGGTAGATAGGTATTATAACTACAAAAATGTCAATTTAATGTTATACCTTGAGATGTGAAATTAGACATTAAATTTCATTGACATAATCATATATATGTGAATATATATTTCAAACATATTCTACACTTTAAAAAGTTAAAAACAATGAATATATATTACACACATATATGTACTTTTTACTGATGATATGATACTTGTACAATGGATAACTAATATGCACTATTATCTTCAAAATACAATATAATAAGAACCACATACATTCATACATACATTACAAATGAACACTATTTATATAATAAATAAACCAATATTTTACTCTCTCTGTATAATATTTGTACTGTATACCAAAAGATGAATTTATATTAAGGATGATATATTGTTAACATGTAATGTATACTGAATATATCTCACAAATACTTTTATAAAATCATAAAAATATTAAAATAGAATAACTCAATTTTCATAAATTAGTGAAAATAATTAAGTTTTCTATATCTTTCATAGTTATAAATTTCACACTTTATCATAATTATAATGTTTTATAAATATAACAGAAAATACATTTGTTCAATTTTAACCTTTACATTGAAGGGACACATTATCAATAAGTTTAAGTCAACGTTACCTGTTTCATTGTGATATATAACAGGGATATATAATGTACTTAAGAGAAAAGGATTAAAAACAAAACACTTTAAATGACATTTTAATACATGTAGTTCAAGTAAAACATATCATGTATGATCATGAAACTGATTTAATAATAAAGCACAAATATGTATAATCCTAGAAATCGGGGATAAAGTTCACAATATCACCAAAGTCACTGTGTAATCACTGAATATGATATATCGGTGGTTCCCATATTTGCAGTCTTCACAAACGAACCTATTCACGTAGTCTTATTATTACAGAGAAACACTAGTCTATATAATTGTCACTTCCTTTAACACGAGTAAACGGTAATCGTTGTCCTTGCAAGTTCAAGTCACTTTATGAAAATGAATGTTAAATTATATAATGTTTAGAATACACAAGTTCAATTTCTCAAATGATATCATAATCACTTAGGTCCCTTTATGAAATTGAATGTTAATGTTCAGGAAACACAAGCATATGATACGTGGGTATATAATTGTCATTATCCTGGATTTATTACTCCAAGTGGATAAGATGTGAAGCTGCATCAGCATATGTAGTCACATCCATCGTGTTGTTTCGTAGTCTCATCTTTAGAGTCTGGAGTCTCGATTCTAGTTGGCGATATTTCCTCTTTGCGCATGGTTTGCCTCCAGCTTGATACTGTATGATATTTGCATCATTGGTACCTTGAATGCCCTGCAACAGATTCACCATGGTATGTTCGGATGCGGACGCTGACATAACTTGTTCAGCTTGCTGTGCCAGCCCTCTACGTTGTTTGTGGTCCGTGGTCCATCGTAATCATAATGATTCCAGTGTTGCCTATCACCTTCTACCCATGTCTCAGTTACATAGTCTGTGAAGTTGGTCACATCTTGGCCCACATCCTCATTGTCCTCGAGAGCCTCAAGCCACACATCCTCAACTTTCTCAAGTGGGACCAAAGGCAGGACGGCTGTACGACGTACCAATTGCTTGAGGTTGTCATCCGATGGCAAGACAACAAGCCTGCACTTTCCTCCATATGCACTGAGTAAAGTAAAGTAAAAAACAAAAACAAAAAAAAAACAAAAAAAAAACATCATCTAATGTTCACTACTGGAAATACAGCTCTCACAGTGTTCTTTGCAGTCACTTAAAAGTCTAGAAGCATATACTCAGGGTTAAATATCAAGTTCCGTTGCGTCATCTCATCCTTTAGAAGGGTAAACAATCGAACGAATGTTTGTTTGGCAGCAGAGCAAACACTAAAGGTAAAACGTTGTTTTCCACATATCTATGGATAGAATACAGTTGACAAAACAATCCCGGACAAGAATAGAAAGTTCCATCTCCAAACGTTGTCGGTGATGCGATCAATCGTCTCAGGTTGTCCTCTGTAGCAAATATAATCATCCTCTCGCCTTGATTGGTATCATCACACAGAAGAAACTGCTCCCCTGGTGCTGTCTCTGTCCAGGCTCCTTGAAGGTCTATATCTCCTTGTCTTCTTGGAAGCTTGGGGATGATCTTGGCTCGATTTCTGTACAATGCAGATTTACAGTCCACTACAGGTTGGGATCTTTTCAATCATTTCCTCGATATCATCATCACATTCTCTGTTGCAGAGTTTGCCATGTTCTTCATCAAACAATGATGGGATTGGAACAGTCTCCTCGCGACATCGCTTCTTTACGTTGTTCAGAAAAGCATATGCAGCCAGACCAATGGTATCTCCAGAACGGTTATGGACAGTTCAAAATGTGATAGGGATGTTGTTCAGAGTTGCTACTGTGGCTGAACACTGTCGATCTACACATCTCCAATAGCATCTATCGTTGCGCCTTGTCTTCACTGAATATTTGAATCCATCCCCTCTACCATTCTCCAAGAAATCGACCCTAATCTGGGCATTTGCCATTGCAATCTATAATCTGTTTTCAGTTTTTAGATATGATTACTATGCTATAATAAGCAACTAATTCTTACTAATTGAATTATTGTTTCAACAAAAAATAAAAGGGCATTTTGTTATAATCACTAAGAGTTAATGGCATAAACTTCAATGATATGTATAACTGTTTATAAGAATATGTGTATATAACCAATAAAAAAACAATCAATTATTATTCCCTCAAAATTAGAATAAACAGTATACACCTTGGTCCAAACATTTTACCAATTCCATTAGTTATTTTTCTCTGAACACTTATTGTACTTGACGTTCCTGAAAATAGATTATAGATTGCAATGGCAAATGCCCAGATTAGGGTTGATTTCTTGGAGAATGGTAACCATGCGCAAAGAAGAGGAAATATCGTCAACTGGAATGGAGACTCCAGACTCTCAAGATGAGACTATGAAACAGCACGATGGATGTGACTGCATATGCTGATGCAGCTTCACATCTTATCCACTTGGAGTAATAAATCCAGGATAATGACAATTATATACTCATGTATCATATACTTGTGTTTCCTAAACATTAACATTCCATTTCATAAAGGCACCTACGTGATTATATTTATGATATACTTTGAGAAATTGAACATTATCTACAAACTGTTAACAGCATGTAGCACAGGGGAATCAATTACTGGTCTACCGAGGTTGTTGTACCGGTCCATAAGAAAGGAAATTGTACAGATCCTAATAACTACCGTGGAATTAGCCTTATCAGTTGCTTATGCAAATTATTTAGATCCACTGTCAAAGAGACTGTTAGATGTTAGATACAGACACGATATATTAACAGACACTCAATTTGGATTCAGGCCAGGTGTAAGTACTATTGACGCAATTTTCGCGTTACATAACATAGTTTCGAAAACCTTATCTAATAAAAAAAAAACAACGTCTTTATTGTTGCTTTGTCGATTTTCGCAAAGCTTTCGATTATGTAGACAGAGTAAGTTTGTGGTATAAACTGTCCAAAGTAGGTATTAGGGGTAAATTTTTAGCAACGGTTAAATCTCTTTATACTTCAGTTAAAGCTTGTGTTTTAGCAAATGGTAAATGTTCAACCTTTTTCTCTAACAATGTTGGATTGTAACAAGGGGAACTATTGCCACTCTTGCTTTTTTCTTTGTTCATAAATAATTTTGAAAATAGTTTTATTGAAAACGGATGTACTGGTTATGATTTTGGAGAACTGAGTCTTTTTCTGTTATTGTATGCAGATGATTTAGTGTTATTTTCTGAAACAATTGAGGGTCTACAAAGTCTCATTGAACAGTTTAAATACCTACTCAGATAAATGGAAACTGACAGTTAATATAGAGAAAACTAAAATTGTTGTTTTTCGAAACGGCGGTAAGGTTAAAGATTATGAAATCTGGACATTTAATGGAAAACATATTTTTATAGTTGACCAGTTTTGCTATTTAGGCGCACTTTTCCGATTCAATAACAAGCTTAGTTTCATGTCCAAACATGTAGCTGAACAAGGGAGAAAAGCACTGTTCGCTTTACGTTCTAAGTGTAATCATATGAATTTAAATATTAAGACTATGCTACACCTTTTTGATACCTATGTCGGTAGTATTCTTTTGTATGCATGTGAAATTTGGGGAAGTCTAAAAGCGTTAGAAATAGAAAAAAAATCATCTGGAATTTTGTAAGAATTTTCTTGGGGTAAAGAAATCTACTTCCAATGCGATGGTATACTTGGAACTTGGTCGCCTACCGCTGGGAAACACACAGCTCTTCAGAATGATTAAATATTGGTTTACATTATTAAAATCTGAAAACTGTATTTTAAATGAGGCATATAATTCCATGTACAACGAAACGGAGAAAGATCTTGCAATTGAATCTGGAAGATACAGGAATATTGATAGATGTTTTAGATATTGTTTGAATTGTAATGCTTTACAAGTTGAAAATGAATATCATTTTCTTCTTGAATGTCAACATTTTTCAGATATAAGAAAAACGTTTATTAAGAAATACTTTTGGGGGAAGCCTTCAGTTTTGAGGGCTATTGAGCTTTTAAATTCTAATAATCAAAAGGAACTGAACATGTTAGGTAATTTTATTATTGAAGCGTTCAAAGGCAGAATTGTATAGTATGGTTGCGACAATTTTCCTTTTATTTTTCTTAAGTTCGTACGGCTCTCCTTGTTGATTGCCGTGTATGTTCTTCCGTCCGCCTGTCCACGACTGCCCGTGTATGTTCTTCCGTCCGCCTGTCCACGACTGCCCGTGTATGTTCTTCCGTCCGCCTGTCCGTCTGTCCACGACTGTTGTAGATACAACCAGTTACTCGAAGTAGTATTATTACAGTTTTATAGTTAGCCTGACATTACATTTCAAGTTGCAATATAAACGACGAGCGTTATTCATTTTCCTTATCTTTTGTCCAGCGGAACCACCAGATATTTCTTGGTGATATTTCAAATACTAGCATACACTGTATGTTGTAGATAGTAGGATGTTATATAAATTATACAATTCTTTGTCAGTTAGGTAACCTCATTATTTTGATTTCATATTACATATCATACATGTTTTATTTTTTTCAAAATCATTAATTATGAACGGCCCTTTTGGACCACTAGTTAAGACCACCTGTGTGGCTTTAATATTTAGGACGGAATTGGTCACTAGGGTCACTGCTATTACATGTGTATAATTAATAATTACGACATATGCGTCATATATATTGTATTGTTGTTATACATGTATCTATACTGATGGGCTGTAAGGCTTAAAGTTAAATGAAAAAATTGAAATATTTCCCTACAAAAACGGAGATTCACCTGTGAAGCATTGGAGAAATAGTGAACAGTTTTTCTTTGTATTATGTTTTTGTCCGATGTACAGATTAAATGCTTAAGACAACAAAATATCAGTAATTGTTTGATAATTTTAATTCTGATGAACACATGCTGGATGATCTAGTAACAATCGTTGACTTTTCAACCAACTTTTACAAAGACATTTAAAACTGAAATGCGAAAATGTTTCCGTAATAAATAAAAACTTGGCTTTGTTTGATTAGAAATATTAAAAAAGCGAAACCAGTCTATTCCGACATCATTGGGTATACACTGTGTGTTTTTGTGGTAAACTTATCAATTTATATGCGAGTAAAGATTGGGAAATTCCATCCAAAATCTGCAATTTGTAGGCAATTTACTAACCTTTGACTATTTGACATTGACTCGGTAAAACCTGAAGACCGTTGAATTGCTTAAAACACCGGAAAATATTCAACCACGATATATGTACAGGATCTGTTCCATGCTCAGTAGGTAACCGTTCAGTAAGGGAACAACCAACCAATTGAAAACTAGACTTTTGAAATTTGCCCTTATGTATTGTCGATACAAAGTTGAGCCAGGGATACAAATTATGGCAGTCATTGATTGGTTAGTATATCATAAAGTTCGTAATTATGTAGTCTGACAGGTAATTATTCATAGATAATGTTGATATAAATTTGATAAATCACATTGTATGTCATAATTCATGTCATAATATTTAACAGGTGAAAATGTCAGATTTCTTTGAATTTTTACTGCGGAATTCACCCAACCCTGGAGCAGTCTCGCCTGAATGACCCAAATTTTTTATTGATTAAGTGTTATATGATACCCTATACTTTTGTTATAATCATAATTGCCAAATTGAATTCAAGAATTTTAATGATAAACTCAAATACATAAACACTGAAGTCTAAAGAAAAACAATTGGTTGATTGATCCCAAGTAACACTGAGTGTCTATATTTAGAAAATGGAAAAATAAAATATTTGTGATAAATCATCAATTATCTTATTATATAGCATACAATTTTCTTTCGTTTATTATTCTAATCCATTTGAACAAATGTCCTGGGTACGTCAACTGCAATTGATATCGAAAGTGATTCGTGTCAATAACAGACATAATCATCTTTGAGGCGCCTTAACAAAATACAATTAATACATTCTACTGATGGATGTGTGACTGTACAAAACTCAGCTGTATATTATAAGTGTTTTCCATAGAAACAATGATCATTAGCATAACACAAAACATGAGGGTGATTGTCTGCTAAAGACAAAAACATGGAAATATTTTAAAAATATAATATTTGCCTTTTACAACAAAATTATGCGTAAACTAATCAAGCTCTGAACAAACTCGGCCCCATATGAAATGTACAAATGAAATAAATCTCTTTAACTATAAATCCGGTATGTTATGCATAAGTGTATATCACAAAAAATGTTTTATCACAATTAATCATAGAAGATATGTAAATGATATAAAAATGTAACGTTAATGAAAACATGAGAGTATATTTCCTCATCTTAGGTAAAATAGCCATTGAATGTATGTTAATCAAATTAAAATACATTTGTAGACATAATTAAAATTCAATTACATGAATTTATTTTTCAAATTATTAATTGACTAACAAAATGCTTCAACACATTTATATTTATTAATAATACAACAAAATAAAAGTAACATGTTAGCTTTGCTCCACAGTAATTATCAAAATGGAATGTCTGGTAATCGGGAGTAAAACAAATATAAAAAAGACCAAGTACATGGTGCCTTAATCCTGGTATTGCTTCAAACATTCGGCTAACCTTGGCTGATTCCATACATGTAGGTACGAAATCTGCCGAGATGTGACGAGTGACCCTTACAGAATCGATAACATTCGGGCATCTAGGGCAGAATTAAAACAAAGTACAACACGGAAGAGCCGAAGTGGAAGTTGATGAGACCACAATGTAAAAACATATCAATAAAAAATTAAATTATCTAGAATAAAGAAATATATATTATTCATATGGAGAAATCTGATTAACAAGATTTCATTAATGTATTTAAAAAACATCTTGAGATCTATCATTCATAGTTTCATATAAAACAAATTACCACCGGATGGTTCTTCTTATCTGAAATTAGTTGGTATCTTCTCTGACAATGTCAGTGTTCAGTTGACGTAATTGACTTCAGCAAAATCTGTGAAGGGCTCAGACGATTCCTTCAAATATTTCAAATGTCATTTTATTTGCCGCTTTTCACTCTATTTTAAGAAATAGTTACACACTGTAAAACTTCCACATTTTAAAATGTTAACTACATGTACCATAACATGATTACTACAGAATACAGGTATCATAAAGATGACTTAAACAAATAATTACAAGCATACAAGAATCATTATCACGATGTGAGGTATCGACATGAACACATTTGTATGTCAAATTAAATATTTATTAAACATATATAATGTTAAATCAATTAAATCAAAATTGAAATTAATATGCATTTAATTGGGAAATCACCCGTAAAGGCTAGTCTCGAAGATTTACAAAGCCGCCCGAAGTTAAGAGCAGGAAAGCTTTACTAACATTCAATCCATCAGTATTTGAGGATATAAATTATTTTCCACGTACATTTTGTATAATCCTTTCTGCTGAAAATTGTATATCTCTTTTTACAGAAATAAAAGTGATTGGATAAGAAAATGGAAACATATCTACTACCAGAGACTTATATATCACATAATGTGATGTCATTGTTACTATATATGAAGTCAATATTGCTGAACTATTTATAGATTATTTGCCGAGAAAAAAGGTGGCTGGATGGTCTTTTAAGAATAATAGATTGTGGTCATACTTTCTACAGGGAACAAAAGTGACTGGACTGTTTTCTTGGCGTGAGAGCATAAAATAAAAGAAATACTGCGGAGCACAAGGAAATGAACACAGGTCTCAAAACATGATAATCGCTGGCTCTACCAACTAAACCAAAGTAGTGTATGCTGTCAGCTGAGTGAGAAAGACCCTATTTAACACTATTTTACACTTGAAGCAAAAGTATATGGACATTAGGTAAACTATCTACTCACCGTAACGATTTTAAACTGAGAACGAAAGAAGCTGAATCATTTACTTGGAGCAAAAGTAGCTGCCGTACCAAACATCAACTGTAATTACATTGCCTGGACAAGTACAATCACTTTAATATAATGTTTAGAGCCTAAGATTTATCACAGAATCTGTCCACAGTCAGATTGGAATGTTATATAAAAAGTTCACGTACAATCAGCAGGTTAAACTATTTCTATTCATTTCTTCATCATTTATCTTTGAATAAAGATATATAAACGTGGTGTGAAATATTAAAATGATTATCTTAAAATAAGTCTCCAAAAACTTTTTAAAAATGAGCTAAAACAAACATGAATCATGTTTTTGATATTATGGATTTGGATAGGATGATTAGTCGTGTATGTAATATAAAATATACAATATTTGTGTATGTGTTTTATAAAAAAAAAATTCATGAAAAACTTACATTTTATCTAACACGAAGCCCTAGCATGCATCAATCTCCGCCAGGTTGAATAAGATTCCTTTATAATGATCGAGATATATTTACATGCACCATTAATACAACAATTTTTAAAACGATACAAGATTGAGCATTATCAACACAATTCCACATACCGAATAGGGAATTATTTCTCCAGTATCAAGAGAGGTCAGAATTATTTTGGCAAGTATTCTGTATTCAGCACCATGTGATAAGGTGATGATATTAATGAAGAGTTGTTTCCAGTACACAAGTTAAAAAGGTGGATGTTCAATATGAATGAATGAACTTTATTTTTTAGAGGTCATCATATTTAAGCGGAAATTATATTTTAGTGGTAATTTTATTTTAGCAGAAAACTCATTTTAGTGATAATCTTACTTTAGCAGAAACATTATTTTAGGGATAGTCTTATTTCAGAAGTAAACTTTAGTAAACTGATTTTAGAAGTAAACTTATTTTAGTGCTAATCCTATTTCAGCGGCTATCTTGATTTAGCGGTAATCTTATTTTAGAGGTATACTTATTTAAGCGATAAACCTATTTTAGCGCTTTCATCGAGAAAAGCATAACACTTTCTTTATACCATTTCTACAATAAGTAATGTTGGTGCGCCAATTCATAATTGCACCAATCTGTTAAAATATGGTAAAGCCCTAAAATTTGAGAACACTTAAAATAATATTTTTACAGTAATTAATTACAAATACTGCCATTAGTGTTTCTTCTTAACACTTGTGTAATAATAATTCGGTGAAAAACATCGTTATCAAAGGTACACTATGTGATCATAATTCTATGCTACTGAAGCTATTGTTTTTTAAGTGATTTGTAAAATAATACAACAGATGATTACAAAGAGTTTACTGAAGTCTGGCACTTTCTAATAAGTTCAAGTCCAGTTATCAAATATTGCTGCATAAAGAATTTTAAAATCAACTTCTGAGCTCCAAATTATTGCCCTTTAAACATATATGGTGGCTACAACCTAATAGGTCATAATGATATGTACAAGATAATTACAAGTTAAAAATAATCCACAACTAAAACAATTTGTCAACAAAAATTGATTTTTTTTTCTGATCTAAATCTATGAATTGATGTTTTTTTCTGATTAAAATCAATGAATCAGTCTTAGTGTTCCTTTGAAAGTTAGATAGACACATCCTTGTCAGCAGCAGAATAAACCAGTGGAGGTCATGAGCAAGGTTCAGCAAAGGAGGTCAGCAAAGGAGGTCAGCAAAGGAGGTCAGCAGTGGAGGTCTGTAGTGAAGGTCAAGGTGTCATGACCAGTGTCGTTTGGTCATTGGACCTCATTTCAAGTCACTGCTGAGTTACTGCTGCCTATCAACAATATCTTCCCAGATTTACATAGGCTGTCATCATTGGATGACAATAACACATCGTGATAATTTCTTAAATAAGGTTAAAAAACGTTTTGTGGCAGTTCAACCTTTTGCCCTGTAAAAAAAGAGTGACCATTTCTTACATGTAACTGACAGTTACATATGCGGTAACAATAATCTACATGGATTACACAACACTTACCCATTTCTGATAAGGTATGGGCCAGGGTGTAGAACTTGTGCTTCAATTTTACCATGTATATCATAATATGTCAGTATCAGTCACTTCTGCAAGTTCACAATCATGTTAAGGTCACTTGTTTCAAGTGCGAAGGGAAAAGGAATGGGTGGAGAGAGGGTCTCTATAAAGTTATGGTAATTATTACATAATGGAAATTAGTTCTACAGTAAATAATTATTGATAATTTTCTGCCTCATGCCATTCCGTACATCACTAACTAACAACGTCAAGACATGTGTAACCAATAAGGCAATACCACTGGATGGTGTATACTTAACCATGATTATGAATTATTAATGGTCAGTCAGCGGGCAGTTTAACCTGCACTAGGTGCTGTACTGCATATTAGCACAAAAAATTGGCGATGGTCAGTAACGGTCCATTTTAGCTTTAATCTCCTCTTCATCGTCCTTCCCTTGTTCCTCTTTTATAGCACTTTTGATTTTGGCCCAGTTTTTGCGGGCCGGTGATTTCCCAGGGTACAAGGAACTGCCGGAGCTAAAAGTCCCCCTTGCACCTGCCAACAGACATGCCATGATAAAAATCTATACAATTATTGTAAAAACCTGATAATAAATAACAGACGCCTGAAACATTTTTTGAAATATATATTGGGAGACATTCAGTTTTTGCCATATTCAACAAATAATAAGAATGCAAATTTAATGAAATAGCGAAAGTTTCAAAACTCCTTGTTTGTAGATATTTCAAAGTGGTGGAAATTTCAAGCTAATGGCAGACTCATGATCAATTACCTTGCCGTGTGGACCTTCGTGGTCCACCAAACATGGATTCCACCTCCTCGTAATCATCTTGCAGTCCTGAAAGGTTGATATGCTTTTCCTTCCCAACTGTAAAAAGATCAAAAGTTGTCAAAGAATACTGTAGAATGATGTTTTTTTGGCAAACGAAAAATCAAACTTCGAGACAAGTTTCATAAAATCTCATATGAAAAGAAAACAGAATAAGATATTTCTATCACATAACTCAGAAAACATACATTTTGACAGGTTTTATTAATAATAATAGTAAAAAAATGGAGGACATTTTGACAGGTTTTATAGTCAAAAGTTGGAGGACATAATCAGGCAGACAGCTATTGAGTTGGAGGACATAATCAAGCAGACAGCCATTTTGTTCCGCCATTCACGAATTCATGACATTACGTCACTGTCTATATTATGACATCACAATTGATCAAAAACGCTCAAGGGTTTATTACATTAAGCGACATATGCAAACATTTTACATGGGCAAATTTACTGAATAACAGACCGGTTGTGTGGTAAATAGAATGCCATCTCTTATCCATGTAGATGCCACAAACCAATACCAAGATTTCCATATCTACATGTACTACAACTTCTCATTGTTTAAATCTCAGAAGAAAATGTCCTGAGACCCATAAATCTTTAGATGTCACCTTTAGTAGAAAATTAGTCTACATAGCATGCACTTATATAAAAGATAACCGATGAAAAGCTGATGACGCATATAGGAAGACAAAACAGGAGACAAGTGGGACTCTATGAAGTTATGGTAATTATTACATTAAGATAATTTGCCAGACCTTCAACTGTACACATTATTCAACTTACATTTACGAAAACCAAGATAAACTGAAGACACATACATAGGAAAAGGAAATGGAAGGATTAAATTGTAAGACCTTCAAGTGCATACTGGAAGTCCATCATGGCACCATTTATGATAATCAGTGTCAACTGTTGACACATACATATACATAGGAAGAGGAAATTGGAAGAGGATAGTGCTGTGAATGTGGCTATTTCTGAAGGGCTTTAATTTCGTGATTTGGGTAAGTACATATTAACTATCCAAGTGGAGGTATTTCCATGATTGATGCACTTTTTCTCTTATGCACATTTCTATAATTAATATCACAAATATCACAAAGCAATACAGGGCAAATTTTTGTGACCGAATGACCTTCACGTATCTAGCATGAATCCCCCCCTCCCCTCCCCCCCTTGCATAAATTTCCACGCTTACAGTAATGCATCATGAAAACTGGGTTCTCAAAATTTTTAATTTTATTAATAATTATTGTTACTCTTATTCTAAAAAAATAATACTTATATCTATTCCCTTTGATCATGATCAATGTAAAATTTGTGATAACTGGTCCTAGCTTAAACTTATCTGATCCGCTTACCGAAATTTTGTTCGTCCCAGCTATACAACATGTGTTCGTTAATTTTTTCTCCTTTCTGCCTCAAATCCAGTCTAGTTTTCCTTAGTGGAGCATCTAAGCCTATGACGCCCTGGCGCATGTTTCGTTTTGACCATTCTCTTGTCTTGTGCTGAAATTTATTTATTTTTGAAATATCAATGATAACATCCTGCCTGCAGCTTATATTTGAGATTTAGATATAATTATAATGCAATTAAAAGTGCTCCAATATTATAATATTATAAGATTCAAATAGGAGTCATCACTGACTGTCAGACTAGATCTTCAAAACACTAAATATAAAAAAATTGTATCCTTTATTAATCCATAGTATAGGAAACGTACAGATGATGAAAGCTTCATTTAATTAAATTGGAAAAAGGAATAACACTCGAAAATGAGTTATGTATACCCTCTTTATTGGGAAGTCAAACTCCCAGTAATACATATAATTATTATTTTATAATTAATGATTTAAATGAAATTGAATCTGAACATATTATACCTGTTACAACATGTTATATACCATACTGCTGTACAACTATACAGAAACACATACAATTATGTACCTACTATATATAGTTTACACTTACTCTGGTTTCCGCTTCTTTCCTTCGTTTTTCCTCTTCCATTGCGTCTTCCTTCTGAAGCACAGTCATCTCTGCTAGCTTCTGTTGAACCTGGTTTTTCACTATTAATGACAAAAAATTTGAAATTGGAATAAAAATAGCAACTGCATACTAGTAGTTTGAAGAATTGAAAAATATTTAGATGTAAAGGTCTGTTTTTAAAAATACAGAACTCACAAAATAAATCTATCTAGATGTTACAATTAACATTGATAGCATCAACAACTATTTTCATTTTATGGCCAATGAGAGCACAAGATTATATTCTGTTCATTTGAAGCAGAAAACATTGAAACTGGTACTGATATGAGGCATAATACCGAAACTGATAATGGGATATTACCGCTTGGATCCTTCAGTCGTGCTAAGGCAGTGACATTGATGATAAGCAGCCAACAAGGTGTGGTGACGATCTCTTTCTCATCCTTGACAAAACTTATACCCACAATGCTTTGGTGTTGCAGAAGGCTGATGTGTTCGTTATAGCATCCCTGTTTCAGTTTAATACCCATCTGACTTTTGAGTTCTTCCATGTCAAAAACCTTTGAATACAATATGGTCAGTATAGCTCTCATCATGACATAACTTAATACATTTAAGTAAAAAAAAAAGGCAATTTGCGCAATTTTAGGTCATTAACCAATCACATTCAACATGGATACAAATTTTACAAATCGTATACATGTGCACAACATGGCTTGAAGCAAAGATTTTGACATCAGCCATATTGGATTGAAAACGAAAGTAGGTGGCATCATGGTGAAATAGTCACCAAATATGGTAATACACAGCAATTCTACTCAGAATTTTAATAAAGGAACATTAATGTCTGTTTAGAAATTCCCAAAAAGACTCATTTCATAAATCTTATTTGAAAAAGAAGCGTCATTAATTTATATACTGCAGAAGAAATCTCAGTACAGTCATTGAAGCTGTATCGATCTTACCTTGACGGCCTCTCCAAGTGGTAAGTGGCCATTGTGTTTTAGGACGTCCCCAGAGAAGCAGTGGTTGGCTGGATCAAACCAATCCTTGACCACAAGATCGTTTTTACCGATTCTGGTCGCCAAGATACTGCCGTCATCATCTCTCCGCAGCTTTAGACCCTGCAGTTATGAATTAAATGGCAAATATGTCACGACTTTCCTTCAAAATGATACATTCCCGAATCGACAGCTGTACTAGTGACAATCGTGGGAAAATTGTACCGATTCCCAAACATGGTAAAAAACATTTATAGTCAAATACATGTCTATAGAACATTAGATTGAAAATCTGTGCCACCAACATCACTAGATGTATTTACAAAACCTGTCAACAGGCAAATAGAATATTTCCCAATAAGATCAAAAACCACAAAACAATCAATGAGTATGTCTCGAAACCCTGCAATAAGTTAAATCTTACAGACAGATGTAAAACAACCTAATTTCAATGTAACATCCTAAATTTGTCTCATAAGATATAAATGCACCTAAATCAAGAGGTTTGTTGTTACAGAAGTGCACAGACAGCTATTCATGCCACTGGCACATACCCAGTGCCAGTATACACATTCAGTAGCCCACTAATACTTCATGGTAGAGAGTGACGAAAGGAACAAATCTGAGGTGTATTACTAAGGTATTTAGGGCCACAGGGGCTTGACACGATTTTCCAAATGATGGTCCATATATATATGTATTATAGTGTCACTACATATATATATGGACCATCATTTGGAAAATCGTGTCAAGCCCCTGTGTTTAGGGCTACCATCTTTTCATTCGTCTGGCAGATATATACCCCCTTTCATTCTACCACACATATAGAGTAGTCCACCAACATGTCACCGCGGACAGCGACTGATGTAACAAGCTGAAGTGTGTAACATACCTTGCCTATGTAACTCCTATATTCCTCAGTTACTGCATCACGCCTACTATTCCTGAACACACCCAGTCCAATCCTAGATTAAAAAACAAAATTGAGAAGATGATGAAACTTATTTGGTTATGCTTCAACATTATATGTTGTGAACAATATTTGTTCTATCTCTTAAAATGGATTAATTGAAAAGTGAGGCATGCCTCTTTCTTTTGTATTTAATGTACAAACTGTACTTTGGTGTAAATATGAACTAAATTTGATGAAGGTTTCATAAATTTTATTTTTGTTTTTTGTTAATGATTGAGAATGACCTTTGACCTATTAATATAGACTGATGGAAAAAATCATACATGTCTAAGAAAAGAGAGAAAAGAAAGCAGATAAGATCATTCCATAGTATTTACAAATGGATACACTAATTATCTGGAGGAACAAGTAGGGTAAATGCAATTAGATTTTCATTGCTATAATAGCATCAAAATTTGTAATAATTGGTCTTGAAGGATCTGACAAAAATGTAATTACTCCATCAAGCCATAAACTTACCTTTCTCCATCAAACTCTTCATAGGACATGTCAATTTTGACCTCACGGTCAAGTATGTAGAATTTGGCCACTGGACGGTCATACTCCATGTAGAGGATTTTGCACCATATATCTGGGTCAAGCTCCCCCCATTTCTGTAGAAGCTGGTTCAGGTGATTCTATATAGATATACAGAGTATGTCAAGATTAATACGACAACAGCTAAAAGGTAAGTTTATACCACTGACCCAAACAATGTTATTGGTGTTTATCTTTTAAAAGTTTTTACCAGTGATACCAGTGAACAGGAAACCTATACTTGGTAATAACTTGCCAACACGTCATGTCTTGATTTAATTCCGTAAAATAAATATGTAAGAGGGCACAGGATCAATTAAATCTAAATCCCTGCATCTGCCAGGGATTGAACCCGGGACATCTGACTAACTAGTGTTCAACCAATAAAGCTAAAGAGATTTCTCTAGCCGAAGGGTATATTGAGGCTAGTATTTTATCAGGGTTATACATACTCTCCCTCCAGGAAAGAACTCGTCCTCAAGTTCCCAGGGGTTACAGCGATACTTTCAAAAGTAACGCTAAGTATAACAGACATTACAGAGTCCTAACATGGGCTCCATTGTAACAGAGTGCAGGATTAATCTTATTTAAATCACTATCTCCGCTAGGGATCAAAACTGGTACCTCTGGCTTACTTGTCTTATGCTCAACTGATCCATCTTTCTAGCAGAGAGGTATATTGTGGCTAGTATTTTACCAGGGTTACATGTATATACATGTTATATTAATTAATGGGGGTCAGGTGGCACAGTGGTAATACACTTTCCTTTCACCTAGGTGGGCGGGGTCTCGATTCCCCGAATGGACGTGAAAAGGTATGGGGTCACCTGCGCGGGTACTTGGGTTTTCCCCTATTACTCTGGTTTCCTTCCACAGTTAAACTCCTTGCATGCTTCCATCCAAGCCAACAAGCGTGATTAATTCAATTCATTTTTTTTTCTTTTAATTTAGATATATACATTCAAACAAATCCATTATCAACTCCAGACCTAATTTCAAGTAAAGGTTAAGTGGGGGTCCTTCTCATCGGATAAATATGATAACATATTTTCTATCTTATTAAATAATCATAGGAAAGTAAGAATGACATGAATTTCTTTGATGGAAAGTTTTACCTGATAAAGGAAGCCAGAACTTTGGCCACGCTGACCTTGAACATCTGGAATGTGACGACCTTGAAACTGCACTTGGTGATCTGGTGTTTGTTTGGAACGTGAATCATTGTAGTAATCTGGACTGAATTTAAAAACAAAGGAATACTGTATTGTTGTTATATTTCACCAGCCTGATATTTTGCAGTGTTCCCAGTTGGAACTTGTTCCTGGGTATCAAATTTTACACAACCAAACTTTGAAGACATCATGTGGTCATCATTTCTATCCCTTTGTTAAATATATACCAATATTCACTGGGCATTGTTTTGCTCTGAATTTATCAAATACTTTTAATAACAACAAATATATTAGCAAAACTAAATCCCCTCACAAATATTACCAACTATATGCAATATACATTTTAGCAAATCTATACTGTATAGAACGTACCAGGTTTAAATTTCCATGAATTTGAGTTGTTTATAGCCTAAATATAGATGCTATCACAATTGTTTAGTATCTCAATTCACAAAAGAGCTCCAACTTTGATGGAAACAGAGGTAAAAGCAAAATCTAACGAAAATAGGTTGAAATACAAATGTATATGTATATGAAAAGTTTTGTTTTTGTTTTTTTTTACGAATTTCCAATTTGTCTACACATCAACGTCATTTGATCCCAAAAGAATTATAATGATTGAATTAATGAACTATTTATCAACTGAATTAAGAATGAATGGAAAACTACAGAACTTCTTAATAAATCATATATAAACAGCTATTATTTTGTGGTTGGGACATACCAATATACCCATTCAAATCAATTATTTAATCATATTCATGGATATAAATTAAATAATATGTAACTGATAATTAAATGATAAAAATCTAATATCACATACAAACCTCGGAGAGTCATAATCTTCTTCTAAGTGATCATAGTAGCCTGAAAAGCCAAGATTGTGGGGAGTGGGTGGGGCTTCCCGAATCTCTCTCTCGCGTCTGTGAGCTTCCTGAAACTCCCTCTCGCGTCTGCGAGCTTCCTGTATCTCCCTCTCACGTCTCTGGGCTTCCTCGACCTGTCAGTATGATATTCTATTATAGACCTCATATCATCTCATATTCAGGTCAAATTTCAGTTGTGTCAACACACAGACATGTGTGTGAAATGCCAAAATGCTGGCAAAATCTGAACAATCTGAAGCTAAAAGATTATAGATGTATTTAGAAGGACCTAATACAGAACAGATACAGCATGGTGTTCAGTAATTTTATAGATAATGATATCGATACTCTTTGTATGTATACTCTGTGAACCATACTTGAGTTTAGTAATTTCATAGATAAAGGAACGTCTGAGTTTGTTTGTTTGTTTGTTTGCTAGGTTTATCACCACATGAACAACCAGGGTCATTTTGAGGGGGGGGGGGTCTCATTGCAGTAGTTGGTGACTTCCTCACTGACCAAACAACACGGGGGAGGCCTGTTGCATGCCAACGCCATCCACAGCAATCAGGGTAAAGTATCTTCTCATCTTCCCGAGAAACACATCGGTAGGGAGTGTCAAACCATGTTCCTTGGATCTTCCCCTGGGATTACATGGCCGGGGGATCTAATCAACAGCTACTACATCCCCTTACATTTGAGTAATTTCATAATCAGATACAAACAAATCTGGGTCATACCTGCGTTTGATAGTTAAGTTTGTCGTGGTCGTCACTCGACACCATCATATGAAACACTTTAAAATTTTCATGTGACAGGAAATCTCCAAAATTGGCCAGCATTTCTTGATTATTATGATGCTGTTTTCGTATGGCTAGAAACCGTTGCCTAGCAAGAAATGTCCGTATTACACTCTGAAGTGTCACCAATTCCTCCATCATTACATCAAGACAGAGGTTCAGTTTGTCAGTTTGCCAGTAACGGAGGAAAACCTATTTGATAAAAAAAATATATATATATATACATGTATATACAAATGTATATTCAAAAATTCTAAAAAATAATATTTGATGGATTTATGGAGCCATTTATAGAAAAGTCCAAACTATGGGTTACCAGAAAAAAGTCTAAAAGATTGACTGTGTGGTTGGAAACTTAGGACTCCAATTAACACAAAAAAGTTTACACTGGCTTGATAGACAATTATGCCATTATTTACTCTGACCTGTAAATTTTTTACAGACATGTAAAATCTTGCATTGTTTAGTTCCTTATTATGCAGATCCCTGTGACAATTTTTTAAAAAAAATCTTCGGGAGATTAGTTAATCTGACAAGTGTTGACAAGTGTAGAAAATTTAAGTCTTTAGTAATTGAACGAAGGAGGTAACTTCTGACCTTTGTGTTTCCCAGCTCACAGTCCCGGACATCTGTGGCTTTGAGGATATGTAAACAAGCGTTTCTCATAAAGGACGGTTCAATAACAGCAGTGGCAGGAAAGCCAAGAATCTTGTACCTAGGAATTACAAGATCATGTTTTTCTTATACATATATATATATATATATATACAGTATTTAATCATGCACGATTTTCGAAAAGGCAATTTATGGGAAATTTCTGGAAGTGTTCGTAAATGTTCGGCTTCACATATATTTATAATGTTACCAAACCAAGAAGTAGTTGATCTTAAATTTTACCGATATATTCATTGGTCGTTTACAAGCGATTAAGGAGATTTAAATATATTAACAACCATTAATTGCTATGTTTGTGTTCATTATTAAAATTATTGATAACATATACTATGATGTGTAATATATGTACATAAAATGTACATAAACTTTCTACAAAACTGCAATTCTGTGCTAACTTTAGAAAACTGATTATAATTTATAATTGATTGACTTCAAGTTTCTTATTATCGATTATAAAAGAAAAAACAGATTCCTATCACTTTAACACCAACAATACTTGTCTAATTAATATTATTCAGAGACTGCAATTAGGGCAATTATAATTTGGCAAAATTTTTTCAGTAAGAAAAGTTTACAACTATAATATTTATCATGAAGTATTCTAACATGTAAAGACATACCTTTCCACAAATATATGATGAGGAAGACGGGTGGGAAAACCTTGTTTCCGTATCCGTGTGGTTTCCAGGACACCGGTACTCCGAAGCTGGGCCATAATCAACTTGCTGTCAAAGTTGTCAGGACTCTGATTAGCATTGGGCTTCAGGCACCTAGATAAAGATTGTTTTCATTTTACTTAATCCTACAAACTTGATAAACTACAATTTACATAAATCAGTAATTTGTGTGTAGAATTTGCAGGGATATTTTTGTGAATTTGATGAATGTCTACTGCATGTCCAATGTTTTCATGCAATTTCTAAAATTTCTACTGTGATTCGTGAAACATAAATTACAAATTTTATTATTCTTTTATTTTTATATTCTTAATTTCTGCAGCAGAAAAACAAGTGATAGAAATAAAGTCACTAGTAGCTGGATATTATGAAATGAACATTATGAGAATGCGAGCTAATTATAAGTATTTTTGTGTCATGCCCTGGTATATCGTGCCACTAACTAAAGGAACAAACCTTATAAAGTGAGGTTCCGCGGATGTCAACTTCTCCACTAATTCTGCCAGAGACACCTAAAATATGTCAACAAAATTAAATACAACAAATAAAAAAATAAAAAAAAATTAACAATGGTTTAATAAGTAATAATCTAGTTAAACTATTTAATTTTATTTTCTTCATTACCAGGTAAATGTTTTTTTCTAAAGTTTTTTAAAGCTTTGAAGAAGAAAAAAAGGGAAATTTTCAAATGAAATTGACAAGAGACCAACTTTACGCTTATGTTGCCTGTAATTCATATTGTTTACAATAACAGTATTCAGTGTTTAAATTTACATACAAGGGTGATCGACTTGAACAAAGTTTTCTCAGTTTTTCACATTTATAGTGTTAATCCTCTGGAAGGCCTATAAGTTTAAGTTCCTGTTTATAAGTCCATCCATATTTATAGCACTTCAGTTAAAATTCTAACACCTTTTATTTCATTGTCCTGACTAAGATAAACCCATGGGTGGGCTTATTGAAGGACAATGACAGCATTTATTGAAATAGACATGGGTGGGCTTATTGCAGGACAATGACATCATTAATTGTAATAGACATTGATGGGCTTATTGCAGGACAATGACATCATTTATTTTAATAGACATGGGTCGGCTTATTGCAGGACAATGACATCATTTATTTTAAGACATGGGTGGGCCATGGGCCTAATTACTGCAAACAATGACAGTGTTTATTGCAAACGGAAAGTGCAGGTTTACTGCAATAAGAGTATTAATTGCAGTTGGCCTAGGTGGGCTTATTGCTAGATAAGTTCAGTGAAATATTCACTTGAAATCGTTTTCAAAATTTCAACCTCTGAAGGAATAGACAACAGTCAGTGTATGTAAATTGTAAGCTAATTGAGATAACTTAATTACCCTGAAGTGAGCACTGGTTGTATTTTTTGGTGGCCCTGTCATTTGCTGTTGTCTTTCTCTACTTGCCCTGTAAGATTGAAGGAAGCATGGAAGGTCATGGAAGTACATTTTCATGGAAGTGGGTTGAAAATTATACAATTGATTTCATTTCTAACTAATATATATATATATTTTATATATAAGGTAAAAAATTGTATCTGTTGTACAAATTTTATGATCAAAAGGGGCATTTTTTTTTCATTTCTCTCCTTTCTAAACAACTTTCTTCTTTCTAATGTCTCCCTTGACACTGCCTCTCTTTTGGCCTTGAGTTGAGTATTCACCCCGGAGAAGAAGGCTCTGGGTTCTGTCCCCTGACCTAGACATACCATAGTCTATAAAAAATGGCAATTACTACATCTGTTTAGCTCTTTGCATTTCAAGAATGGGATGACTGCAGGTTCACTCATTGTCAGTATGTGACTTGGTGGAGTGTCCTGCTGGGTGTCTATGGCAGTATGATTCAGTGAGGTGGCACTATAAAGTTCACATCAGTTTGGCACTATCACAATTAGGAGACAAGTACAACATACTGCAGCCTCCCAAAACATACACACATACACCACACCCATGCATCTTGCACACAGAAGAGGCCATTTTTAAATTACTATAGCTGTTAATAAGGTGGTTAACAATACAAACCAAACCTTAAGAACGGAAAAAAACAAAACCCCTGGAAAAATATTTTCATTTTGTACTGCATCTGATATCATGCAGGAAATAAAACTTTCAACTTTGACTGGTGTCACCGGTGATCTTGACCTTGAGTGGCGTCGCCAACTGGCCGAATTTTGTCGTCTAATTTGAAGACCATATTACAATTTACACAGATATCAATAAAACGATGGAAAACATCAAACGTATCATCCAACCTGTACAAATGCAACAAAAAAAGCATACTGGAATTGCTCAAGCAATACATATTGTCCCCGTACCAACCCACGCTAAAAATAGTAACAGTGACCTTGACCCAAAACCCTGAACCCTTTATCATTGTGTGAAGTTTGATCAAAATCTCTCAAAGAATGAATCTGCTAGAGTTCTGACAAACTTTGGTGTTATGATCATAGGTACAAGATGGACGGAGAGGAAGCCTATAGTCCCCCTAACCTCACACACACACATTTCACCAGCAGGGACTATTAACTACCATGATAGATTTCATCATCATTTGTTTTCTCAAATCTAATCTTAATGACAATTATTGAATTTTTCAAAAGTAGCATAAATAACAAGTGCAATCAATGATTGTGAAAGCTCACCGGGGGCAGCAATCACACTATGCATTCATTTTTTATGTATGTATAAGCATGTCATTTTGAAATTAAGTATGTCACATAATATCGCTCCTCTAATGAATGTATAAACCAACTTAGAAGGGCATGAGGTGTATACTTTTGGACTTACAAACTTTCCAAAAACTGACCCCAAAAACTTTAAAGTGGGTTTTGGTGCCAAAAAAGTTAAAGTTTCGGGGTGGGACGCGGACGCGGACGCGGACGCCGGGGTGACAGCATTAGCTCTCAGTTACTCGTAACCGGTGAGCTTAAAACACTGTCAAAATGTAACTATAAAAAATAACTTTGAATTGTTAATGCCAGTCATTTAATATATCTCTAAAAATAATGCAGTTTTCAAACAATAAAAAAAAAACCAATTATTTCTTAAATCAAAAGTTTTTATGAAAACAAACTGACCAATACTAACTGACCAATACTAACTGGCCAAGACCTACCTTTCCTTAAGTCGTCTGCCTACTTGACGTGACAAACTGTCCCCAGGTCCAAAGTCTGGCCGATGTGGAAGTGACCATTCTGGGGCGGACCAAGAGTGATCTCCGTTTAAAGCCACTCTAGAAAAATATATACTGTATTAGTAAGACTCTTAACAAAATCATTTGCAGACTTATTATAATTATGTCAGAAAGCCTGCATATGGGACCCAACCTGTGACTTTCAGCTTTTCTATCAGTCTGCCATCCCCAAACTGAGCTAAAAGAACCAAACTATCTCTTTACTTGAATGAATTAAAGCTAGAAGGCAACCATTCTTTTATATTTACCATTGTATGGCACTGCCACTTTATAACCCTACCAATTCAGTTGCGAGTTCACCAGCTTATGAACTGCCAACTGAAATTTGAATTTGAAAATTTAAAAAAAAAATCACACGACAAATAAAAAATCGCAGATGGTAAATATAAGCATTGAACAGCTTTCAGTTGGCATTCATAGTCAATATGAATGCCAACTGAAAGCCGTTCAATGCTTAAGTGTACAATCCAAGTATAAGACATAAAATCTGATTTGTTACTATAAATAGTACACCACTTCAAATCAGATGAGATGACAGGATTTATTTTCTCCCAACTTCCCACATTAATGTTGATAAAGAATTTTCTACCTTTTCCCAGGAAAATTGCCAGAAAATCTTATAAAGCTGGTCGATAGTCAAAAATGTTAACCAGCTTGGAACATCTGAATAAACCAAAGCATTCAAACGAATATAATGAAGTGTCTTTCCGATTCCCATGCATAACAGTATGACTGCTTTAGGACGATTTAAGGTATGTCAGATTGGGGTCTTCTGAAATGGCCTATGTTCAATTATGTGGGATATTCAAGCTGTTTCAACCCAGTGATATCAGCTGCAGCCTTGTAAAACAGTTCATCAGGCTGGTCCAAACATCTAGGGAAATAATTTTGACTATTTTGACTTAAGCAAGGCATGAAGCAACTGCATACTGTTGGATAATTACTGTAAATCATTAAGATTCGCGAATATTTATTTCATGAAAAAAATCTCTTCAGACATATTTGTGAATACATGATTTCCTGAATGTCATCCAGAGCAATAAGGGTAAAGTGTCTTACCCAAGGACACAACCACGACAGCACAGACACATTTCTCAACTTCCTGAGAAACACAAACCGACACTGGTAGGGAGCGTCGAACCACGCACCTAGGATCATTACCCGAGACTAGGTGGACGGTGGACTGACCGACTCAGCTATTGTGGCCCCCTAATTTTAATTCTATATACATATATGTTGTATGATGTAACTTACTGAGGGTCAAAGCGTCCCGACTCTGTCATTTGTATACTGAACATTTTAGCAATCAGCATGTTCTGGCTATTCTCCATCAGACTGGTAAAATTTGGACTAAGTGTCTCTCGGTTCTTCTCCACTACACCCTGTACATTGTACTTCACCTGGGGACATCGATCACAGGGTACAAATCATTTACATAGTATTTACCCTGTAATACGTCAGAGGACAAACACATGGTGAGGAAATATTGTATAACATGAAATGTTCATTGTGCATTTTAAACTTTTGTTGTTTTCATGGTTGCTATAGAATATATAAAATACAATAAATATTGTTGTATGTATTATTATTATATTATTGTTGTATGGGCTAACCACAAAAGTTTGTACCCACGGAATAATTTGAAAGCACCAGACTATAAAAGAAATTACACATTAGCCATTTCATGCTGAACAGTAGCACATTTTACTGTAAAATCGCACTAATGAACAGCTAGTACCAACATCATAGGGTATGTCTTGGCCAGGGGACAGAACACAAAGCCTTTCTCACGGGGACGGACACTGCAGGCCAAAAATGAGCTGTTAGGAAGAAAGCTGTTTAAAATGAGAAGAAGATCCGAAAATTAGTTGTTGCCTTTTACAAATCATGTAGTGGGGACAGCAGGTTTGTACACCCTAGATAGCAACACCATAACATTTATCTATCTATGAAACTTACCAGAGAAGACAGACAGACAAAGGAAATATTACATTTCCGCAGACATTTCAAGTCAGCTGGGGTGTCAAAAGAGACACATATATCACCTACTCACCAGGCCGGCAAAGTGTGATATAGTGAAGACTGGTTCTCTGGCCTTTGACTTTTTGTAGTGCGAGTGTTTCCCTAAGCATTGGTCAAGCTTGTCCACATAAGACTGGTCAGTTGATGTCTGTAGGCGACACTCGTCCTCAAGTATGGCAAATATTCCCTCCGGTCTCTGAAAAATTGACATGTTCTAAGGTCAACAAAGCATAATGAGATTAGTTTTTTATAAAAAAGATGAAATTCTGATTTAACAGCGTGATATGATAATAACATTTGCATGAAAATGTATATGAAACTGCATTTTGATGAAATACAAACTTGACATATATAGTATAGTAGTACAATGTATTTACATATTCAGCAGTGAACTCAAAAGCCATCTAATGTCCATAGAAATTCAGTAGAAATACCAGTAAGTTATTTTAAGCACACCCTACTTTAAGTGAAGGAATAAATGTGTCGACTCTGTGTTCTTATTACAGGATAGATATGGTAATCACATTTGATTTTTGAATTTTGTTCATGGTTTTCTGATCACAAAAATGTGACATAGGGTATTTACATAGTAACATTTTAACATTTATTTAGATGATCAATAATGTATTTATCTCGCAAAAAACATTCCTGGTAATAAGCCAATGTCTGGTAATAAGCCCATGTCTGTTAATAAGCCCATGTCCGGTAATATGCCCATGTCTGTTAATAAGCCCATGTCTGGTTATAAGCCCATGTCTGGTAAAACCCATGACTGGTAATAAGCCCATACTTGGTAATAAACACATACAGTACTACATAAGTGACCATGAAAATGCAATTAACCAATACCATGGAAAATTCCTGAATTTTACCATGAAATATGCCATGAAAACGTCTAATTTTCAGGGGCAATTTCAACTGTCTTTTATCTAAATCCATGAAAAAACCATGAAAATTCCTTGCCATGACATTTACTTTCATGATGCCTGGAAAGTTATTTTATGGACATTTTTTTTTTTAATTCCTTGGTCATGAATTGTAATTGTTAACATTAATGCCCATGAAAATGAAGTATTTATGGGCATGATTTTTCTGATATGTAGAAATTATATGGTCATTAAACAAGAGATCCTAGAGGGATCTTGGCGCCCACCATTGAATGATCTTTATAGGTTCCATGTCAGATTGATCTTCTCTCTATTTTTCCCTTCATCTTACTAATCTGTGTAAATTGAGAAGCATCCCTCCAGTACTTTTCAAACAAGGGGAACCTATATATGAAATTTGAGATTTAGCGATAATGACTGTCTGTAAGTTGGCTATGTTGCATTCAGATTGGTCCCAAAATGCAATATGAGGGACCAAGGGGAACCTACATATGAAATTTGAGAAAGATCCCTTCAGTACCTTCTGTAAAATAGCGATAACAAACATCAATTGTCAAAATCCAAGATGGCTGCCTGTCGGCCATGTTGTTTTCAGAATGGTTCCAAAATGCAATATGCATAACTAGGGACCAAGGGGAACTTACATATGAAATTTGAGAAAGATCCCTTTGGTTCTTTCTGAGAAATAGCGATAACAAACATCAATTGTCAAAATCCAAGATGGCTGTCTGTTGGCTATGTTGTTTTCCGATTGGTCTCAAAATGCATTATGCATAGCTAGGCACCAAGGGCAACCTACATATGAAATTTGAGAAAGATCCCTTCAGTACTTTCTGAGAAATACCGTTAACAAACTTCAATTGTCAAATTCCAAGATGGCTGCTTGTCGGCCATGTTGTTTTCAGATTGGTTTCGAAATGCAATATGCATAACTAGGCACCAAGGGGAACCTACATATGAACTTTGAGAAAGATCCCTTCAGTACTTTCTGAGGAATAGCGATAACAAGAATTGTTTACCGACGGACGGACGGACGGACGGACGGACCACGGACGCAGGTTGATTTTAATAGCCCACCATCTGATGATGGTGAGCTAAAAAATTTATGACCATGAAAACGTTCAATTTTCAGAGGGCCATGAATATCTACCAATAATCATGGCATTTTAAAGGTCTCTGAAAACATTTTCAAAGCAAAGAATATCAAATTTATTGATGGCCGTGAAAAGAAAATTGCATTTAATGAATTGAAACTATTCAGGGCCATGAGAAATGATAAAATCATTGCAGCATAATATAACTATGTAACTTTTCATGATATCTGATAATAAGCCCATGCCTGAAATAAGCTCACTGAAGTCTATTGCAGATTAGGCCAAGAATTGTCAAAAGACAACATAACTCAATGTGTGGGTTGAAATTTAGGTCAAAGGTCAAGGTCAAGGTCAGCAGGTCTGCAAATGTAGCACCAATGGAAAGACCTTGTCACAAGGAATATAAAAGTCCTATCTTATACAGTTAACATGCTGCAACCAAGGTTAATGTTTTTCTAAAAGTAGGTCAAAGGTCACAGTCAAGGTCAGCAGATCTGCAAGTATTGTAATAAGATCTTGTCACACGGAACACACATGTCAAATAATTAAATACCTAAATACCTAAGCTGTATCCTCATTAGTAATGACACAACACTGTTTTATAAATGTTTACCTCGCTGTCTTTGGCCGGCACCAAAATCAGGGTTATATCCTTACTTCCTCCAGGCAACCTAAAAACTTACCCTTAATAAAAGATCCAGAACGTCTCTGTTATTTTCAAACTTGACCTTTGGACTTTTAATACCTTCCCCTTGGTATTCACGCAGCTCCCATGCGAATATGTATTCATTAAAAAAGTTCTGAAGCTGTTCGTTAGCAGTGTTAATGCATAATTGTTCCAAGCTATTGACGGGGAAATTCTCAAAACCTGCCATATCTAAAATCCCAATCGTCCCTACTGATCTGTTGTTTCTGTGGGTGAAAAAACAAATGAAAATTATTATATTTTGATAACATTATCCCATTACAGTGAATTAGAATTTTTCCTAATCACAATTAGCTTAATACACTATGTGCTGGTACGAAAACGAAAGTTAAGTTTGCTTAATAAAATCATGCACAATGTTTTCAAAAGAAACAATCATGCTGGGTATTACTAAAGGAATACATGTCCTCCACCAGTCCCTGCTAAAAATAGTAACAGCAACCTGGTCTTGACCCAAAAATCCTGAAACACAGACTTGATCTGAAGCTACTCAAACTGAAGTTACATACATGTACTAACTTTCACCAACATACAAGTACCTTGAAGCATGACTGAGAAAAGTGAGGAAAACTGAGTGGACAGACTGACAGACGGTTGGACAGACAAACAGATAGACAGATGGGGAGGAAACCTATAGTCCCCCTGGTTTCCCAGGTAGGCAACTAATAATTAATTAAGTTATTGACAGATCAGAACGTAATCAACATTTCTAGTGACTGAAGAAAAGCACACCAAGCATCCTCTTTCCCTAACAAAATTTTTGGGTGAATATTTTAGGGGTCGTCCCGTGTTTCATGTACATTCTTTAATTTAGGAAAATTCCTCATTAAACTAAAACTGTCCCTGGGAAAGAATCAATGGATTGAAGGAATTTTAGCTCAGGAAATTTTGTGAAAATTTGTGATGTTTTCCGAGTTTGGGAAATTTCAGTTGAAACTTTAATTAGGAATGTGTCTCCAAGCATGAAGAACAAAGTAATATGTCGGCACTTCCTTAGATACGATGACCAGAACATAATGTAGTCATAGGGGATTATCTCAGAAACAATTTCTGAATCCACTAAAATGTCGGCACTTCCTTAGATACGATGACCAGAAAATACTGTAATCATACGGGGATATCTCTAGAATGATTTCTGAATACTGAAACTTTGTACGTATATATTTTTTTAATTTCTATTTGAAACTTTTTACCTTACCCTGTCAGCTTTAAGGGATTTTCTTGAATGAAGAAATAAAATCTTGATTTATCATTTTAATACGGAAATTCCATTGTATCTTTAATCTATTTTAAAAATTGGCTCTACATTACATCAGACCTCTAGGAAATAGGAGCAAAAACGTCTGAATTTTATCTCAATTTACCTGCGGTCAACATTTGGGTCAAGTTCGATGTTGATCTGAGCGACAATCCAGCTGAACAGGTGACTATACAGCACCTTGGCCAGGGCGTCACGCCCATCACACGCCTGACCCACTGTCTTCAAAGTCACAATTCTCTCCCCTGGAACAAGGCAACAAAAGTCAGTCACTGTGAGGAGTTTAATTCATATTCGGACAATTTAGGACTTATCAGTGAACTCTTTGATTTTGGGATGACGCCATTGTACAACATTGCCATCATGTCAATAGAAATTCCCTGTTTGAGAGTTAAACAAACCTAGAAAATGTCTTTAATACATAAATGTCCTCGCTTACACTTGACAGCCCGAAACTGTTTGTGAGGATCGCATCAGCCGTTCCTGATTAGCTATAGTTACATTGCATCGGGACGAGACGGGACGCGACACTACAGAACAGACATGGGTAACACTATATGTCCCCCACCCCCATTTCATGACGGCGGCATAAAAAAATACATGCATTTTTTCATATTGAGACATCTATCATGCTTATGTTCATTGTTGTGGATTCTTCGGATCCAATGCAACAGTTTAAGTGTTTCAACATTGAAGATTCGAGAGTAAAGCAGTACCTACCACAATACATGAGGGTTAACGTGCTCAACACGTACAAATGTGTACTCGGTCAACACGTACAAATGTGTACTCGGTCAACACGTACAAATGTGTACTCGGTCAACACGTACAAATGTGTACTCGGTCAACACGTACAAATGTGTACTCGGTCAACACGTACAAATGTGTACTCGGTCAACACGTACAAATGTGTACTCGGTCAACACGTACAAATGTGTACTCGGTCAACACATACAAATGTGTACTCAGTCAACACATACAAATGCTGTTTAAAGATTTAAGTTGGATACTCACCACGTACAAATGCCCTGTTTGACAGTAAAACTGTTGCTAAGTCCTCTGGTTGTAGTGACAGAAGAGTGGAAGCTGAAAAAAGACCAAAGTCTCCTCAATAACACATTAAAGGATGTGTGTGTAACAATCTATATCAACATAAATCCAACAAAGACCCTGGAAGTAATGCCCAGAAAAACGTTCAGATACTTGTTCATCAAGTTTAAATTCATAGTAGGGAATCTATTTGGTACAGCTTTTTTCCAATGTGGTTGAACGTTTTTCTTCATTTTTTTTCCCCGAACATAAGGCCCAATGGGCCTGCACTGCTCACCTTGTATTCACTCTGACAGTTAACCAAAAGAACCAGTATCAGTGCTTTAACTTTGACCCCAATGACCTTGAATAAGGATCATCTAAGGAAGCAAATTAAGCCACATATTTTGGTTCTAAGCCTTTTAGTCAATCACATTATCAGAAGAAGTCATTTGAATGCTTTAACAGAATTGACACCTGTGACTTTGAATAGAGGTCAAGGTCGTTCCTTTTCACACAATTTGTTGGGCTCCATCCTATAAACCTACTAGCCAAACGTCATGGTATTTTAGATTCTGAGAAGTTGTTAAAAGTAAAACTTGTATTACCACAGACGGCCAATGTACATCAGACCATGTCATACATATAAGCTCACTTGGAGCTGAGATCTGGGCCAGGTAAGCTAAACATTTTGAGTTTAATGGGTTTTTTTCTTCTTAAAGTCTGCAATCTTAATATGCACTGATTTCTATTGTGATGAATCAGCAACTCTAGTTCGTGCAAGATTCAATGCCACTTAAATCAATACTTCAAGTTCTAAGTTTGCAACCTTTCCTCTTGAACATTGTCCTACGAATAAACGGTATAGATTATAAATCCTACAAATGTTGCTTATACTGTACATCGAAGTGGTGTTTGTATTGATGATATAATTTCATTTCAGGTACGACAAAGCGGACGGCCTTACAGGATTAGAAACAATTTATAACTATTAGGGTATGTACATGTTTAAAATAATACAATATACATACCATAATCAATTTCATCCTCATTAACAATGATAACTTGGTCGATTTCAGGCTCCGCCACAAAGTCGATGTTACACAGATGTAAAATTCCTGCTACAAGTCCAAGTATCAAATCCACCTCCTGTAAAACAGATTCAAATAGGACATCCCACAACATGTGACTTACTGCTATCATTAATCATTATTTAGATAATTCCATCAAGACACATACATGTATTATAATTTTTAATTTTAATAAGAATTTTTTATGAAACTATATGAATTTCCTTTAATTATAGAGAACACTAGGAAAGCATATACTGTCACTTTTTCAAGTCCAAGGGTCAGGGCAGAACATTTATCATTCTCCTCAACATATTTCAACAAGTACAATGTCACCATAAAATGATTTTATTTTGGTACAAAATTAAATTTTGCATTAATCCAAAATGAGCCTCGATCTTATATTAATTTTTTTCTTGAATATTTAGATCTTCAATAATTGATAATCATCCGCTCATCACAAATACCAGTACACATATATGAATATTTATGCTGAAACCTTAAGGAATGTAGTTCATAGAATATACATTATGATAAAATAGCTTCACATGATTTGTTGAAACATTTCCTGATACAAACCTGGGATGAAAATCCAACAACATTAAATATATTCCTCAGTTCTTCCATCCTCAGCTCATAACTTTCGTAATCCAAACCGCTCCGAAAGACTTGTTTACCATATCCTTCTTCTATAATCCTGGGGAGTTAAAAGACAAGTTTCTGTATAGAAATTGTCTATGTCGAATAGGGTAGCTTACAATAAAGAGCTTTTACAAAACTGTTCTTATTTTACTGTCAAAAATAATATTTGAGAAAAATGACGTGTCCAATTGGTTTACACATGCATATGTATATATAGGAAAATTATAGCTTTGGTTGCCGGTAGTTTGCTTTCGGTAATATGTATTCAAGCTTAAATTATTAAATCAATATAATGCCAAATTGATTTTTTCTTTGGAGTAAGACAATAACTGTTTTTTTAATTTTATCTTTATTCAATTGTTTGTAGGTTACGGTACCACAAAAAAAAAATGAAAATGCATAACAACACTGCTGAAGCATGGCTGCATGCATCCATGCGTGATGGTGGGGTCTTGGTTTGCAAGGTTATTGATGAAAACCAAAGAATTTACCAATTGGTAAGTATCCCTATTATAGGAATTCTATATACAATGTATACCAGACCATTTCTCATTACAAATTCATCGTAAATTTCATTATCTCCTCCATTACATATAATAGCCATGTGATGAAATAAAGAATTTATTGTGTGATAATGGATTTGTATTTAACGTAATTGCCTAAAACGTTTTATTCCGCAGACTTCTACCTGTAACTTTCTGGCACGTTGAGGTAGTAACGCTGCTTTTCGTTGAGTGACAGCCCCGCAAATAGACAATAGAATATATGGAATGTTCGCTCTCCCTGCCATCTTGTTAACGACTCGTGACTTCTCCAGCATGTGTTCCGTGATCTTTGCTGAAATAAAAAAAAATGAGATTGAGCGATTGTGACGTCACAACTCGTAGGGGATTGCAATATGGCAGACGTAAACGCCTCCATAAAAATATACATAAGAAAATAAACATTTAAATCTTTTCTGGGCAAAGCCATATGTAAGATTTGTTTGCAAAATCTACATCATTCAATATCATGGAAAAATTTTCAAGATTTATCAGAACTTGTTTGTTTCCAATTATGTGGTCAGACCGGTTCAATCAGACTGCAAAACTACACTAAACTGTATCAAAGTAAATGCAAGAATTTTAACAATTGGTCAGAACTTGTTTTTTTTTCCAATTACATGAATATTTTGAACTTAGTCAGAGTGACTGAAGTAGACATAAACTTGTTCTCTTTTTCTTAATACACACTGGCCAAGTGTTATGTAGCTTTACAAAATGATGATGGTATTTATATTAGCAGACGTTTTTATGTTAGAAACCAAAATGATGGTTTTATAATCTAAATTCTGCAGACAGCCCATTCAGATGCATTGCCCGCACCTGTTACCTGCTACATAATTAAGTACAACTTCACTATCGGGGGAACCCTCACTGTTCAGCTCTCATAGGTAAGACCTGTATTGCTGTGACAAGTTGATATACCAGAGCTGTATTGCCGTGACAAGTTAATATACCATTCGTGTATTTTGGACCTAAACAGCAATGTTGGCACCTGATAGTCAACAGAGAAACATAAAATGTTCACTTAGATTTGACAAGTATCATAAATCTGCAGTTTTTATATTTTAAGAAAACATTTTGTCAGATATCCAACTTTATCAGACTTCCAACTTTATTAGATATCCAACTTCATCAGATATCCAACTTCATCAGATATCCCACTTCATCAGATATCCCACTCCATCAGATATCAAACTTTATCAGATATCCCACTTCATCAGATATCAAACTTTATCAGGTATCCAACTTTATCAGATATCCCACTTCATAAGATATCCCACTCCATCAGATATCCAACTATAGCAGATATCCCACTTCATTAGATATCCCACTTCATCAGATATCATACTTCATCAGATATCACACTTTATCAGGTATCCCACTTCATCAGATATCCAACTTTATCAGATAACAAACTTCATCAGATATCCCACTTCATCAGATATCCAACTTCATCAGGTATCCCACTTCATCAGATATCCAAATTTATCAGATATCCCACTTTATCAGATATCAAACCTTATCAGATATCCAACTTTATCATATATCAAACTTTATCAGATATCCCACTTTATCAGATATCCCACTTCATCAGATATCAAACCTTATCAGATATCCAACTTTATCAGATATCAAACTTTATCAGATATCAAACTTTATCAGATATCCCACTTCATCAGATATCCCACTTCATCAGATATCAAACTTTATCAGATATCAAACTTCATCAGATATCCCATTTCATCAGATATCCCACTTCATCATATATCCAAATTTATCAGATATCTAACTTTATCATATATCCAACTTCATCAGATATCCAACTTCATCAGATATCCCACTCCATCAGATATCAAACTTTATCAGATATCCCACTCCATCAGATATCAAACTTTATCAGATATACCACTCCATCAGATATCAAACTTTATCAGATATCAAACTTGATCAGATATCAAACTTCATCAGATATCCCACTTTATCAGATATCCCACTTCATCAGATATCCAAATTTTTCAGATTTCAAACTTCATCAGATATCCCACTTCATCAGATATCCAACTTTATCAGATATCCCACTTCATCAGATATCAAACTTTATCAGATATAAATCTTTATCAGATATCCTGCAGAAGTCATTTTTTTAATGTTTTAAATCATTTAGCCTGGGACAATACACACCAAATTACGATATTTTTTTCCTAAGATATTTCTTGTTTCTTTTGATATGTGATCTGGTGTTACATTGTCAAACATCCATGCCATATGTTATTTATGAAATCATGTAATTGAACCAATAGCAAAATCATAATTACAACTGTACATCAACGATGACATTATTACATTTTTTATCTTGTAATGGAGACAAAAGATCTTGTAAAAGTCAAATTCTGTTCGGTCTTTTTTCATTTTCAAAAAGTTATTGTTACATTTACGATCTATTATTTTAAAGTTAACAATAATTCCATATATACCTCCTGCAATATCTCCATCAGGGGAGATAATTAGTTCAATCAACTTTCCAAATCGACTGGAGTTTCTGTTCATCACTGTTTCTGCGTTCCCAAAAGCTTCTAGAAGTGGGTTTACCTGAAAAAATATATTATAAACAACAATAACTACCATAATTATCAATCAATTAAGTTTTTAAAGATTTTAGTTTCATTGGGGTATGGACAAATATATTGTTTGCAAACTGTATGAATTAGAATAGCACTTCCAGCTCTTCAAGTGTTACGTACACCTTGTTGATACAGTAGGGTTTTACTACAAAACCCACAATTCTACTGATATATGCACCATTCTGCCGGACTACTAGGGTTAAAAACAAACACTTACCAGATGCAGATGCCTGTGCTTTGTTTAACGGAAAATCGTAACAGCGCTTACATTTTAGAATGTAAAATTTCTCTTTATTGAGGAGTATGATTTTTATAAGCAGTTTTACATAAGTCTTTACATTCATAAAGTAATTAACGGGATATCGACAACAATTAAACAGATATTAAAATACCTCAACGATTTTCTGATGGAGATTGGAAAATCCTGAATCATTCGTGAGTCGTACAATCTGAGCCACAAGCATCTTACTACCCTCTGTCTTACCTGTAAACAAAAATAGACAATTCCTTTATCTCTAAACAAAAATAAACAATTACTTTACCTGTAAACAAAAATAGACAACTGCTTTACCTGTAAACAAAAATAAACAATTACTTCACCTAGTGTATCCAAAAATAAACAATTGCTTTACCTGTAAATAAAAATGCATTATTCCCTTACCTGTAGACAAATATAGACAATTACTTTACCTGTAAACAAAAATAAACAATTACTTTTTAGTACTTTACCTGTAAACAAAAGTAAACAATTACTTCACCTAGTGTGTCCAAAAATAAACAATTGCTTTACCTGTAAATAAAAATGCATTAATCCCTTACCTGTAAACAAATATAGACAATTACTTTACCTGTAAACAAAAATAAACAATTGCTTTACCTGTAAATATAAACAAGAGGACCAACATGTCCTTTCATTCGTCAGGAAGACAAATTAAATAGATCATGTTACAAAATAGCTGCTGTGGCTGCCGTATCAAAGTTTAGACAAGGCCAAAATATAACATCAACTTTGATGGTATCCTTTCCATATCATCCCCAACTATCTAATCCTCACCTTAATGATACCAGTCAAATTGGAGAAGTTTAATATATATGTATTCCAAGAGGATGGTTATGGTGGCCATATTGGATTTCTGGCCGTAACACTTACCAGATAGTCCAGATGATCTCATTTTTGTTAAATTTGAGCTCAATCCCACTGGTGGAACTTGGGAAGAAGTTTAAAACAGACGTTTTCCAGGAAAATCATGATTGCCTAATCATGTTACAAAATGACTGCTAGCTAATTATAATGTCTGATTAATGCCAAAATTTTGAAGAGACCGAAAATATTGGCAGCTTCAATTCTACAACATTTTTGCCAACTTTAAGCTTAATGGCACCAGTCAAATTGGGGAAAAAATTTAAAATGTCCTTTTCTGTAAGATAGGGGCCATCTTGGATTTTAGCATGACCCCCATCCCTCCAAAAATAAGACTTGGTCAGGATTCACAGAACATTTGAGGCATGTTTCAGCAAAATCCCACATGACAGACAAAACACAATGGCTATCTGTCATCTTGACCATTCCAGTCTGATGACCTAAACATTATATAAAATTGAAGATTATTAATGTATACAAGTAGTTTCGTTATTTGTATTCATTTTTTTTTATCATTAATGTTTTCAAATTATTTAACAGGAAAAATAAGAGTTACCTGCTCCTGATTCTCCGCTCACTAGGAGGCACTGATTAGCTCTGTTCCGCTGAGCATTCTGTAGCGTCTTTGTTGCCATGGCATACATGTGTGGAGAGAGATCCTTAAATTCTTTAATGTGTGCATATTTTTTCCCAATCTGAAAAAAAAATGTACAATGAACTAATTCAAACCTAAACTAAAATATTTGAGATGAAATTGGAATATTTTATACAGTCAATAAGACTTCAAACTTTAACTACCTATTAATGTCAGTTAAATTTAAGTGCTAAATCAAATATAAAATATCAGCACAAAGATGAATTTGGGCATAGGCAACACTAAAATAACATTACCTCCAAAATATGTATGTTTTCAGTAAAACAGTGTGCCACATTTAGCTGTTTCTTCTTCTGTGATTACTCAGTGATGCAAAAGGTCATAAGAAATAAGCTGATATTTCAGAGCAAGTGACAGATATTCAAGAATAATCAGATACTTGTAAGCAAGTTGATTTCGATCTTTAGTTGATTTCGATCTTTTAGGATTACAAGTAAAAAAATATTGAGAATCTAAACTGTCTACTGCGAGTAGATGTTGAGCAGTTTGGGTAACACTTACACAGTAATTAATAAATGTAAATGATACAATAAATGTATTAGTTACTGGTGTAAAACACTTACAGAATGCTAGAGATTTATTGAAAATAATCAAATTCAATGAAAATTATATAAATCTATAGTAATTTTTGAATTTTCTTAAAAATTGTTAAAGTTATTGAAAATTATATGAAATTTAATTATTGTAATTTATGAAATTTCTTAAAAATTATAAACTTATTGAAAATTATATAAAATAAGAAAATATAAAATCCATACATGGATATTTCTTTCTACCTATTTCGAGTTTCCTTAGATGCCAGTCCTATCAACACTTTTTGCCCCTAGCATCGGTCACTGACGAGTCCTAGTAGTACAAAGCAGGTGCAATACATGATGGTGTTTCCTTTATTTTTAGCTCTACTCTATCTAACCTTCATGTAAGTGTTTTTGCAATACATATTGATACTTACAGCATCGCCATAAATATTCAACTCCTTGTACGGGTTAACAGACACCAGGATATCTCCAATATACGTCTGAAACCAGAAACATTTATATATCAACCTTATGCCACAGATGATGAACCAGTGATCGAAACCAATCTAGTCAAGAGTCAAGAAATTTTATTTAAAGTCGCATATTATATAACAATTCAACATTAGCACTGTAGTGCTATTCTTGCGACAAACATAGGTAAAATCAACATAATCATAGTACATGCAAAAATTGTAACAAATTTAAATTATATTTCTATCACAGTTTCATATTAATACAAAAAATAATTTAATAATGGACTCTTGTAAATCTCACAAGCGCCGCTAAAGAAAAAATTAAAACACTATTAAAGTGTAATGTACATAAATGCTAAAATAGCACACATTAACAATTGACATAGCTATACACTAATATAGTGTGTGTTAAAAGACTAGACATGTCGGTGAGAAATCTTGCATTTAAAGCTAAATTCTGATAGGTGTATGAAAATTTATGCAGCTGAAATTTTGTCTTATAACTTATACTTTGGACACAATATCATATATTTCAATGACATTTTTTTATTTGTCTTTTACAATTTTCATTCCAGTGAGCAAAAGATCAAACTAGATTGATTGATCCCGGATGATTGTACATACATATATAACATCACGTTCATATCGCTCCTTCAGCTCTTTAAGGATCATCTGCTCGTCAAGGTCACTCAAGTGAGCAAGGTCATCGATGCACCCCTTTGGAGGTCCCATGGTTACCTAGCAACCACAGTCTTGTGGCTCTGACTTCCTAGGGCATGACTAACTCTCGGACTGGAAAAAATCAATCAAATTTGAGTGTTAAGCAAAGAAGTTCTTATCTGGCAACAGGTTTCACTTCAGTCAATCAAATTGATATACTAAGATGTGTTCTACATTTGTATATATACAAAAATAGAGGACATTTAGATTTATTGATTTGTCTCATATGCATTTTGTATTTACGGAATCTATATTTAGATTAAACCCATGGAACAATCATAATATTTAACTTAATTCAGGGGAAGGCTGATTGTAGGACAGGGGGCCGTGATAGCTCTATCATTTAGAACGCTGGCCTCATCATCTCAGTGGAAGATCTGAGGTCTGAGGTTCGAAGCTCCCTACCCATATCAGTTTGTGTTTCTTGGGAAGCTGAGAAATCGGCAAGTCTGTGCTGTCATGGTTGTGTCCTTGGGCAAGACACTTTACCCTATGTGCTCTGGATGGCATGCAATGGGCCTCCTGTATGTTGTTCAGTGAGGTAGTCACCAACTACTACAAGGAGACCCAGTCTCAATATGACCCTGGATGATAAACCCAGCAACAAACAAACAATATTGCAGGACAATGCAATGCCATTTAATCTCAGGAACATGTGTGATTTTATATTATAAAAATGTCTTTATATACAGGTATTTGAGGCTAAATTTTATAATATATAAGTATATATTTCTCTATGATTACATGCTCGTATGAAATTCTACTGAACCTCCATTTAAAATTGTCATCCAGATATATGTATACATGTATGTGGGTGGCCTGATTTCTAGGCCCGGGCTTATTGCAGGGCAAATACGGGAGTGGCATGTTAGAGCCATGGTGTGATTTTTTTGTAATACACATTTGGAATATGTAAATTTTATTTCTGTTTTTATTTTATTTTTATTTTGCTTTGATCTTATCAAGACCAGCTAAACGCATGAAGTGTATGAATCTGCCATACTAAACCAATCAGTTATCCATGTGTAAAAACATATACATATCAGTTCATGCTAATAAGCCTATTATGCTTGCTGAAGATATGATAATGATCACTGCTCAAGATATAAACTTGAATTACATGAAAAGTCATTAACCTAATCATAAAACTACTACATGATCATCATAATAGCATTAACTAAAACAGAAAAGAAAAAATAAATCTGCAAGTTTGGCAAAAACATATTTGCTGATAAACTTTTCTTTATAGGCCTTAATTCAAGCAGAAAAATTCAATGCAGATTATATGCCAACACAAATCAGCTGTAAAAATAGAAAGTTGAAGATTTACAGAGATTTCCATTTCTTTGATAACTTACATAGAGTTATAAATAAATCGATATTATCAACATGACAGCTAATCCTGTTTACGTATACATTCGTAGTATAGAGTAGCACAGCAGTGAATTCACACCTGTTACATATGCGGTGTCATATAATTTCAATATTTGTTAAAAATAATGCTTTAACTTCGGGATAACCATTACATTTTACATAGGTTTTATAATATTAGGGACCAACATTTTGCTCTGGGTTTCTGGAATTTTCTGAGATTGAATCATCAAAGTTTTTATTAACTAAGAAAATGAATGATTTTGGCCAGGACTGGAGTAATACTTTGAGTTATCAAAGTTTGACTGAACAATATATGTGATATACAATGTAGGTACAGGGTAGATAAAGGTTTACTGTAAAATGTATAAATGTCCAATATTCAATGTAGGTAAATACATGTTCAGTGTACAATGAAGGTAAATAAATGTTCACTGTACAATGTAGGTAAATAAATGTTCACTGTACATTATATAAATGTTCAGTGTACAATGTAGGTAAATAAATGTTCAGTGTACAATGTAGGTAAAAACATGTTAAATGTTCAATATAGGTAAATAAATGTTAAATGTTCACTGTACAATGTATAAATGTTCACTGTTCAATGTAGGTAAATAAATGTTAACTGTTCAATGTAGGTAAATAAATGTTCACCGTACAATTTAGGTAAATAAATGTTCACAGTACATTGTATAAATGTTCACTGTTCAATGTAGGTAAATAAATGTTAACTGTTCAATGTAGGTAAATAAATGTTCACCGTACAATTTAGGTAAATAAATGTTTACTGTACAATTTAGGTAAATAAATGTTTACTGTACAATGTAGGTAAATAAATGTTCACTGTACAATGTAGGTAAATAAATGTTAAATGTTCACTGTACAATGTAGGTAAATAAATGTTCACTGTACAATGTAGGTAAAAAAATGTTCACTGTACAATGTAGGTAAGTAAATGTTCACTGTACAATATGTAAATGTTCACTGTACAATGTAGGTAAATAAATGTTTACTGTACAATGTAGGTAAATAAATGTTAAATGTTCACTGTACAATGTAGGTAAATAAATGTTTACTGTACAATATGTAAATGTTCACTGTACAATTTAGGTAAATAAATGTTCACTGTACAATGTAGGTAAATAAATGTTAAATGTTCACTGTACAATGTAGGTAAATAAATGTTAAATGTTCACTGTACAATGTAGGTAAAAAAATGTTCACAGTACATTGTATAAATGTTCACTGTTCAATGTAGGTAAATAAATGTTAACTGTTCAATGTAGGTAAATAAATGTTCACCGTACAATTTAGGTAAATAAATGTTTACTGTACAATTTAGGTAAATGAATGTTCACTGTACAATATAGATAAATAAATGTTAACTGTTCAATGTAGGTAAATAAATGTTCACCGTACAATTTAGGTAAATAAATGTTTACTGTACAATGTAGGTAAATGAATGTTCACTGTACAATATAGGTAAATAAATGTTCACTGTACAATGTAGGTAAAGAAATGTTCACTGTACAATGTAGGTAAATAAATGTTCACTGTACAATATAGGTAAATAAATGTTCAGTGCACAATGCAGGTAAATAAATCATTTTACATTGTAAGTAAATAAATGTTCACTGTTCAATGTAGGTAAATACATGTTCAGTGTACAATGAATAAATGTTCACTGCACATTGTATAAATGTTCACTATTCAATGTAGGTAAATAAATGTTCACTGTACACTGTAGGTAAATAAATGTTCACTGTACAATGTAGGTAAATAAATCATTGTTCAATGTAGGTTAATAAACACTGTACAATGTAGGTAAATAAAGGTTTACTGTTAACTGTAGGTAAATAAATCATTGTACAATATATAGGTAAATAAATGTTAAATGTTCTCTGTTCAATGTAGGTAAATAAATGTTCTCTGTTCAATGTAGGTTAATAAATCACTGTACATCAAGAAATAAATGTTCACTGTACAATGTAGGTAAATAAATGTTCACTGTACAATGTAGGTAAATAAATGTTCACTGTACAATGTAGGTAAATAAATGTTCACTGTACAATGTAGGTAAATAAATGTTCACTGTACAATGTTATGTAGGTAAATAAATGTTCACTGTTCAATGTAGGTAAATAAATGTTCACTGTTCAATGTAGGTAAATAAATGTTCACTGTTCAATGTAGGTAAATAAATGTTCACTGTTCAATGTAGGTAAATAAATGTTCACTGTTCAATGTTATGTAGGTAAATAAATATTCAGTGTACAATGTAGGTAAATAAATGTTCACTGTACAATGTAGGTAAATAAATGTTCACTGTACAATGTAGGTAAATAAATGTTCAGTGTACAATGTTATGTAGGTAAATAAATATTCAGTGTACAATGTAGGTAAATAAATGTTCACTGTACAATGTAGGTAAATAAATGTTCACTGTACAATGTAGGTAAATAAATGTTCACTGTACAATGTAGGTAAATAAATGTTCAGTGTACAATGTTATGTAGGTAAATAAATATTCAGTGTACAATGTAGGTAAATAAATGTTCACTGTACAATGTAGGTAAATAAATGTTCACTGTACAATGTAGGTAAATAAATGTTCACTGTACAATGTAGGTAAGTAAATGTTCACTGTACAATGTAGGTAAGTAAATGTTCAGTGTACAATGTAGGTAAATAACAGTTCACTGCTCCAATGCCTTATCATATTTTATATGTGATATACAATGTAGGTACAAATGTTCACTACAAGGATGTCAAACATCATACACCACCCTTACCCTATCTAAAGGCCTCCAGTAGAGCTTAACTATCTTAAATACTGTCGTTACAATGGCACATTATATTACCTGGGCTGAACCATAAAATTCTTGCTTAATTGTTTATCTATGTCATCCCTAACAATTGGTGTACACTTAATATAAACAAATCATCACAGCGATTTGTCTAATAACTTTGTAGTTTGAGTTTTGAAGATGAAATACCCCGTCTCTTCGTACCATTATGTGTTGGGTCATATAATTTGAGGATCTATGGTATCATATATTATATATCTCTCACTGCGCGTGTATATATTTTATACATATCTGAAATCGGGCCTCTGGTCGTCAAACGTAAATAACTTGAAGTACTTGAAGTGTGATAGCACAAGAAATGCAAGGATGGTATTTATATGGGACATATAATCTCACTGTTGTACAGTCCTCCACATATATAACGTATACATCCTTTAGACACAAATATTGACTTACCTCTGACCATGGTCCATGCATGATTGAATCATTTAACATCATCTATTCGTCTCTGTAGAAATAAAATTGTCTTCGATAATATTGATTGTGTACTTCACAGTAACCTACCCGGAAGTGAATGCCACAGGTGATCGGCACATGCACAGTAGTTGGTCCTCGGTGATCGCGGCGACTAAAAATAGACTCCAAATAAAATGTCGTGACGTGTTAGAAAACACCGTATTGTTATGCAAATGTTGTGTATACACGTGGAATCAATGGAGCGATTGACATACCACACGGATATATTTCGACTTATTTAATGACCGGTGCCTTGCCATGTATACACTACTGAGTAATGTATAGACGTATGGCCCGAAAACGGACAGTATTACCAGAGATCTATATATATTAATTTAGTATATAGGTCTCTGGTATTACTAAATAATATCATGTTTTCGCCAACAAAAGATGAACGTACTTATTTTGTCCACACAGAAGTGGATGCACTAATCATGAGTTTGCCAAGAATATCACATTCAATAATTACAACCTTTATGTATGGTAACCTCTGGCAATTTAGTACTGACATTTACGCCCGATAACATTGTCTACTACAATAGCCGTAGGATATTTGTCTGAAGAATATTTCTGATAAAATATATTTTGAGATCTTATAATTCTAATAAATTATAAAATAACTAATTATGCTTGATATGTTTGTGACTGTGACACAAGATATTTTTTTGTTGACGAAAACGTGTTACTAATTTTGTCAGCGGTTTTCAGCCGTCGTACATTCACGAGACTTGAGATTGACATACACGTCTCTGATATTGACAAGTACATGTAAAACAAGCATTCAAACAGAGTGGTTCGTTTTATATTCAAACTGTGATAGGATGTTTTATTTGTGAATATAATTATATATATCATGTAGGCATGATAATTTACAGATAAGGGTCTGATTTCAGACTTTTTTTCTCATGTTATGGCTATAGTGTAAATTTCAATATTTCATCATAGAAAGCAGACTACAAATTGAGATTTCAGTCTTTTTTAACATTCAGCTGCTTTCATCCCTGATTCACACTGTAGACATATATATATGTATATCATAAGATGCCATTTTAGTTGTATAATTACGTGTATAAACGTATGCCTGTAATCAGAGGCATCTAGCTATATGATATACATGTATATTTCATAGTGAATTTTATGAAATTTGTTGTAATATAAACATTATTAGACATTTTATATTTTCCATAATTTTGGATTTCTTCGTCGTCTAATTTCTCTTTGTAAAAAAGTGACACTTACAAATTATTTAATTACATCTCAACCAGCTGTCTGTCTTTTTGAAAGTGATATGTATAATTCCCCTTTTCTCATTGTTATCGGATTAAACCGCGCAATATGTATGTACATTTATCTTTTGATGTTAAATGAGTTACTTAACTGGTCCGGCCAGGTATGACACCTAGCCTCGGACAAAGGACAATTAAGGTCATTATCTCACCTGTCTGAAATATGGCCATCTGAGTACTAAAATGCCACCTGTCAATCATTTGTATTAACTCTAGCTTAAATACTATGTGTAACGTTTTGTAAAATTAATTAGAACCTAGAGTTCGGACTGCACGGGTCGATTTTCGGATATTCCGTAAATCGCCTGCCGACTCCTAGAACGTTTAGTTTAATAAATACGATAACTTGGACCGTATTTCACCATCTTTGGATTTTATATCTATTCTACAAAAATATTACAACGACCGGAAAAATCGTTGTGATATATATGTCTTTGCTGTGATCAAACCCAAAAACTATTACTCTCAATTAAAACACAAGAGGCTGAGAAACATGATTATATTATATCTAGTACAAACACTAAATTAAAATTCGGTAAAAACTTATACCCGAATTATGATCTAGCCCTAAAAACGTCTGAAAATGTGCTATACAAACTAGGGAAGGTCCGAATACACGTAGACTAACAATTTCGCATGTCCCTGTGCTCTCAGCAACTCCCTGAGACTCTCCCGCTAGTTTGGGCGCAAACGAGATAATTGAGTTACTTAGCTAGGCGTGTGATGGTTTTGTTGATTAATGCGGTCACTAAATTGTCCCCATCAATATATATCAATTACTGCTCTAGTTACCTTCAATTATATAGCCTTTCTGTAACACGTGTCGATATAACAGATATTTGAAAAGAAGAAAGATGAGAAAACAGTACAGAATGTACAGAAAAGATACAACTAACCTCAATAAACATAATTTTCCTCCATGAACATAAGTTACCCCTGTAAACATCACTTACCCCGGTAAACATCGCTTAATACTCCAATAAACGTCACTAACCTCAATAAACATAATTGTCCTCCATACACAAAAGTTACCTTAGTAAACATCACTTACCCCGGTAAACATAATTTAATACCTCAATTAATATCACTTACCTCAATAAACATCACTTACCTCAATAAACATTACTTACCTCAATAAACATCACTTACCTCAATAAACATCACTCACCTCAATAAACATCACTTACCTCAATAAACATTACTTACCTCAATAAACATCACTCACCTCAATAAACATCACTTACCTCAATAAACATCACTTACCTCAATAAACATCACTTACCTCAATAAACATTACTTACCTCAATAAACATCACTTACATCAATAAACATCCCTTACCTCAATAAACATCACTTACCCCAATAAACATCGTGAAGGTGATCGCCAAGGTCGTCTGGAATACATCTGGTCAGATTGATTCTCAAGTTCCAAGAGGTAGACAAAATGACATGGAGTGTTACAAAATTGTTTTAAATTGTTAGCCACAAACCAAAGTACATGATCCTAACCTTCAGGTATTTGATGCCAAGGGAATCAATATATGCTAAATCTTAATTAGTTTGGGGAGCAAGCGGTTGTTAAAATGATTGACATTCATTAAATGCCTAATATCTAACACAACCAATTAAGTTATTGCTATTAGTTAGGTAACTTTTTATATAGCTATCTTTACCAACCCGAAGGATATGTTTCCCAATATCTGAAGAAAGATTTGATAGAAAGTTATCTAACACAACTAATAATACTAGTGACGTTTCGGTAGCAATAACTTTATTAGTTGCGCTAGATAACTTTCTATTAACTCTTTCCCAAGTTTTGATGAAGACAACAATAGGAATACGATTAAATTGAGGGGTGTAGGTGGAGTGGGTGTGGTGTGGTAGGAAACTGTTTCAAATAAAAAACCATGCGATTGTGTGTCGTTCGAAGAACGGCAAGATACACCAGTTGAAAAGTATGAATAATAGAAATAATTTGATATCTCGAGTCGTTTTAAACAACCTTTGAATTTAATCTAAACAATTTGGACATCATTCAACCAGGTTTCAACAAAGAAAAGAGTGTTTATTTACAGTAAACCAATACATTAACAAGATAAATTGCGCAACAGTCCTTCAGCAATGTTACCGCAGTGATTCAGCTATTATAGAGATCAGTACGATTAGACTCGAGGTTTGTTATTAAAAAATAATTCCTTTTTAAAAAGGGCCTATATCTGATTGTTTCCCTCGTCTGTTGTCTGTGCTATTTGTGGAATCTGTGTGTTTTTCCTGATAGGCTTTTACTTAATAGTTGAAACGCCATGACATGCCTCTAACAGTGATGAATTACAATTAATTATAATATCTATGTTTTTTTCAGGAAAATATCAAAAGATGAAAAACTATTTAAAACAGTACCGAGAAAGCTACTTATTTTAGATAGTGTTTCATCTGCTTAATTGTTTGCTGTGCTTATCGCCCCGTGAGTAGCCAGGGTCATTTTGGCCCCTTGTAGTAGTTGGTGACTACCTCACTGAACAACTGGGCCCGTCGCATGCCAACCAGAACAATTAGGGTAAAGTGTCTTGCCCAAGGACACAACCACGATAGCACAGCCTGACCTGTTTCTCAGCTTCCCGGTTTCATCTGACCATTGGTTAAACTTGTATAAGATCTCCAGTTGCCTGCTGTCTAAGACAATGGGTATATTCCTATCAATCAAATCCGGTGAAATGAAAGGACCGTAAGTAAACTCCTACATATAGTCGCCCGTTTGCCACTAGGCGTTTTGGTGAAATAATGATTTATCAATTGTTTTAATAAAACAATAGTCACGCGTAATTAAATGCCGCGCATATGCCAAGTCTAGTAAACAAACTAAAAAAATCATTAAGAATTTGTGTCGACAAGGATGTCCCTGGTGTCGATGAAAGTTTGCTATGTGGTCATTACGATTGTATTTTTGTTTTAACTTATTAAAGCTATGATAAAGAATCTTGATTGCAACATGGCAGATATTGAGATATATTATCGGTCACGGTTATATAAACGCTCAGTACCAGTGACGATAATAGCAAGGATTAGATGAGAAGGGGTTCACCGTCTGACACAACACACGAGAGTTGTCATTGTTCTATTCACATGAGAAGGGAAACAGATATATTTGTTCTCAATATGTCAAGATTAAAAAAAAAATTCTATTAATTCAATTTCAATTTATTTCAATTTCAATTTATTTATTCCAAATGCAACACAGCATATAAAAAAAATCTATTCAGGCGCACTCTTAGTAATAATAATAGTAGTGATATATAATATAAGTAATGTATATTTAAGGTAATTTAATTTGTTCTGATGTTGTTTTAGCAATGCATCTATTCCCCCCCCCCAAAAAAAATGCACACGTTTGACAAAACTTTAACATTGTATATGGCACAAAGGCCTTGTATTTTGTTGATATCAAATTACGTATTGTAATAATTAGGAATGTGTTTTTTTTTCTAAATTGCTTAAACATTTACATGTTCGCATTTGAAACGATAATGATATTCATCGCCAATGTCATAAGAACAAAGATTGCAAGTTCTATATTCTTGTGCAATCCCTATCCATCTTCCAGTTTCTATTGGATGTTCTGAACTTTGCTATGGTTTGTCTATCTTTTGGTTTTAGCTTTACTGGGTATTTTTCAAATTCAAAATTAGTTTTCAACACTACATTTTACCGTTTGAAACAAAATTCAAATATTCCAAATACATTCAGATACATGAAACTAAGTGGTATAAAGGTAGTTTGTTATCAACACGAACACCTGACAAAATCGATTTTTGTAAGCATACAACAGTAGGTACTTTTGTATGTGCAAGTTATCTAGAATGATTTTTATTTCAAACGTGTGCAAATATGTACCGCCGTGTAATCAAAAGTATAAGCGCCAACTGTTTTAAAATTCCCGTAAAAACATTACACCTCCGTTTGTTACTACATACTCTGGTGTTAATGTGGTTAGGGGTATTTTCATATCGCTTGTTTCTGCTTTGTTAGTTTATTTTTTCTCATTGGATACCTCCGCTGCGGTAGTTTTGAAGGTCAACCCCGATTGGATACGCCTGTTGTGTATACAATTCGTTTCCTCCTATCATATCCCAGTTTTATCCGATAATAGTTTTAGTAATTATCTATGTAGCGTAAATAAATCGCGTGTGTCTAACTTGTGTCAGTTTTATCCGTTTTTTAGTGTAAGGATTAAAATTCGGTAAAATGACACCCTTCTCGAGTTCTTGTGCACTGACAAATTCTTAGGTCCCTGCATTTGGGCCTATTAAAATTGATACAAACCTAAACGCACCTTTATGTATGGTTGAGATCATCCGTCCTGTTTTGTGGTAAGAACACCTACACGTGTACAGCTGTGTACGTGTGTACATAGCAAAGTCTCACATCCAAAAGTGCAGGTTGAGCAGATCTCGCTGGTAGGGGGAAACTCGGCCTGCACTACTTTTATCAAATTGATATTAAAAAAAAAGTGTATTTCATACCTACACTTTTAATGGCTAAACATTTTGACAAATTTTTATTATGATAAATAAATAATTATGATTAATATTCTTTTACTCGAGGACCCCATTGGAAATAAGCTGTGCATCGGCTTTCATGGGCAATCCTAGGTAACTGTTAGGGAAGCAAATTTATAACATGATACTTATGTCAACTGTGTCAACTATTCATTAATCACTCATCATTTTTATCTATTATGAAATTAAGAAAATATGGAAATGATGCAAATATTGTATAACATATCTGTGATTCTATTGTACTGTGGATGCTTTACCTGAATAAATATTATTATCATCCACATGACATTCTCATTGTCGGCTCAGATAGAGTGGCCTCCCCTATCAGAGCTCTTCACGCGTCGTAGGAAACCACCGTGTTGCATTGGTAAGTGGAGATTTTTATCCTCTTGAAAGTAAATTTGATACAGTATGAACGCAGACTAATAGCCACTCTCAATCCATTGAAGTGAAATAACATAAAACCAGAATAATTATAACCCAAGTGTCAAGGTAATGATTAACATACGTCTGTCTATAAAAACAAAAACTGCAGACTGCAGCGTTCTTCCAGTTTTCACCCTTTATTTCACATAAGTCATTGCGCGAGTCTCTTATAAACATATAAGATATTTCATAAACATTTAAGACATCTTATATAATTTGGTAAAATACTGGATCAACATTGCTCCGCGAATAAATGACAACTTGGCTTGCCATAAAAACCACAATCTGACTGTATTGAACCGGACTCGTTTTATAAAATAATAACATATAAGAGTACATATAAATGAGATATGTACTCTTATGTGTTATTATTTTATAAAACGAGTCAGGCACCTGTGATATAACCCATTATTTTACATAATTCCTATGCAAGAAGTGTGGCAAAAATGCATGACCAGACTGAGGTTTGAACCAGGGACCTCTGAACAGATCTATGCTCTACCAGTTTAACTACCTCGGTCGCCAATGATCCAGTTCTGCTTCACTACCAAATGTAATAGAATTGAAAAACATGTTTAAAACATTAAATTTGGTTAAACTTTACAGATGAAGGTCCAATGGCATCGGGATCAGGCACCCAGAAGGTTAATGCCAAGGGGCTGCCAGTGGACTGGGAGCTGGTGACCTCTAGTGGTCCCTCACTGGCATTTCATGTTGGGTGTGTTCTTGGTAAGTAAATGAGAACTTCATTATGGTTGAAATGTAGCCGAGTTTATTTAACTTAGTATTATAATTACCCCGTCATGGTTTCATTGTTAAACAGATTTTAATATAACTTCATATATAGGACAAGTATGAGAATAACCTCAACAACATAGATCTTCTATGAATAATTAGTATACTGAACTGGCAAATGCACACATCAAATTGAAGCTTTAACACCTGTATGATTACTCCCTTCGAGAGTTTAATTACAAAAAACAAAAATATAATCATGCTATTCTGTGAAACAAGAAGTCGCATGCATAATGGAAAAGCTGTTTTTGCAGTTTTTAAAAAAAAAAATACAAACACTACCAAATTACTTCATGTGGAAACAACATGTATTGTGATGCCGCCTGTTTCACTGTAATATTCAATCTCCTGCTTTTCTATTCAGGCAACAACTTGTACATACATGGAGGTATGGAGACAAAGGATGGCAAACAGCCATCAGATAAACTCTTTCGTTACAACTCGAGTTCACAATCTTGGCAAGAAATCAAGGTTGAAGGAAGCCCCGCCCTTAGTCACCATGCCTGTGTCCCATTGGCTGGTAGATACATGCTTCTGATTGGAGGATGGGATGGAAAATCAAGGACTGCAAAGGTTGTGGCCTTTGATGCAGAAAAACAACAATGGCTGATGCAGGACACCAGTGGTTTCCCTGGCGATGCCGGACTTAGTTCACACACAGCAACACTTTTGTCTTCAGGGGAGATAATTATATTTGGACGAGAAGGAAGTTTACGTATGCAGCGTCGTCACGGCAATAGTTATATATTAAGCGGAAGTGTACAATCAGGCCATTTTACCTTCAAGGAGTTTACAAATGTTGCTGCTTCAAGATCCGGTCATACTTCAAATATTGTTGGAAATAAACTATATGTGGTTGGAGGGAGAGAAAATAATTTCGTAGAAATTCACGACAGATTAAGAAGTGGAGAAAGTGATAATCAGAGTGTGACCACCAAACTTATGAAAATCGTTGAAAAATTATCCCCGATGTCTAAATTACCTGGTGGTCGAAAAAACCATGTTGCTATTGGTGGTGCCGGAGTACTTTTTATTCATGGAGGCGACACCTTCGATGGTAGAAGTCGTGAATCTGTTGGGGAAATGTTTCTCTTAACTTTTAAACCCACAATGCAATTCTACAAACTTGGGGATAGTTCTGTGAGACGATGTGGTCATATTTGCTGTATCATTGGTGACAAAGTAATCCTGCATGGTGGCTTAGGTGGGAAAAATAACTGTCATGTGTACAGCGACACGTTCAGTCTGGAGTTTAAATAGGAGATTAATTATACTCAATTATATGATTATAGTTGTTTCCACTTATTGCAACAATTTCAAACTATTTTTATTTTGTTGATATTGTTTTATTCTGCCCTTTATTGTCCTACTAAAAGTTATGATAATGTATTGCTGAAATAATAATCATTTCATTTTCTAAAATTTACTTATATCGCATAACTACTTTATATTATAATTAGTTGCCAGTGTCCAGCTTGACCGGGAAAATTTTATATAAGCTTTTCTTTGGCACAGTGACAATGTACAATGTATATAAACAAGAGGCGTATTGGTCCTGTATTGCTCACTTGCTTCTCATGGAACTTTGAAGTTAATCTAAGTCATTTATGCAGATGCCAGATGCTAAGCTGATAACCACTTGATTGAGTAGGCTTGGTTTATTCATTTAATTTAATTATTTTTGTAGCCCTTCATTCCAGCATACTTCTTGCCCAATATCGGGTCTCTGGGGCTAATGATTATTGAAAAGTCATTATTTAAAGATTTTGACACATTTGACCCCTTAGGTAGGTGGAATAAAAGTGCTGAATGGCATGTGACGAGCCTTTAGTATGTTGTTCAGTGAGGAAGTCACCAACTACTACAAAGAAGGAGATCCCACCTCAATATTACCCTGGCTGTTCGCAGGGTGATAAACCCAGCAAACAAACAAGCAAAGAAATTTCAAAAAGTAAAAATTTGAACAAACAACACAAACACAAATTTGATTTTTGTTGAACTCTTCATTAGAATTTCAACAGTGCATAAATATGTGGAGGGTGTGTTCTTGGTAACCCTACACATTTAGGTTCTCGGGAGTGATGACATCAGTCTACATCTCGACATAACATCCTCAGACAGGAAGTAATGTCAAACACAAAATGTTTTACAGGAAGTGACATCATTTAATTGGTCAACAAAGAAATGACACAAAGCAAATTGTTGACGTAAGTGATGAAATACAAATATTTTACAGGAAAGGACATTAGAAAGTATTGACAGGAAGTGACATCTTACAAATTGTCAATGAGAACTGACATACTAATTTATGACAGGAAGTGACATCTCACAAATTATTGACTCATACAAATTATTGACAGGAAGTGACTCACATGATACAAATTGTCAACAGGAAATTACATCATTAATTGTTGACAGGAAGTGATATCAAATAAACATTAAAACTCAATGTCCACAGGTATTGCACTTGTTTTTATGTCCAAAATAAATTAAAGAAAAACTAATGCCTAAATTTACAAAAATTGAGACATATTTTCTTCATTTATTATATTTTCAGAGGTACATTGTATGACATATATGCCTGGTTTTACCTTTTATACACGATTGTATGGAGTTCTGGAAAGATGCTACATCACCGACAGCATATATATGACTGTTCACAAAAATGCATAAAAAAGTACATGGAAATATATGTAATTAACATTAACAAATGAAAAAAAATAAAATCTAGCATCTGAAATATAATCGTTTATAGAGGCAGAGAACAATGGATTGTTATTTTTGTATGCAATAAATCATTTATTCACTTTATAAGAAAGAACAAGATCTAGCGAAGCTCAAACTTTAGGAGGGTGGCAATAGCCAAGCCCATATAACATTTGGTATTTTATATACCACAGCCTATATACTTGTTTTCACTCAATCATCATAATTATTCTGTTGGAGATGTAGCACCTTAAGGACCAATGTACAAGTCAAGATATTCTAGTAAAATTCTACACTAATAATGTACAATTTAAAACATATTTTGCAACGGACTTGGTATATCAGCTACACACACTATATACACAATATGTTATCCGACCACGGCAACATTAAAACATTGTGTGAGTACAGAACATGTTAATGAAATAATTTGTAAATAAATTGTAAGTACATTTCAAGAGACTTTGTGAGTGTTCTTATTTTTGTGATTTCTTTACATTTAAATTTTTTATGTGATGTTTTTTTTTTACTGGCCACACTCCAAATTAGTTTGGTATTTATGATTCAGCTGCATATGTCAGGATCAGGCAACAACCCAGGCAAGTCGAAGTGTCTATACCTTTCAAGTGAGAAGTCTCGGAGAGAAATCTGTAGAGGGCAGCTTTGATAAGTACATGTGTACCAATCAGATAGTTTACACTAGATTCCCGACCTGCAGTGGAGAAATCTAGAAACTGTATTTTATTGGCTTAGCAACCTGTACAAAACCATACATTCAACTTCTTTCTTTCTCTTTAAAATCATAATTGGCAACATTGCTGGGTTGAACATCCACCAAAGATTCTTTTACATTCTTCAATCAATTTCATTGGTCTTTTTCAGCAAATATAAATTTTTCATTTCAATCTAGAAAAAAAACACCTTTATTTTTAGAGAAGATAACGATAGCGCCACTACAATATTACAAAAAAAAGAAAGAAAAAAAAAAAAAAGATTTTTATTTCTGTTAATGGTTCACATTACATAAAGCCATTGCATAGAGAATTTGCATTGCACTGTCAACACACAGCTCCATATCAAAGTATGTGTACACAACTCCACAAATATGCCGAGAGGACAATATTTAATGTCATCAAAGGAAATCCTGATCAGTGTGTTCCACATTAACTTAAAAATGTACAACCATATTGCATTAACAATTATCAAGTGACATGTGCATTGCTTGCACAAAAAATAAATGAAATTGTAGTTTCTACTCGCAGAAAAATGTCCTTTAGTTATTGTAATGCTGAAATGCTCAGCTTCACTGAACATAAGTTCCTGTAATTCTTGGCCAAAAATGTTGTGGGAAAAATTTCAAGTTTTTGAGTACATTATGATTATTTCAGTGAAAATTTCAGCAAAGATACATGTACAGGTAAAATTCTGAAATTTCGGCCACCAAAACGATCCCTTGTTCATCGTGTATTTCATTATGCTGCTGATAAACCCAAATTCTATGTGAACTCTGCTGTCAACAAACAAAAATACAAGACAGAACATGGCGTCTGTATCTGGTTAGTATCTATAGAAAAAAAAATAATAAAAAGATTGATAAAGTAGGAGTAGGGGCTAATGTTTTTTTTTCATAAATACTGTCAAGTTGAAGATGCTTGTAGACTGAGGAATATTCTAATTTTGTAAATCTTTCATGCATATATAATGAGAGAAGAAACGACCACAATGGCATTTGAACCAAGGTCACCTGAACTCTTTCTAAAGCCGTAATTATGCTTACTTACCATTGCATGCTATACTATAGTACGGAAAAGTAGAGAAAAATACCAATGGCCAGAATTTGGAAAGCAAACCGAAGAACTCAAGAGCTCTAACTAGTGATAACCTAGATCAAAAGTTGATCAAATGTTTTTTGATGATTTTGATATTCTTATCGTTTCTCAAGCCTACAGTTCCCTACCTTAAACATATCAGTAGAATATGATCGTCTGAAACTCGGGAAACAATGGGTACTCGGGAAACAATGGGTCTATACTATCTAAAGAGTTTAGAGCCACACCACGATACTAATGTTCTATGTCTACAATGACAATGGGGGGGGGGGGGGGGGGGGACGACACAATGGATCACCACAACAATGTCCAACATCACAACAAAAACTTAATAGCAGTTGCAACAAAGAAAACGTAACAATGACCTGTTATAAACTCGCACAAGTCTTATCATTCTATGATTCTAGTTCGTACGCAAGCCTGCAAATCAGACTTCCAAACCACAAGAAAATAATAATATCCAATATTTGCATGACTGTTCAGCTTCTAATATATATCATGAGTCTCCAAGGGATTCCAGACAAAATGCAGCCAATGCCACTCCCATGAAATCTAAAATGATAACACAGGCCATTTTGTAAGTTTAATAAAAAGCCTAACAAAGTAATGAACATATTCACAAACAAAATCAGAAAATATTTATCTAAAAAAAAGAAAAAAAAAAAAGAAGATTTTTCGAGATAAAGGTTGGAGAAACATGCAAAACTTTATTGATTTTATGGCTATGAAAACTTTAAATTTTATATCAAAACATGAAGTTGTTGATTTTTTTTATCTATGTTTAAGAAAACTGTAAAACTTGTATGAAATATATACACATACTGTTGAGCTGTTGTTTTGAATGGGCCACATCTTTGTTGTTTTACTGTACGCAAAAAGCATGAATTTTTCCATAGGAAATTTTGAAACAGACTTATAATAATTTTTGAGGTACATGTACATGTAGGTACAGGAATTCATTGAAAATAACGACTTATAAACAGTAATGTTACAGTGTTCTAAGGTCAAATGTGAAATCATTTGCTGTATAACTTCCCATTTCTGATCATAAAACTAGTTTGATGAACATTCTTAACATATGGAAATTTGTTGATTCAAATCATATCATAGGAATGAAATGTTTGTCATTGGGAAGTTAATTTAACAAATTTGCAAGAGTCAATTGTCATGGATTTTAATAGAAAAGAACACTTGTTCTTTCCACTAACACTGATACAAAATACAGTGAGCCATTCCTCCAATGAAGACCTGACACATCACAAAACTGTGGCATGATAACATCACATTGTATAGGTATAGACATGTACACTGTACATGGTACAGTGAAAAAAAAACCCCAGTATGACTCCATGGTCTTTTTTCATCAATATGCGACTATCACAGATACGCACTATCTAAACAGATCTTATATACTTTTTGCAGTCTTCCTCAGGCAACCTCCATTGGTTAATTAAAGTTTTTTCTGTGTTATCAAAAGTTAAAATCTGAATTTGACAATCAACAACAAGATGTTTAAAACATAATGGGACATTTATGCCTGTTGATTTTTTTTCCAGCTTGCTATATTAAAGAAACTCTTCACAGACCTTTGATTTCCTACCGACTCCATCACTCCTACTCCACAAAAAAGCGTAGCACTATGGTATTGTTTGATATTGGTGTAGTGCCACCTAGCAATACCGATCAAGAGTTATCATTCCTGCTGTGGAACTCTTATATCATAACTGTAAACTGTAATATTTTAGGACAATTTTGAAACAAGTTCTATCAACTTATATTAAATCATGCTTGATGGAAGCGCATGAGGGGTCTTACTGTGGGAGGAAACCGGAGTACCAGGAGAAAACCAACAAAGTGAAGCAGTTGACTCCTTTACCATCTGGTCTGATCGCGGGTAATAGCTCTATCCTGTACCTTGTGGTATCTGTATAAGACCATGATTCTGTGAAACTGAAAGTTTGGTGAAGAAATGCTTATCATTTGACTGCTGTAAATTAACAATACAAAGAGACCTACAAGTTGATTTTACCCAAAGTTTTTAGCAACATACAAATGATTATCCATATACATAACATATTTTGGAAGAAAAGTCATAAAACACTGGCTTGATGATATCCCACACAGGTGTTACAAATTGATCCATGTTTAAAATCATAAATTCATTTTCTACAATATTGAACCATTTCTTTAAAAGTAGCAGGTTCAAAACTTGAATGTGTAGTTTGCAAGAATATAAACAAATATTTTTTTCAATTTCATTACAAAGACTAGATAATGTGCACGCTTGTTTGTTTGTAACAAGGCAAACTGTATAGCAGGTAGATTCTATTAGTTTCACTGACATATTTACAAACATTAAAATAACATTGATTTGCTTCTCAATCATTCACATAACTTTACGATAAAACAAACTGGTTTCCATAATATATTTGAATTATTTTACTTTTGGTATACAAAAAAAAATCAAAAAAAAAAATCAAAAAAAAACCCCCCCCCCCCCCCCCCCCCAAAACTATGAAACAAGGGCATCATAATGAAACTGTCGACAAATATGGTTATAGACAGCCATATATAGTCATAGCCATTCCATTCTGGATTCTAATTAAACGAGCATTAAAAGAAAAAAAAAGAAAATCTGTACAGAGTTATCCCCCTTGAACATATCAATGCAATTTTAATAGATCTAGATGTTACATGGAAGCATGCATTATGTAACTGTTGAAGGTCAGGGTCACCAGCTTTTATATCACAATCATAATTTAGCATATGGCTCATGTAAACAAATGGTAAATCATGATCAAATATTGAAAGTTAAACGCAAAACACTGATTGAAATATCTCCTCGTATGAACCAATACCAACATTTTAATAGATCACAATTTAAAAACTGTGTACCTTGTTATCCTTTGAAATAGTCATTCCCACTAGGTAGGAAAATCTCAAGTTAAACAATCAATATTACCATAGCAACAGACATCAAAACAATCAATATTACCATAGCCATGGTCATCAAGGAGTTCAATACAGACATCAAAACAGTGTTTTAATATATTATCATCTAGCCATCTTATGACTTCATAATTAAGCATACATTATGTACATCCCTGAATCTAATTCACAGAATTTCAACTCATCACAATGTCAACCAATCAGATTATCACAATTTCTCTAGCCCGAACCCCACACAGTGATTATCAACCAATCAGAATTCACCATGAACTTAACATCAGTCAAACATATTGAACAATCTATTAAATATACAGTTTGAATTACAAATGTATATCAATCACTTTTCAGAAACTTCTGAAAAGACACACACCGCTAAAATGTTCCAATGAAACCATTGTTAAAATAAGTTTGAAAATGAAATTGCATTATCAAACAGAAACATGAGTTTTAAAATATTTTGTCTGAACATGTGATAGTAGTTATAGTATGAGGAAATTACATTTCCTATGTTATTGGAGATAAGTGTTTCTCAATACCAGGTAACCCGTCTGTGGGTTAGCCCTAACACATATGAAGATTTACTGGAACAATCTAGCCAAGCACTGGAAATCTTATCTTTACTTGGGACTGGTTTCTACAAGTCAACAGTTTTTATGTGGAATACATTTAACACAATGGAATCGTTGTAGCTGATTCGCCAATGTCAACATATTTGGCAGTGATGGCATGATATTGATATAATATCACAATTTGCTGGATCTATGTTCTCGCCTAGTGTCAGAAGATGTCGGGACACTTGGACCAGTCTCGATCCCAGTAGTTGCCTTTAAATAACCAGTCCTCTTTGCCGGTGTGAGGGTTCGTTCCACACTTGAAAAATCTGCAAGAAGTAATCAGAAAACTTTTAATTGTTGTTGTAAGGTTTATTAAACAATTATGAATTTCACCAAAAACTTTCAAATATTAATTAAAATTTCTATTTCTGTTCAGCTGATCATTGTTGCACATTCTTTGACCTACATATGATAAGCCGTTTTTATATGTTAAATAGTTTTTTGACATAAAAAGATTTTGACAATTAAATCAAAAAGATTTCAGCTTTAGTTAGAAAATTTACATTTATTTCACTAAAGCTGATATCATTTTAACTTATCTAAAATTTCTTTAAAATAAGTCAAAATGTTGTTAACTTATAAGCTTAAAAATACATGTTGCAAAAAGATTTTTTAGCTTATGTCAAAACTGTTTTTTATTTCAGTCAAAAAACTTTTTAACTGAAGCTAACAGGTAATGAATATCAAAACAACTTGCCTTACACACACACACACACACACTAGATTTGGTTGCCATTTAATCATTATACCTGCTGAGAAATTGAGTTGAAACTTCTTAACATTGATGAAAATGACAAACACCCCTAATACATAGATTTATCAAAAACATTTTCTTGTTGATGGACAGTAAATTTGGATAATTTTGTAGAATAAATAGCCAATTCTCAAAATCTGATAATAAGATAGATATTTTGTTTTTTTTCTCATAAAGAATGGATAATGGTATCAGATCAACATCGCTTTTCTGAATGTTGGCAAACATGAACAAAAATGCTTCTACAACTTTTAAAAACTTCTAAGTTATCTCCCTTTTCACAAATATCAAATTTCTTACACCGGTATCCATTCATCCTTCCTTCGTTTCCGTTCTTTTCGAGCAGATCTTTGTTTTTCCTCTATTCTGTTCTTTTCTGCTGCAGCAGCATCTGTAAATGTAAGACATCATATCATTATGTTACAATGTTGTTTGGCAGACACATGTAAAACATTGAAGTCAAATTTCTAAAAGTACATTAAATATTTTCGGAAAATAAAATATTCTGACAGACCTTCCTTTATAAATTCTGAGAATTAGAGAAGAGCTTGATATTTATATAAAAAAAAAAGAAAAACAAAAGAAGAAAAGTTACATTATGAATTATAATTCATGAAATCAATTCATTTTGATCCAAACAATGAATTAGACTCCATCATACAGCTGTTTTGTCCTTCTTGGACAAACTTAATTTTAAAATATCTTTACAGGCATTGGCAGATGTTAAAGTTTATACGGAGACCATTGAAGCGTGGCATTTTTCTTTTTACACCTTTCAAGTACAACCTAATTTGTTACAAAAACAGTTGAAACAAATTGGTAGATTACACAACAATTGTACAAACTAACCGATCTGCCCCTCCTCCAGAAGACGAATATCTGGCCGGAAACGGGAATCAGTTGGTGCTAGTTGTCCTGCTGTTTCGGGATTCAACTCATTCAAGGCCATGGCAAACAATGTAAAACTGAAATACTGAAAACACAAGAAAACCCTTTATTTATTTTACAACAACTGCGAAACAAGTTGTAATAACTTATGTCTTAACACTTAATGGACAGGATGGAAGCATGTGAGGGGGTCTTACTGTGGGAGGGAACCCGAGAACCTGGAAAAACCCCACATGGTCAGAAAGTGACCCCGTACCTTTTCACGTCTGATCGAGGGAATCTAACTATGACCATCTAGGTGATAGACGACTGTGTTACAACTGCGCAACCCAATCACAGAAATGGTAATTCTACACAATATAATTTGTTCTTCACATTTACCTTAACTTTTCTTTTGGACCTATTCTTGATGATTTTATGTCGACGATCATGTCCTACCGTAATATATTTGTGACCTTTTGGAAGTAGCAGACTACTTTCTTTACTTCAAGTTAATATTTTGATACAAAAGGTGATAATGTTTAGAAAACAATCTGTTAATGTATCATTTCTGTTACCTGTGTGGATTTTTCTGGCCGTGGGTGAATCGTCCATATACACTCCTGTCCAGGAATGTGCAGGTCGTATGTTGATAAACGTTTTGCGGAAATGTCATCGTTAACATCTGAACTCCCACTAGCACCATTGGACTGCAATTATATCAAATTTAATCGACATGAGTTCAGCAACTTTAGCATCTTTCTGTTTGAGTCTGATGCTTTGTGCGGTTGATTGGTAGTGGTTGGTCGTTAATCAAAATAATAGAAAATTAGTCAAAAAAAAAAAAAAAAAAAAAATCATCGATGGCAATGTTGAAAAGTCAATTAATCCAAACTTTCTGAAAGTGTTTGTTTATCTTAACTTCATGTACTTTTGTCATGTTACCAAACCAATAAGTACTTGATCTTATATTTTACTGATATATTCATAGGTCGTTTACAAGCGATTAAGGAGATTTATAATATACAAACAGTCGTTAAATGTTTTGTTTGTGTTCAACATTAAAGATATTGATAACAAAGGCTATGACATTAATAAATTTAAATTTTGAAATGTTTCTATGTGACTGAAATAAAACTCACTTTGGCAGAATGACTTGGTGATGCAGTTGATGCCGAATTTTTCATGTGATCATCATAAACAGCAGCATCAAGCATGAAGAGATCGTACACCCAACTCCCGTACAATGCCTTCCTCTTCACCTTGCTGAAATAACAATACTTCCATTGTCATCCTCAGTCACCATGTTAATCATTGTGTTCTATCATTGTAGTTATAAGCCCATGCTCGGGGATAAGTCCACCCCAACATTTTTCAAATTTTCTCTGCATAGGCCCATATTCGGGAATACTATCACCCACTTTTGAATGTCTTATCCAAAATAGAAAAAAAAAAAATAAAATAAAATAAAAAATATTTTTCAAAATGAATATTTTCTGTAAAAAGCGATCTTTTCTATGAAAAAAAAAGAAAAACAAAAAAGAAGATGTTTTCCGGAACGAAAAATGATTTTTTTTCCTCCAAAAAAATCTTTTTAGAGTGATCATTGAAATAACAGACATCTTAAACTTAAACCTTATCTCTTTTTCCTATTTTGAACATTTCCTTTTTCATTGCAATGCCCAATGGACAATACAGGATCGGAAAATTACACATCAACAGTGTAATGGCATACAACGGACAACGGATTGACAGGGTAGTTCCTAGTTGATATTCCGAGTGTATTTCTCTGTATCCAACTGAAATATGCAAACACGCCACAGTGTTTTATAGAAGATTTAAGTTAGAAACTCTTTGTATCAAAGTACACGTACAGCATTAATAACACATACTTTCTAAATCCGCGTTACAGAAACAAATTTTTCTGTTGTCTGTGCTGCATTGTGTATGCAAACATGGCAGCCATGCTTGGACCGGAGTTTGTTGTACAATATCCAACCTATTTATTTTTGAAATAGCGAGTCACAATTCATGTCTAGTGCCTAACCAATGTCATGATGTGACAAATAGGTATAATTTCGAACAGTTTGTGATAGCCTGTACAAAACACAGACCATATCAGTATCATCCCATGGAGTGTGTAGCCTACCGTAGTCCCAGTAGTGCCAGTAGACAGATGTACTGTGTATTCTACAAAATATTTCTTAGTTCTTAAACTATTACCTATATGTACCTGTGTGAAAATAAAACAAGAAGAAAATGGTTCGTAAATTTCCATTTGTCTTCACAAGTTATGCAGTGACTGAACAGAACACATTTTCTGAGCCTTGTAACTTATGATTTTAACTGTCATCTGCACTTGGTTGACATGATCCGAATGGAATATGTCGAGTGATCGGACTATCCTCTGCCATATTATAATCCAAGATGACAGCCAAACATTTTCCCTCTTATGCAGTGTCTTATCTGAGGATAAGCTCCCCCCCCCCCCCCCCCTCCCTCAGCTTATACCTGGTAAAATACAGTATCATTAATATATTTACCCAGCAGAACCCCAGAACAATCTGTTTAGTGTTAGTTTTCATTACCTTAAAATAAGCCCCGAACTAAGCCCATCAAAGTCTGCTGCAGTTTTCATTACCTTAAAATAAGCCCCGAACTAAGCCCCTCAAAGTCTGCTGCAGTTTTCATTACCTTTAAATAAGCCCCGAACTAAGCCCATCAAAGTCTGCTGCAGTTTTCATTGTCCTAGAATAAGCCCCAAACTAAGCCCATCAAGGTCTGTTGCAGTTTTCATTGTCCTACAAAACGCCCTGAAATAAGCCCATCAAAGTCTGCTGCAGTTTTCATTGTCCTAAAAATAGGCCCTGAAATAAGCCCATCAAAGTCTGCTGCAGTTTTCATTGTCCTAGAATAAGCCCTGAACTAAGCCTATCAAAGTCTGTTGCAGTTTTCATTGTCCTACAAAAAGCCTTGAAATAAGCCCATCAAAGTCTGCTGCAGTTTTCATTGTCCTAAAATAGGCCCTGAAATAAGCCCATCAAAGTCTGCTGCAGTTTTCATTGTCCTACAATAAGCCCAGAACTAAGCCCTGAACTAAGCCCATCAAAGTCTGCTGCAGTTTTCATTGTCCTTAAATAAGCCCTGAACTAAGCCCATTAAAGTCTGCTGCAGTTTGTAATTAACACCAGATGATCCACAGTACTTTTGTTCTTCACCTAATTATGCTAAATATACTTACTTTTTATCATATATGTAGCCCTCAACTTTGTGTAAATCTTTCCCGAACCAGCCAGACTGTTTGAAGTTGAGTACACTCTTCCATCCCGTTTTGTGACACAAAATTTCCATAACACCATACTGGAAAAAAAATAAAAAAAAATATGAATATATCATAAACATTTTTCTGGTGCAAGCACTCAGATTTTAGCCAATAACCAAATCCAACCAGATTGGCACAATGATGACAAAACCAAATGACTTTACAAAACAATATACCTATACACAAATGGCAATAAGTGCTATAAGAATTTAGCAGAATATTATCAGCGTGAAAATCGGTCAAATAACATTACCGCTAAGATAGACACATTTGCAGTGTGATGTGCCAAGTATTACTTCAACCTTAAAACTTGTTTCCCCATAAGGACAACATATGTCGCTGGACATTCAGGCTTGTGTCATAGCATGTCATTATGGGGAATGAGATATTATACTTTATTTGGAAGAGAGATCTGAAGTCTTTTGTATAACTTACATGAAATATTTCTCATGTGTGAACATTCATTATGTTTTTGAGTTTGATATGGGCCATCTGTTGTCTAAAATGTCTAAAATAAAGACTTTTTGAGTTTTTTGGGGGGGGGGGGGGTGGAGGTTGGGTGGAGACACAACGTCCCTCTAGGTAGAATTCGGTACTGGTCTTGATGAAACAGCCGTGGATCCTAGTAGATACCGAGGTCTCACATAAAATCCAGGTAATAAGTATAGCAAGAGTGAGTCCAACACGGTGTTTCTTCCAAAAATTTATTCCTGCAGTTGTTTACATGTTTCGACTGTTAGACAGTCGTCATCAGAATGGTTCTGATGACAGTCGTCATCAGAATGGTTCTGATGACGGCTGTCTAACAGTCTAAACATGTAAACAACTGCAGGAATAAATTTTTGGAAGAAACACCGTGTTGGACTCACTCTTGCAATACTTATATCATTTATATCAACTTATATCATTTATATCAACTTATATGATCTATCTGGATGGAAGTCCATGAAGGGTCTTCGTATAGGAGGAAGCTAGGGTATAGAGAACACCAAGGTGGTCAAAACGGTGATCTTCATACATTTTCAGTTCAAATAAGGGATTCCAACCCTGACCTACATTGTTTACAGGGGTAGAATTTAACTTTTTTAGTAACTCGCACGTTGTTGCGAGTGGATACAATTTTAACTCGCAAAATTACAAGCTTACTCGCAATTTTGAAATTATGTGTTAACATCAAATATAACAGATGTTTTATGATAAATAATCTTTACTTGCTTCAAATAAAGTTTTTATTTGAGACAAAATACAATTAATCTTTTTGTTTTTTGTTTTCAATGAATATTAAAGGATTTTGATTCTATATATTTTTTTAATTACATGTTAATAATTTTTTTTCAAGAAAAAAAAAATCAGTCATTTCATTTGATTTAATCATGTATGATTTCTCATAAAATCTTTGACTAATAATGAAATAAGTATTAATAAAATTCTATCTAATTAAAATGCTATTCCCTGTCCATCATGATTTTACAACATAGTCTACACGTGATTAAAAAAAAAAACGAATTTTTCGTTTAAAAATTTCATTTTGTTTTTGTCATATCTGAAGTTGACTTGTTAAATTAGAAAATGGACAAAACAGTAAGTACTGATAGAATTTCAAGTAAGAACAAAACATTTACCGATGATGTTGTATTTTCAAAGCGAAACGTGCTTTGTTTCTCGGAAACTCTCGTTTCTTTTCCATTACAATATATTCATGTATATCGTAGTCTTTGAGACGCTTGAAACTAACGAGTGCTGTGTACAAGCGTCACCAAGATAATGCATTGTCTGTGTGTTGGTTTTTGTTTCAAGTTTTCGTCGATGTTTTACTATGTGTGTCGGTTTTACCAGGATTTATATGCACTCGCAGAAAAATGCAAGTACCACAATTTTCTACTCGCAAAATGAAAAATGAGCTCGCATTTAGTGAGTGTGCGAGCGTTAAATTCGAACGCTGGTTTATACTCTAACAATTGATCATAGTTACAGTTATATCCCTATATTTCTAAATGCTAACAAGTAACTTAATGTCAATTACTCTTGTTGGCGCGGATAGAAATGTGCAAGGGGGAAACCAGAGTATCTAGAGAAAAGCCACATGGTCGGGCAGGTGACTCTCATACCTTTCATGTCCGATCTGGGATTCAATTAAATCCCGTCCTACATGTCTATATTTTCACTACTGATCACAATTAATATCAATGCATTTTTTAATTCTATCAGTTAATGTATATTAATTACACTCGTTGACCCAGGTAGAAGCTCGTGATCAGGAGTCTTACTGCAGGAGTAAACTAGAGTATCGAGAGAAAACAAATGTTGTCCGAGGAGCAGCTAGTTGACCTACATACCATTTAACATCCGATCGGGGATTCAAACCCTTGTCTACAGTGTTTAATACATTCTACTTACTACTAGTCATAATTGATATCCTATATTCCTGAATGCTATATATAGATCATTAACTTGGAAGCACTAACCTTATATATCTGTCAGAGAAGATTGTCTATGACATCTGGTATAAAGGATCACTTGGATATGATTAACTGTTTTCATCAGTACCGTATACAGCAATAATGACATATTAAAAATGACATGTATTTAATATTTCTATTTAAAAATCACAAAAAAAACCACGGGCTTACTATGACAGTATTATATAAGGCACTGATTCAGGAGAAGAAAATACCAGTAAAGCTTGTATTCCTGCTTAGTAAACCTACTAAACTGTTTCATTCCAATCTAATTAAAATATAGATGGTCATTCTCACTAGTACGTTACATGAACATCTAACAACATATCCCTTAAGGGGTCACGTCAGGGTGACCTTTTGGATTAGCCAATCAAATGACTACTTCCAGAATCTTGGAAGTGACTTTTATTTGTCTGAATTAGCATGACTAAAGTGCATAGCTTGCATAATCTGTCAAATTGTCATTTCATCCCAGCAAGCATATAGCTACATGTATATACATGCTGTGCCGAAATGGTTTGCTTCGATGACATCGACAAATTGACGATTCGCCCTGAAAGTGAAATAAAAGGTCACCCCGACGTGACCCCTTATGGGATGTTGTTTGATGTTCATGTAACGTAGTGAGAATGACCATCTAGATTTTAATTAGATTGTGTTTCATTCTTGCAACATTATTGTTGAAAGTCTGATGATGTTCTCCTTCAAACAGTTCAGGTAATAATTGTAACACAGGTATGTTTAAGAACTAGCTGTTTTAAAAAGGCCTTTACTTACAGTCAAACATTAACAGATATGTTTGATTGATGAAGTTTTGAGGGTACAAACAAAATTTTAATGATCTCCGTCTTATCATTAAAGCTGTCCGTCGTGGTTTATACCCGGTAACAGTGTGGTAGAAACTATTAAATATTCAAATTGAATTTTTCAAGATGGGATGGTTTCATGTTTTTAGTCAGATTGTAAAATATTTTTATTTCATTTCATACACTTCAATTGTGAAATGCAATATCTATGGAAATAGGGCCCATCATTAAATCCTTGTTATTTAAGAACTTGAAATTAGTATAGTTTGCTAGCTAACACTCTATTAGCATGTATATTTATAAACATTACCTCTCTCATGTTTTTTTTTTACATCTGTTTACACTACACTTCTTTATGATGACTATTTCCGACAAAGCTCTTTTACCATGTCACGTTCCATTCTTAACGGTTCTTTGGAATAGATTTTCTGTCTTTCTTGATAAATTAATATTTCTTTCAAATATTCTGTTGACACGTGAGGTACTTAAGTTATAGTTCATTCCCTGAGGAGCAATTCTCCGAAGTGTTTTTACATACGGTAATGGTGTAAACATTGTATCAACCTAGACTACGACTCGAATACCACCCTAAGCTGTCTACGACTCTAATACCACCCTAAGATGTGGCTATAACAAAAGCAGTATGGCAATAAAACTATTTCTACCACAATATGCCATGTTATTCCACTCTCAAGCCATTGTATAAATGTGCCGACTGTTGGATAAATATATGTTATATACCACTAGTGGTATATGATCTTCCGGTCTTTTGATTGGTCAAGAATTCATACTTTGACCCAAGCTACAATTGTTATTGACGTCATCAATAATCACATGACGTCACATCACCGGGTCCCGGACGTCACCGTACACTTTATTTGCATACACGAAAATATACTTTGCCACGTTTCCCTTTGATTCAAGCCAATATTATTGTGGTAGAAACAGGTCACACGGCTTGTGATTGTTGGATATGGAATTTATTTCACACGAGTAAGTTTTTTTTTAAAGTTACAAAAGACTCGAGCTTTAGCTAGCTCGAGTCTTTTGTAACTTTAAAAAAATAACTTACTCGTGTGAAATAAATTCCATATCCAACAATCACTCATTGTGTAACCTCTATAAGTTACCTCTTCTTAAGGACATGCGAGCAGAATATATTTATATAGCATATACATGATTCAATACCCTGAAATTTTCTATTTCTGAATAACATGCATTTAATAGATATAATATATTTAAATGTTCCAATTTTGGAAATTATAAATTACATGTGTATTTTTTTGGGATATTATACTCAGATGTTCTATTTTTGGATATCAGACCTATAGGTACACGTTCTATTTTTATAAATATAATCACACATTCTATTTTTAGATATACAGTGCATTTCGCTTAATTGGGTTGCCTATTTGTGGGGGCTTTCACATGATTAACCAACTTATGCAATAAGCCGAAATGCACGTTGCCATCTTGGATTTGGTTCGTAATGGTTGTCTAATGACTTGGGTCGATTTTAGATGAAAATATTTGCGTTTATTATTGTTAATAAACAGTGTTTTTGTTTGTCCTTTTACTGATGTCAAATTGTCAGATTACTATTCTTTATTGTATAAAACTATGTGTATTAAAATAATAAAACCTTACAGCTTGTTTGTTTTTTGTATACTGGGTGACTCGCCTACATCTACAACTCAAATCCCGAATGTTTATCAGAAGCATTCTATCAAATCCCGAATGTTTATCAGAAGCATTCTTTTGTTCGCTATGAAGTTTTTAATATTCCATTTCATTTTCAATTGCCAATTAGCACAGAGAAACCAAGTTTATTTGGGTCGTTTCCTTTGGTATAGATACGGCCTTGACACTGACCATGGCGGTCACTGATAAAACAACACAAAATCCAATTTGGTGTTTTTATTAACCAGTTCTATTAAATCCTTACCCCGAGTAGGAAGTATAAGCTAACGTCGGGCGTCTGTCCTTTTATCTGCTCGCTACTGTTTAATAACTCACCTATGTACTGGTGTCGTCACATTTCCCCGTGGCGAACCCCTAACTTTTAATCTGCTACAGTTAACAGATAGCAGTGATATCAATAGGTCTGTAGCAATGTCAGACCCAGGTCAAAACCTATTGTTTTGGTTTCTGCTTCGAAGATTTTACATCCCAGAATTAAGTGATGACATTCGTGAAAATTGGAGCATTTCCATTTTTTTTTGTCAGATTGTCGTAGACGAATAACCGAAAATACAACTTTTCCAACCCAATTAAATGATTTTTTTAAACATGATTCAAGAGAAAATGGTTTTGGTTTTTGAATTTTCACTGTAATAAACAAAATACCCTATTAAGCATTACCCGATTAAGTGGAAGGTACGGTTCTTTTTTTAAACTATATGTTCTGTTTTTAGATTATACTTAATTACATGCTCTTTTTTTAGATTTTACTTTGTCTATGTTTAGATACTCACGTGTTCTATTTTTCGATAAATACCTGTTCTATTTTCACATTATATTTATATATATCATCTTCTATTTTTATATTATACTTGCCCATTCTATTTTAAAATTATATTTATCATCTTCTATATTTAGATTATACTTGCCCATTCTATTTTTAGATCATACTTACATGTTCTATCCAGATCTTGCCAACAATGACATTGTGAACACAACAGTTGACATTCGACCACGTATACACCTCTCCGTGTCTGCAAAACAAAAGGTCAAGGTCAGGTATACAACATAAATGAACTGTCTGGTTTCTTCATTTATGGTTACATGACAAATGCTTCATGCCAATAACGTTTTTATTTTTACAGCTTTGTCTAGACATATCACACAGTGATCTAGATCATTCCCCACAGACATACCTGCTGTGTAATACAATCCTTACCCCACAGACATACCTGCTGTGTAATACAATCCTTAATCTGTATAAGTGATTAGCAGCTCAATATAATTTCCAGTTTTACGAACATCACAAGAAATCCCAGCATGATGTTAAAGATTCGTGAACATCCAAACATAAAACTTGTAGTGGCATTGACATTTAGTTATCATATTTATCCTGCAATAAGCCCAGGGGGCCGCACCTGATCTCTGACACAAAGTCATGTCAAAGAAATATCACTTATTGTTATTTCTACAGAACAGCAATAGAAATGAATGGGCCAATATCACTTCTAGTCACAGGCTTATTGCCAGATAGATTTCAGTACATTCTTGGGTCTTAGCAAAAAGGATGGGAACATTTTTTTTTCTGTCTCTTTTCTTCGGTTAGTTAGTTATAGATTCTTAATGAACCATCAATGCCATAAAGGTCATTAGGGCCAAAAAAGGTCACACACACAAGATACAGTTGTGAGCGGTCAATCAGTTTGAATACAGAAAGGAAAATTATTCAGCAAAAATTCATCTTAAGCAAGTGGCCTTGACCTTTGATGAACTATGCCAGAATTAGGAACGAGGTTCTTTCTCTTTCATTTGTGCAATTGATGGTCCTTACCGGTAGATCAAAATCAGGACAAGGAATGTAAGATGGCCAGAAGGATTTCATGATTGATGTATTCCAAAATAATGTTGGGTAATTATACTGTATTTATCTGAAAAGAAGCCCCCTTCTTCATTTTTTACAGAAAAATAAATTTCAAAATAGCAAGCGAACAGTGGTTCACCATAGGAGAGAGCCTGGGCTCATTTGAGGTTAAATATGGTATAGTAATGATGTTTAAATTGCAACATTAGAGGAATTAGCAGACATCATGATAAACATCGGAGACAAATTACCAAGGTTCACAAAAACTGAGTGATATAAATCGATCCCAGCACATTTCAGAATTATTTGAAGTATTAATTTGCTTCATTGAATGAAGACAAAATCAAATTTTTAATTGTATTCAAGGTCAACAATTTCATCGCTCCACCATACAAAACCATAAGTATTACAAGGAAACCTCATAAACCCTGAAAATAATCATTCTCTTTTTGCTTTTGACATTACAATCCTACACTTTAAGAAATTAAGTTACATCACCAAGTCTAATTCCTATTCCAGAAGCCTATGAAGTTAGTGAAATAAATCCTCTTTTCTATAGTCAATACCGCTAGCATGATATCATTAACAGTTAATTACCTTCCCAGAATCTGCGGAAATAAAAATATTTAACACCAGCAGAAGAGATGAATTTTAACCATTTGCAACGTTGTGTTCACAATGCAAACCACCTGCATGTGTAGAACTGTGATATTACAACACCTGCATGTGTAGAACTGTGATATTACAACACCTGCATGTGTAGAACTGTGATATTACAACACCTGCATGTGTGGAACTGTGATATTACAACACCTGCATGTGTAGAACTGTGATATTACAACACCTGCATGTGTGGAACTGTGATATTACAACACCTGCATGTGTAGAACTGTGATATTACAACACCTGCATGTGTAGAACTGTGATATTACAACACCTGCATGTGTGGAACTGTGATATTACAACACCTGCATGTGTAGAACTGTGATATTACAACACCTGCATGTGTGGAACTGTGATATTACAACACCTGCATTGCTTTTACATCACACTGCCACATCTTAAGGTCGACCCATACCCCATTATATGAAGTAAAGAAGGATATGGAGCCTGCATTGGACAAGCTAAAGGGTGGCAGAAAGATGGACAGAAGAAAAAGAAACCTCGATCAACACATCCTTCCCTGGTCCTGGGACTAATAAGGACATGCAGATTTGTTAACTAGAAAATCTCTAAGACATAAATGCTCCCCACTGCCACTTGACATCATGGAAACACAGTTTGGTAAGGATCGCATCAGCAGTTCCTGAGATTAGCTAGTTACATTGCATCGGGACGGGACGGTATGGACATGGATAACACTATACACACCCCATTTCATGGCGGAGGCATAAAAATGATGATAGTCTATGTAAGGGATGATTTGACAACATGTGATGACCTACCGTGTCAGTTCCAGTGTAATCGTGCCTTTTGGATTGATCTCAACTGACTTGCCCCAGAACTTCAGCTTGGGGTGGATGGACCCGTGGATCTTGAACTGTTTAGAATCCACGAGGAAAGCACTTACAGGTGGATGGTGGCTCACTTGTTCCCCGACCAATCGGAACCCAAGATCAGCTCTAAAAATGTAACATCATACTATAACTTTTTCGTCGACAAATCAGAATCTCTAAAAAGTAAAACATCATAAATTCTTTTTCATCAACCCATTGGAACCAGAAATACAGCTTCAGCAAATAGGAACACAGAACTCATTAACAAAATATATTACTGGTTAAATGAAACTACTTCCAAGGACTCAAGTGAACCTACTTCCTCTTTGCTCATTTCCAAATGTATACTAACAGATGAATTAGCAGGCCTAAATGCCTGTCAGAGAACAATAAACCGAAACTATAGCCAAATCATAATTCAGTGGAATGTTTTCCAGTGGGAAAAGCGATAAAATGAAATTACCACTAAAATATCTACTTTTACAGTAATTACCTGTTTAATTCAAAGGTCTCCCCTAACAGTGGGTTGAAGGGTTTCCCGATTCTGTCCCAGTTAGAGGAAATTGCTGATACTGCAAAAGCTGACACATACTGTAAAACAAGATGATTCATTTCAGTAATTATCCCTAAAAGCTGTCCAAATTATAAAGATTACTTAAATATCATAATGTAATTTACTTCCTAATTATAACTTGAAACTCTGTTTTTCTTTTCATTAACTCTGTAACAACTCAATCAAGTGTCACAGCATGATTTTATCAATTTACGTTTTTATAATTAATATCTTTTTTTTTCTTTTTTGTAAAGAATGCATTTGATTCATGAACCAATATTTTCCAAAATTCTGAATTTTTTTTCTGCTCAATCAATTTCTTAAAGTACAATCTACTTTTCCTTGTCCAATTAAATTTTAGTGTGCAATTATTAAGTTTTTATGATCAGGGCCCAGCATCTGGATATGAAGCAATTTTTTTTCATTATAAAATACATTGTTAATCCATATTTATACCTCTTTAAACACCAAAGGGGGAAACAACCTTTCCGATTTACGTAATATTTGATTCTGAGGATACTTCATAGCAAATCAATCGTTCAAATGGTTCATTGATTTGCGAAGAATATTATTTTCAAGACTGAAACACAAAAAACATTTTGAAATCTTCCTTTCAGCATCCCGGAGGGCTATATTGTCTTCCAAAATCCTTAAAGCAACTAAATACGTCTTAGTGAATAAATATTATAATTATTGGAAATTCTTAAATAAAAAACAAGATGATTCAATACTTTTGAGTTAATTATGAAAAAAAATATAATGGAATTAAGAACATTTTATTTAAATCTTTTCCCAATAGACTGATGATTTTGTTTTTTGTTCACAATAGACTGATGAGCAATGTACATGAAAACTTAATATATATCACCTTTTCATGAAAAAACAAGAGATCCCAGAGGGATCTTGGCGCCCACCATTGAATGATCTTTATAGGTTCCATGTCAGATTGATCTTTTCTCTACTTTTCCCTTCCTCTAAGTCTTACTAATCTGTGTAAATTCAGAAACAGCCCTCTAGTACTTTTCAAACAAGGGGAACCTATATATAAAATTTACGATTTAGCAATAATGGCTGTCTGTTGTTTTCGGATTGGTCCCAAAATGCAACACCAGGGACCATGGGGAACCTACATATGAAATTTGAGAAAGATCCCTTTAGTACTTTCTCAGAAATAGCGATAACAAACTTCAATTGTCAAAATACAAGATGGCTGCCTGTCGGGCAGGTTGTTTTCTGACTGGTCTCAAAATCCAATATGCATAACTAGGCACCAAGGGGAGCCTACATATGAAATTTGAGAAAGATCCCTTCAGTACTTTCTCAGAAATAGCGATAACAAACTTCAATTGTCAAAATCCACGATGGCTGCCTGTCGGCCATGTTGTTTTCCGATTGGTCTCAAAATGCAATATGCATAACTAGGCACAAAGGGGAACCTACATATGAAATTTGAGAAAGATCCCGTCAGTACTTTCTCAGAAATAGCGATAACAAACTTCAATTGTCAAAATCCAAGATGGCTGCCTGTCGGCCATGTTGTTTTCCGATTGGTCTCAAAATGGGAACCCACATTTTAAAAATTTTAGAAAGATCCCTTCAGTACTTTCTGAGGATTAGCGATAACAAGAATTGTTTACGGACGGACGGAGGGACGGACGGACGGACGGACGGACGACGGACCACGGACGCAGGGCGATTTGAATAGCCCACCATCTGATGATGGTGGGCTAAAAAGAAGCTTCAAATGATAGATGACTGGCAGGTGTCATTGATAAAACAGGATACTCTTCTGAAACACCTGGTTTTATTCTCCTTGTACTTTATCGTGGATATCTGTGGTAATCTATAGTTTTTGTTCTTATGTTGCCCTCGTTTTGTCTATTTTGGGTCAAAATTACAGATTCATTTGAATGTTCAGGAATTCCTGGTTGTTTTTGCTTAATACATGTATACAAAATGAATCTGTATGACAAAGCCAAATTTCGATTTATAGATTTATCTCCCTTTGGTACAATGTAATCTGAGATTGGTCACTTACAGCAAACCTTTCGGCTGGGTCAGAGGCTTGACTAGCCTTCTCCAGAAGTGTTGTATACTCCATGTACTCGGATATTCTCTGGATAAAGCTCAGTGGCTCATTGAACACAACAGGCATGGTGATTTTGGACAGTTCCTGCAAGTACACAAAAAAAAGAAAGTTACTTGGGATATTCTGAAAAGATTTAAAACTAATTATTAAAACTTGTTCTCAAGACAAGAAATAGGAAAAAAAAAAAAAAAAAAAGAAGAAATTATTGGAACTAGAAAATGTCTGCATGTACAACGCAAATGGGCCTGCTCCCACTTGAAACCCAGAAACAGAGTTTGATGAAGATCGCATCAGTTTCTGAAATTGGCCAGTTATATTGCATCGGGATGGGATGAGACAGACATGGATAACACTTTTTGCCACAACCCCCCGCCTCTGGTTAATGGCAGCCCGGGGGCATAAAAACAAAAACTTCACGGAAGTGTTTGGGTAAAGATAATGCAGTACATGTATCTATATATAGGTTTTTTTTTCACAAATACCACAACTTAATCAGTTAGTCTGCATGGATGGTACAAATATGGTACAACAGGAGTGGTCTTTTAATACTGAGGCAATATCATATGGTCTCTTGTCAGGTATGGTCTCAGCATAAACTGAGATATGGTCTCTTAATGGGGGTATGCTCCTAATGAAAGTCTTGTTTTAATAGAAATGTTCTCTAATTATAAAGTTGGTGCAGGTCTCCTGACAGAGGTGGTCTCTTTAACAGATGGCCTTTGGACACAGGTGGTCTCTTAACAACAGATGGCCTCTTTACAAAGGTGGCCTTTTGATACAGGTGGTCTCTTAACAACAGATGGCCTCTTTACAAAGGTGGCCTTTTGATACAGGTGGTCTCTTAACAGCAGATGACCTCTTTACAAAGGTGGCCTTTTGATACAGGTGGTCTCTTAACAGCAGATGGCCTCTTTACACAGGTTGCCTTTTGATACAGGTGGTCTCTTAACAACAGATGACCTCTTTACAAAGGTGGCCTTTTGATACAGGTGGTCTCTTAACAGCAGATGGCCTCTTTACACGGGTGGCCTTTTGATACAGGTGGTCTCTTAACAACAGACGACCTCTTTACACAGGTTGCCTTGATCTTGATACAGGTGGCCTCTTAACAACAGATGGTCTCTTTAAACAGGTGGCATCTTGACACAGGTGGTCTCTTAAAAAACAGATAGCCTTTTGTTTTGACACAGGTGGTCTCTTAACAACAGGTGGCCTCTTGACACATGTGGTCTCTTAACAACAGGTGGCCTCTTGACACAGGTGGTCTCTTAACAACAGGTGGCCTCTTGACACATGTGGCCTCTTAACAACAGGTGGCCTCTTGACACAGGTGGTCTCTCGAAAGAAGTGGTCTCTTGACACAGATGGTCTTTTAACAAGACTCTGGTCTCGGACTCTAAGTATGTCTCAATTTTATAAATTTGGTGGCCATGGTCTAATAATGAAAGTGGTTTCTTAACAGAGATGATCTCTATTAGCTAGTGTATTACAGTCCCTCTCAGAGGCAGGATTGCTTCCTAGTTAGAAGCAGTTTCAACTACTCTTTTGTTTTTGTATTTTTTTCTCTTTTAAGCTTTTAATTTTCTGGTTGCCCTCAGGGCCTAACTCTGTTTGGCACACATTTTCCGATGGCTGCCATTAGGTATCACTCTGCTAGACCAATTAATGCTATGACCGAGACAAACAGACAGACTGGTGTCCCCAGTGGGTGATCAAGGCCTCACTGACATTTCTACCCTATCATTATGATGTCACTGTCGCCAATCCTTCTGCCTCGCTAAACTAAGCTACCAAGATTGCGACATCAATTGTAATGCATGATGGTGATATTAACTGTCATCAGCTTTCAGGTTTAATTCCAATTTTGCCTTTTTTAAAATTTCATTCGAATTTTGTTTTAAACAAAATTCATGACTATAACCTATCTTGAATAAATAATAAATATGAATATCACAAAGTACCTTTCATAAATCTATATTTTATTTTTCTCCAAATAGCAGTGATCCAGCAAAAAGCCCATGTATTGAAGTAAGCCCATATCTGGTAATAAGCCCATGTCTGGTATTAAGCCCATTTCTAGTAATAAGCCCATGTCGTAATAAGTCCATACCTGGTAATAAGCCCATGTCTGGTAATAAACCCATGTCTGGTAAAGCCCATGCCCCAGGTTCACATACTACAAAATGTAAGCCCACCCATGGTTGTTGAAGATACTGACAAACACTTTATATATTTCATTGATTTGAAATAAGCCCAATCCTTGCTTTCAGTGAAGGTTGTGTGTAGGCCCCTGGACTTATTACAGCTGGCTAAATATGGTAATTTACAATGGACACATTTACAATAATTGCATTAGTCCAAAAGGTCAAAACACAAGAATGAATCATTGAAAAAATTTCAATAATTTTGTATTTATTTGAAGGGTTATCACATTTTCTACCACAATACGGTGTGTTATTCAACTCTCAGACCATCAGTTAATCATCACACCTGTTGATTAACAATCTGTTTATACCACACGTGGTATAAACTCTGTACGCATTTTGATTGGCTGACACAGTGAACTTTGACCCAAGCTGCAATTGTTATTGACGCCATCAATAATCTAATGACGTCACATCACCGGGTCCCGGACGTTACCGGTACACTTTATTTGCATACGCGAAATTCTACTAGGCCACGTTTCCCTTTGATTCAAGCCGATATTATTGTGGTAGAAACAGGTCACACGACTCGAAATTGTTGGATATGGAATTTATTTCACACTCGTAAGTTATTTTTTAAAAGTTGCAAAAAACACTCGCTAAAGCTCGTGTCTTTTGTAACTTTTAAAAAATAACTTACTCGTGTGAAATAAATTCCATATCAAACAACCACTCGTTGTGTAACCTCTATTTAATCATTATTCTTATTTTTTAAAATCTCATGCATCAATTTGTGGACAATTTCATGTTCCTTCCTTAGAATGACCTTGAAATGGCTAAAAAAATGTTTTATATTTTCCAATATACCTTGTAGCTACAGAGTAATTACATGACGTAATGTGAAAATGTGAAACGGAATGCCAGTGACGTATATGTAACTCAGATAAAAACACTAGACACGTACACCACTGGGCTCGTTATAGTCAACTTAACCAGTGATTACCATGTGTCCTTAAAGTAACATCGTAAACTCGTTAATTTACAGCTATATTAAGGCTATAAACACTTTGGAATAAACCTGCATCGTTGCCACTTCCTACAGCAGTCGTTTCAACACTGACTACCCGTTTCAATGCCTTTTCATGCCAACCTGTTTTGCATATTCTCTATCCCTTCTGTTTCATAGTGGAGAATCGTTCGTTACATATTTATAACTATAGGCCTGTAGTAGATTTCTAGCCATTATTATCCCCATTTAAGTAATCATGCTTTATACCTACTTTTGTTTTCTCTGAATTTAGTTTTTGATTTTATTTCTTCTCTATTCTATCAGAAAAAGAAACTTGTATTCCTTATCCCCCACTATGGATAAATAAGTTGGTGTTTAATTATCCCCCCCCTAGCTCCTCCAAAAAAGGCCAACTAATATAATTAAAAAATTTTTTTTTTTCAAGAATTACACCAGTAGACTTTTAATGACTTTAACCTTTAATTATGGAAGCGTGGAAGTATATGCATTTTTCCAACCTGACCTCTTCATCTTGGCTTGAACACATCACCACATCAGCATATATGTATTCAGACTGATATTGAACATTAAGATTAATCCTCATCACGCCTATACAATATACCCATACAGAACACACAAATTAAAACTATTGTATTTCGTTAAAAATACGGGACCAAAATCTTTATGTTTAAGAGAAATATTTATCTTTCCGCTGACAATGGAAAATTATCTTTAATGTAAATCCCCTACAGACACCCAGCTCTTTTATCGGCCTCTGTTAAGAGTAAACATCAACTTAACTCAACATATTATGACGCAGGGATCGGCATTGTCATTATAAGATATGGTCAATATCTCAAGGGCCGTGTGATGTGGCTGGTGGGGTCAATAATACAACTTTGGTCACTCGATAAAGGTTGCTCTCAAAACGTAACACACAAATTGTATTATTCTCAATCCATGCTGTAAAAACTTATTTTATTGATTAAGATAATGTAATAGTCAGGCTAGCAAATTTTAAAAGCAAATGGTTTTTGAAGTCATTTTGATCACCCGGATACAATGATGCACATCCAATTACTAGAAAGTGTTTAAAGGTCTGTTTAATAGCTGGATTTTGCTTTCAGTAGGATAACAAAAACTTAACAACTTAGGACTATAACACGAAAAATCATTTAACAGTTCAGCTGATGTAAATCAAGACTCGACTGATCCATTGACCGAATACAAGTTTGTTCACTCGACTAAAGTATAAAACTGTAAAAGAATTTTTTCATTATTTTTTAGTAACTTATAATGAAAAGGCTAATGCATAAAACTATAAAAGATATTTTTTTTTTAATTTCATTAATTTATAATGACAATTTATCAACATGTTTTTACATAGTTTTTTTTATTCTTTTTAATTTACTAATTCAGAACAATTCATCAGACCTTTTTCACAATTTAAGTATAAAATAATATTTTTCAAGCATCAATTTACCTTATAAAGATTTTTTGATTATATACTAATTAAATTTTTTTAACAGAATCTGCCTACATTTACCGTACCCTGACTGTCGGCGTACTTATCTCATAATCTGGCTTCATCTTTGGCCTTTTTGCATGGCTATTTTGATCAATATTTTATTAAACAGAACAGACTCATGAGGCCTATGTATCCTTAACAACACTACCAGAAACAAGTTTTTTTATCAGCTATGATTCTAAACGTACAGTTACCGACAATAGAAGCCAGCATGATCACCATCTAACTGACACAACTTCGAATTCACATAAAGTTTGTTCAACTCGATTTTAGCAGCTACAATTAAAGTCTGTGAACAAGCCCTATAATCAGACCAGCCTGGATCAATAAATTGGCTCAATCCTCTCCTTTTAGCCATCAAGTAATTTCTAACAAAGCTTAACGAAGCTATCATAAAACCTAAGACATTACTGTAGGATGCTCTATTAAACATCTGTACAACGGATCCCACAGAAAAATGAGGGGCTCTTATGAGTTTGTGGATAAGTACGGTAATATAATATGGGTATGAAATGCTATATTTGTCAATATAATATGGGTATGAAATGCTATATTTGTCAAAGACTTTCTGTCAATATTTTATAAGTTTGATTTTTATATTTTAACTCTCAATGGACAGAATATTTCAGACACTGGATGTTCCCGATCCCGGACATCATAATCTGTTTCTTCTCCCTTCATGTCTTGGTGACTTTCTTTGCAATACCTAAATATAACCAGAGCCATTTACAGTCTCTCTTGGAAGCCAAAAATTTATGGACAACATTTAGTAAGCTGACCGGAAAGTCTCTTTATCAAGCTCGATGAAAGCCTACAATACCAGTAGAATTCAATATAAAGATATACAGACTTCCTCATATTGCCAATCCTTAGATAGACATAAATTTCCTAATGCCATGGCAGCAATGCAAACCGATATTTCTACTTTGTGTTAGATTAGACAAGATGTAAAGTGATGGGAATCTGTTTCCCTTTCAGAATCGATAATTGGTAACTTGAAATCAATTAATCATAATCGTTTTTCTAAATTTAGCAAAAAAAAAATCCCTTTTGTAGAAAATTTGTTTACATCACAAGTACATTTATTCCACATCTTAGCCTTTATGTTATCAATATCTTAATACCTTTTAATACAAACAGAATATTAAACCATTTCTAATATATTTTAATCTCCTTAAGTCACTTGTAAAGGACCAAAGAATATTTCTGTAATATTTAAGATTAACTACTTCTTAAATACCGGTACCTGAAGCGGAAGATTTACCAATTTTGATTACCTTAATTGCTTTTTCAAAATTGTCATAAATGATCAGTTTAATTGTTTTTTCTACTAATTTTTCAGTTTTAATTGCTTTTTCTACTAATTTTTGATTATTTGTGATCATGATCATCTGCCCACTATTCTTCGAAAGGATGTCAGAATAGACAAGATAAGACAAGATTTAGAACACTTTAGGTCAGATAAGACAGGATTATCCCAGAATACCGGAGGTCAGATTAGACAGGATTATGTCAGAATACTGTGAGTGGTCAGATTACACAGGGTTATGTCAGAATACTGTGGGTGGTCAGATTAGACAGGATTATCTCAGAATATGGAGGTCAGATTAGACAGGGTTATGCCAGAATATGGAGGTCAGATTGGACAGGGTTATGCCAGAATATTGGAGGTCAGATTAGACAGGATGTCAGAATACTCAGGGGTCAGATTATGAGTCCCCATTGACATTATATCTTCTAAACAGAAAACATATGGTGACAGTTTGTGCTATTATCTAGTACATTGTTTGCAAGTAAAACACTAAATCATTCATTTTCAGTCATGATTTATCCATAATTATTTTGAATAACTGAAATTTTTTGTACAAATGTATATTCAGATAAACATATCTATCAATTATTACAGCGACATGAAAAGAATTTGACATGCGGCAGATGGTGACACTTCAATGATCAATAATACATTATGGCTTTTAATACAGACTGCTGCACCAGCAGTGAAGAAAACTTTCAAACTTTATAATACCATCAACTATCACGGGAGGTCGTCCTTAAATGACCTCAGCTGTTAATAGGATGTTAAACAAATAAACCAAACCAAACCATCAACTATCTGAAGCTTGTGTGTTTGTTGGATTTATCACCCCATGAACAGCCGGGGTCATTTGGAGGCAAGATCTCCTTGTAGTAGTTGGTGGCTACCTCACTGAACAACATACTAAAGGCCTGTCACATGCCATTCAGAGTAATTAGGGTAAAGTGCCTTTCCCGAGGACACAACCACAACAGCACAGACCGGCCCATTTCTCAGCTTCCCAAGAAACACAAACCAACAGGTAGGGGGTATCGAACCACACACCTCAGATCTTCACCTGAGGTTACACGGTCGGCACTCTAACCGACAGAACTATCTGAAGAGCTATCATATATTTGTCACATAATCGGTCTATTATCCTGGGAGTTTGGCCGTGTAACATTTTGGTAAATGTTTGTGACTATTGTAATTAGGGCTGTAACGATATATCGATACTACGATAAATGTCGTCGTACATAACCGCGATACGATACACGATACGTAAACTTAGTATCGCGATACCTTAAATTACTTACTATAAACGAGTTGTCGCCCTTTGCGCGCTCTCTAAACCTACTACAAAAAGCAACATGGCCGAGAGGAGGAAACTTGTCTCACCACCTGCAACATTGAAGTCGCCCGTTTGGCGACAATTTGGATTCCCATACAAAACAGTTGACGGGAAAGAAACAGTAAACAAACATGTTTAAAGATCTAAACAAATTTAAACATTAAATTCTGGAAAGCAAAAATTATCTTATTGTTTTGTAATTTTGTGAAATCATTTTATGTATCGAGATACATATCATATCGGAGCATTTTTCATTGACTGTGCCAGTCGAAAATTGATTGTGACAACGACCTATAAAATATGGACAATGACATGACGTCATGCATTGTGAATGGCACAACAAATGGCTGCTTCCGTTTGATTAAGGCCTTCGGATCCACATTTTGACATTAAGACCGGTTAAAATGCACATTTTGATATCGCAAGACCGGTTAAAATGTAAGTTTTCTGAGTTATGCGACAAAAATTATCTTAAATTTGTCATAATTTCATATGAGGTTTTACGAAACTCCTCTCAAAGTTCTTATTTTCGTGCCACAACTCACAAATCAAAATGCTTCTAATTCTTGCTTTTATAAAATCTCATATGAAATGACAACTCATTGAAGATCCCATACAGTATACGTGGCAGTACATACAACACGGTTTCTGTGTCACAAAACTCTTATTACAATAATAACAGAAGGAGTAAATCATGAGTTAGCTCTACGCCTCGACTTTACCACAACCTTCGTTATAAATTCTCCATTTTACCAGGCTGTTGTACAGTCTCTATAGTATCAAGTTAACTTGTCAGTAATCATCAGTTAGCTCTACGCCTTGACTTTACCACAACCTTCGTTATAAATTCTCCATTTTACTAGGCTGTCGTTCAGTCTCTAGTATCAAGTTAACTTGTCAGTAATCATCCCGTATTTTATCGTTAATCACACAGTAGACCAACAATTCTATCAATGTATTCCAGCATTAAGTTTCTTGGATCGATTGCTACTTTCACCAACACATTTCCTGCAGTAGTTTAAAACGATGTCTGCAGAAATCTCGACCCCTTCAGTTTATAACACAAACAATTAAATTATTAGATTTGTGATGATCTGAATTGTGAAATTTTTACCCTGTATCAATCTCAGCTCAACGTAATGATACAAGAATCTTTGATTAGTATTTTTTTATAAGCAAAAAAAATAAAAAAATTATCAGAACTAGTTAGTATTGAAATATTAATCCATCAAATGCTTTCTTGTTGACAGCGGTATAACTACGAAAACAGAAAAAGTTATGTCATGATGAAGTCAATTAAATTGAAATTAAATTGATTTTCATGTTCTGTTTCCATCTTAAGACTCAAATGACTTCTGGAGAGATAACAAACTTATCAGTTTGCCGATTGAAGTTTTCGAACTACAGCAGATATTTCCATCCGATTAAAGATGGAATTGATGAAGCAATTTTTTGACGAATAATGGTAACAAATCTAAAGTAAGGACATGAAACATTCAACAGAAAGACATTCAGACCTTGCAATTAGTTTCCTATCTTTTATAGTTTAAAAATAAATTTCATGACAAATGCTATTTGGGCATGCTTTTAAGCAATAACTTTTGTTTTTGAAAATTATCTCGCAGAGCCGAATCATTTCTACTGATCATGGTGATATTTCTTTGCTGTTACCAAGGAAACAGATTAGGATGATTAGCAAATTCTATTTTAATAAAAATTATCAAATAGCCTTTAAAGAGATACTTTGAATGGACCAATATGGGCATTCATGATATAAAAAAATATAACAAGGGGGCATAACTCTATGTGTATATTGGGACACGAGACCCAATATCATGCAGTATGAGACAGTCCAATCATGACAATTAAGGATAGTACTCAACTTCATTCTGTGAAGACCAGTGAGTTTACAAAATGTCTCTGACAAATGAATCTCCAGATGGAGAAATTCTCCAAGAATTGTTCTTGAATGGTGCTTAAACAGTTCTTGAACATTAAAGGAGACACATTGTTCTTGAACAAGTAATTCAAGAACTGTTCTTGAACAGGAATAAGTTTGAACAGTTTGTCTCATTTAATGTTGAAGAAAAGTTCAAGAACAGTTCTTGAACATATATAATTCCAGCACAGTCCACCATGCATGTTATCTGTGTCCTGATAACTTGCCTTTGTTGGTAAACAGCTACATTAGAAAGTACAATATTATGTATATAGACACCCTGGCTTCATGTAATGCTCTTCTTTTCGATTTGCCAAGCGATAAACTCGGAATACGGTTCAGAGAAAGATAGATTTAATATAGCGTTGATTATAAGACAGATTGCATATTTGCGTTTAAAAAAATCTATTTGCTGACATTAAGGAAATGCTAAGAGTGTCACAGGGACATATATGGACAATGGGTTGGAAATTTGTGCCAAGTCCCTGTGAAGTATATCAAATAAAAGTTTGACAATAAATACATTTATCTATATATTCAAACCCCTGGTCATTGACGTTTCCTTATCTGTTGATTCAAAACACTAATCTATTTCAACAGTCGATTTCTTGTCGAGGAAATGGATCACATGATGTGGTGTAGGGAAGGCAGGAAATATTTGAATCTTTTTTGGGGCTCCAATATAACAAAGACGGGTATAGATGTTCAATTAACATATCAAGGTACAGCAACTACTAAAATGAAATGAAATCTTCAGTCAGAGTCAAATCATTTCAAAGAATTTGATAAATATATCTGCAGTCACTGTTTTGCAAAACAGACAGTATTTTTTGGATAAAATACTGTCCAACAGATGTCTCACATGTATATAACAAATATATTTTCCTCAAAACGCAGATGTCCGTATTATATGTACAGTGAAAAAAACTCCCACCGGATGCATTCTGTGTCTAAGTAGTCCTGATGATGTAATTTCACAATAACTGAGCTTTGAAGTCTGATTTAAATGCCTTCACCAAATCACTAACAAGCTATCGATTTTATATTAAGTTGCCTTGTGTATATACTTAGTGGATCCAGTACAAGAACAGCTCACCTTTAACAAAGACGCAGGATGTCTTCATTTAAAATGACTCGCTGTATTTCAGTTGTACGTATGTCGATCATCCATATGTTCCAGACATATACTAGTTACTCTGTCTGACAGTAATTGAGAACATCATTTTTTCAACAATCCACAGCTAATTAGGCTTAGAATTGAAAGTTTTCACTTTTCTTTGTTTGACTGCATTCTTTTTATTTTAAAGATGCTATTTCAGTATAAACTGCATTGACTCAAAATACATTTTTTTATAAAAATTAGAACATCATTTTTTTTAACAAACCCGCGGCTAATAACCCTTAGAACTGAAACTTTTCACTTTTCTTTTTTTGACTCAAGATAAACATTTTTTTAATTTTAAAGATGCTATTTCAGTATAAACTGCATTGACTCGAAATAATTTATTTTTTATTTTAAAGATGCTATTTCAGTATAAACTGCTTCTTATAAACACATAAAAAAATTGCCCCACAGTATAGAAATATCTAACTATAACAAAAAAAAAAAAAAGTGTCACAATATTGTCATAATAATGATTGTTTTTTTAGATAGAAAATAGTGCATACAAAACATAGCAATTAAGCACAACGGAATTTCTTTGCAATGCCATTAATTATTTATCCACATGTACAGTTTTGTTTTAGTCTATCATAATTACTCTTTGTTAGAGATGTTGCATTTAAATAAATAACATATCATTTGACAAGAAGATAGACCGAGATATATATCGCCATGCCTACATATAAATCTTGTCGATTATATGGCCTCAAAACGATCAAACCTTACAAAAAATTCATCATAATGCATACACATGATGAGTTATAATGTACAAATTTTGAAATCCTTTTAGAAAACATTTGTCTTAAATCTCTAAATCTTATCTGTATAGTTTCCCCAAAAAGAGTCTAGTATATAATTCAGTTGTATCTTTCCAAAAAGGAAAAGCTCACAAAAATCCATATACACAGATAATGTTAGAAACTTGACATTTTATCTCTTACAAAACAGAAAGTGAAATATCCATTTTAGAATGTTTTTGTACAAATCAACCATGATGTATTTGTTTATCTCAACAATTTTCATAAAACATTCTGGAAACAGATTCTTTAATCATTAATCATTATTTTCCCAATGTACAACCCACTTATCTGACTCTGAGCCTGTAAAGGAAGGACCGAGTCCCTGGCTGCGGGATTCCGTCGATACCTCATTCCTACACAATACGATTCGGATTCATCATCCCTTGTTACGATTCCGCAGAAGATGAAAGAGATCTCTCCGAACTAGAATGTACTTAATCTTCTGGTATTTTGCATCAATTTTTGGGCTGGTATTGATTTTTTTAAAACCCTCATGGAGAGAATGGGTAAGTGCATGCTATGATGCTACTATTGAAAAGCCAGAGTGCAAAGTCTACACAGTATCACATATTGATACACAATAATAAAGTTTGCACCTATGGTCTCTTTCTTCAGTTGGTTGGGTAAAATCAACTTGAAAATTGATTACCTGAACAGACTACAGAATCTGTTGAAATTTAAGTTGGTGATATAGAGGTTATACTCAATGAGTGGTTGTTGGATATGGAATTTATTTCACTCGAGTAAGTTTCTTTTAAAGTTACAAAAGACAACTTAGCAAGTGTCTTTTGTAACGTTTAAAAAATAACTTACGAAAGTGAAATAAATTCTATATCCAAAAATCACGAGTCGTGTGACCTGTTTCTATCACAATAATATCGGCACGAATCAAAGGGAAAATGTGGCCAAGTTTTATTTTGTGTACACAAATAAGGTGTAAAGGTGATGGCCGGGATCCAGTGATGTAACGTCATTCTATTATTGATCACATCAAGAACAATTGCAGTTTGGGTCAAAGTTCAAATTCTTGGCCAATCAAAAGACCTGAAGGTTATATTCCTGACTAGTGGAACATAACATATATATATCCAATAGTCCGCACATTTATTCAATGGCTTGAGAGTAGAATAACACAGCGTATTTTGGTAGAAATGAGTACCTGAAATGCTTGCTTCGAGAAATGTGAATTACCGTATATTCATTCTTGTAAGCATGTTTACCTTCCCCTTGAAAAATCTTATCTAACATATTCATCCTTGTAAATATACCTTCCCCTTGAGAAAACTGAATTACCGTATACATCCTAGTAAGCGTACCTTCCCATTGAGAAAACTGAATTACTGTATTCGTCCTTGTAACTATACCTTCCCCTTGAGAAATCTGAATTACCATATTCGTCCTTGTAACTATACCTTCCCCTTGAGAAAACTGAATTACTGTATTCGTCCTTGTAACTATATACCTTCCCCTTGTGAAAACTGAATTACTGTATTCGTCCTTGTAAGTGTACCTTCCCCTATAAGTGCACTCGACTTTTTTTTTAGGAAAAGAGGAAGGGTGTGCTTATTGACACACATAAAACATCTCTTCCTCAATGACCTGGCAATATAATCTCCAGTCTCAATGATAGACTAACTGGAAGAATAATTGTTTTACTACATTAAGGTATGTAACCCCCCCCCCCCCCCAAGATTTGTATGGAAACATGGTTTTTTTGTACATGTAAGTGCACAGTGGACTTTAAATTTTGGTCGGATAATGTATATAAAAAGAATCACTTCAAAATGAAAGTTTATCAACACAATTCCAGAAATGACTGTTCAATTAATGAATGATCATATATAGCAAAGAGAAAAAAAAAGAAAAAAAGTTCACCCACCTAACTGAAATACAGTCAAACCTTGTTACCTCTTATAACTTGAAGTCTGTTGACTGCTTAACTTCAATTCAGTTACAACAGAACTCAAAGACTCGGCTTCACTCCAATTAAAAATTCAGTTCTGGCAGTAATTAGATCTTTATAAAATACACTTGATTATACCTTCAATACTCGGGATATCTTGAAGGTTTTTCATGATCCCCACTAACTTTTAGATAAAAAAAATTGACTGCATATCCATATGTTCATTTTCCAGTACTATATATAATACCACTATCTCAATCCATGAGGCACCATAACTTTAAATATGGAGTCTCCTGTTCCTTAAATTCAGGATACATATAACATGATGCTTATGCTGTTTCAGACAACAGATTCATCCTTATTCATATCAAAATAATAAAAAAAAAAAAAAAAAAAAAGGAAGATAATGAATAAGCCCTTGAAATATTGAAAATTCTTACTTATAATCTTCTTAACATCAAGATATCATTCTATTAGAATTGTCTTCAAACACAGCTACTGATAGTGTCATCTTGCAAATAAAACTTCAAACTTACCTTGTAATATAATGTGTTAGACGTACAGGATATAAATGGACGCTTGTCAGTAATTCAAAGTGTTAAATACATACAAATAGTTACTAAACACTAAACACATGAGAAAAAATGCCAAGTACCACATTATAATTATCCAGAGTAGGACTAAATTAAAACCTGCCTTTCATCAACATTTATCTAACATTAACGTAAGTACCAGCATTACGCTCAAGCTACCAAAAATAAGTACCACTACCAGCATGTAATTGTTCTGATATAATCTACCAAGCTACTGAAAATGGTATCGGTAGTACATGTACCCTGTGATGGATCGGCGTAATTATGCAGATACAACAGGTGTATATTATAGGGATATTCCTGTCAGTCAATGCAACACATTATGTGGGTCCATTTGTTTGAATTCATCTTCACTGCAAACATGATGCCATTGGGGTGGGGTTAGGTTTGGGGTGGTGGAAAGCCCGGAGAAAAACCACCGGCCTACGGTCAGCACCTGGCAACTGCCCCACGTAGGTTTCGAACTCCAACCCAGAGGTAGAGGGCTAGTGATAAAGTGTCGGGACACCTTGACCACTCGGCCACCGCGGGTGGGAGTTGGGGGGATCATACATTAATGCGTAAAGATAAATACATTTGTTAACTTTATTCATTTTACAACAAATGTGAAACAAGTTATATCAAATGATCTTAATCATGCATTTTGGCCTGGATGCAAGCATGTGAGGGTTCTAATACCTAGGAAGGAAACGGAGTACCCAGGAAAACCTATGAGATCGGGCAGGTGACCTTACCTTTTCACGGCCGATCGGGGAATCAAACCTTGCATTGGTGAAAGGCAAAGTGTGTTACCACTGTGCCACCCAACCACCTGATACCCATTAATATACATTTGCTGACAAAAGTCTAAATATGTTCAATATTACATTCAGAATAATCCTTTCCACACTTAAAAACAGCAAAACATCTTGCATACATTCTATATTGCTTTTAAAGGATATAGCGACTTAATCAAAGTCTCCATGTTACAATACCGAATACCAGCGTACCAAATTAAGGTGCTGGAAGACCTAAAGCTTGCAGTGATTTCTACATTAGGTGTTTGTAAGGACCACAGGTCTATTAAACTCCATCTGGCTTTCGTTATTGAGATATAGTACCATTATCTAATCCAAACATCTTAACACCCCGGATAATTATCTTTATCAAATAACCTTTTATCAGTTTAGATAGGAAGAACCGATAAAAGCTTTGTGTCCGCTAGCGCTGTACTGTATATTACAGCTTACAAATATCACCCTACCATCACTGATTGGCTCTCTGATTGTAGCACTTGTTTTAGTGAGTCAATTTTCACTGCTTATATTTTTAGAACAGGTTAGATGTGCATCACATTATTTAATCCTTCTATTTGATTTTTAACCCATCGATCCACTATAACAACATTCATGGATTTAGGTGGTGGTTTTATCATTATATATATCCACAGACCATTACTGTGGTCACATATACATACATCTAGTCTGGCCAGCAGCCAGTTTCTTTTGGTAAAGTTGCTCCATTAATTCTAATACTAGATTATCTGTGAAGGCATTTAGGAGAAGTAGCATTTCATAGCAAAATTTCAGCTAATTCCCATTTTTCTCCCCCATGGTTGGAGCAGCATCATTCATATAAATTATGATTGCCCTTCCCCAATGATGTTTCGTAATGAATATATGGTTGCAATCAACAAAGGAGTAGGGTTAATGTTCTAAAGTAAAAATTCATCAAAGTTGCCCTTTTGGGGCCTCACCACATATTTTTATGCTATCGAAATAGCAATACATGTACGTATAACATATGTGTCTTAATAAAAAAAAAAAATCATGATTGGAGTATGACATGGTAGGACAACATTCGAAATAACGTCTTATAATTAACATTTTTGGTGCTCAAGACAAAGTATCTAGATTAATATATAACAAAAATATTATATTTAAGGTGCCATTAATTGTAAGTTTGAGGCCTGGTCAGAGCTTCTAATCAGTTATGTGTCCATATCATAGATCTGGTTATGAACACAATCTCTAATGTACTAGTATTGTATAAGTTCAGTGATATAATTTATATACAAGTCCCCAGTCCTCTACTCACAAAATTTCAGGACTCACAGAATTCTAAGTTTAACATTATCTGACTCCGTGTTTTTTTTGTAATAAGTTGAAAAAGACTTGTGCAAATAAATTGTTGATTGATCATGATCACTGTATATATACATGTAGACTGGCCCCTTGTCTCTAGAATATTAAAATTATAAATAAAATTGAGCTTTATGATTTTGATCCCTAGGATATGTCTGATTCTAGTTTCAAACTAGGGGCAGATAATCTGGTATTAGAATTTAGCTTGGCAATTCTTAACAAAAAAAAAACTTAGGGTCTGGTGGCCAGTGCAATGTTGATCCAAAGGTTAAGATTTGAATTTCATGTCATATTGTACTGTGTTAAATATAGATATGATATAAATATATACCAGGTACTGAACTGCCAAATAGAATATTAGATTATTCATGCTAAAGCCAAAAATATCTGAAAAAAGCTGTTCTCAGTAATTATAAAGCTTATTTAATTGGACGACAAACATAAACTTTCAGGTTCCTCATGATCAACTGGTGTACAAATCAGACAGTCAGATTGGGGCTGCGATGGCCATGTGATTAAGGTGTCCCAGCACTTTATTATATTACTAGCCCTTCTTCTCTGGGTTGCAAGTTCGAAACCCACGTGGGGCAGTTGCCAGGTACTGACTGCAGGCTGTTGATTTATCTCTGGGTACTCCGGCTTTCCTCCACCTCCAAAACCTGGCACGTCCTTGAATGACACTGGCTGTTAATAGGACATGAAAACAAAATAAACCAAACCAAAATATTGAGGAGTAATTTTTCTTACCTTGCCTATACACTGCTTGAGTATACTCCATATACTGAAGTCATTTCTGTCGAACATTGGGACAGGAAGCCTGCTCCTGGATAAAAGATTATAATAAAGTTTACAATTTAAGTAACATGATGTTAATGATGAGGACATGCAACATAATTTATAGATTAAATATTAATAATTATTTTTTCTTCGTTTTCATAGTAAATACTCAAATGTGATTGGTCGAAAAATTCTTTTCATTCTTCTATGAAAGAAATTCCGAGAATGGCGCGAAAAATGTGACGTCACAATACGACAATTAACGTTGCGTATTGATTTGAGAAAAAGAATCCCATTTAAAACCAGTAAAATTGTACATAAAACATGTTTTAAATTAGAAAATCATTTTCAAAAATTAATTAAAAGCGTTGATGTCAATTATTTTTTAGTTTCATCGGGGTATGAAATAAATTTTGTTTGCAAACTTCTGTAAGAATCCGCTATGTGGATTCATACAGTTTGCAAACAAAATTTGTTTCATACCCCGATGAAACTAAAAAAAAAAAATGACATCAATGCTTAAATAAAACAATCAGAGTAAATGATTATACACTGACAAATGTTTTTATATTACAGTATTAAAACCTTGACATTCACGATAAGCATAGTGACCTTGAACTTCAAAACAGCAACTTAACATATAGGACTTCAATTTGACTTTCATGCCAGCAACATATAGCGACCTTGACATACATGACAGTAACTAAATGACCTTGACCTTATAATGATGTCATCCATAAAAATAATGTTTAATTGTTACCTATAAAAAACTTGTTTGGACATCCTTTAAAAAGTACTTATATTTATCTAAATATGAATTTAATACTAAGAAAACGAAACCATAAAACAAAATTTTTCAGTATTTCATCACTTCTTTAATGAAAAAAAAAAAAATTACTATAGGCATAGTCGGCACAAAACCATGAAATAGCTAGGTGAATTGTTTCTGCACATATGCAGTCATGAATGCAGTTACACAATTTTGTCGTCTCCACAGTATAATTACATCACAATGGTACATAAATATTTATGATGTAACAAGCATACAGGTATTTGATGCAATGGCTTCATCAGGTATTTTGAATAATCAAAGAACTGAAAGTACTGCAGGAGGCGTTATTCAGATGTAAAAGGTGATATTTGAAATAAAGCAAGAATAGAAATTAAACTGATATCAACATGATGAAACATTTCTACTTAAGTGTGTCAAACCAACTGGACAAAATGGTTTTCACAGTCCTGATGAATGTAATGGTTTAGACTGTTCCGATGTACATAATGGTTTTTACCATCTTCAAGTTTCAAACCAACTTCTACTTAAGTAGTTAAACATTTTTTTTTTCAAACCAACTTCTACTTAGGTACATGTCGTTAACATTCATACTTTAAACCAACCTTATACTTAAGAAGTTCAAAACTTGCATTTATGTGTTTAAAACCAACTTATACCTAATAGGCCTAGGTATTAGAAAGGTCGAAACGATATGATACACATTTAGATACGCTATAACAATACACGATATGTATTGAACATACAGGAGTGTCTGCTACATTTTTGTTGAAAGTGTGCAATGTGTTTCAATATCTTGTAAAAAATTGCTTATTCCTTTCTATTTTGATCTTAGAATAATATCAAAATTTAGATTGACGACTTTTAAAAATTATTACTTTTTTATTCAACAAAGACATTTTTTAAGAGAATTACTTCAAAATTAGGTATCAATTCCATCTATTTTAATAGCTAGATCCAATATCAATATTAACAATAAACTGTGATTTGTAATTTGTTGTTTTTCAATTTACCACTAAGATGTAGACACTAGCCGATTAGGTACTGTATATAAATATACAGTGTTTAACATGCAAAATACAATTGTATTGAAGAAAACTTTCATATTTGAAACCAATTCAATATGACTGTGTTTAAAGAAACTATAAGTCCCTTGAGGAGGGGAAAGAACACAGGGCCTATTTTTACATCAGGATTGTGTTCATCTCTTGATGCCAAGCAAGGCTATGTATGATTATCGGGTGGGGATCTGAATGATTTCACAGATAAAACAAAAGTAATCAGTTTTCAATGGTGGGAAAAGCTTTACCAATTTCGAATCCCTAGCTAGGATGATAATAATCAAATATGATAGAAATCCGCCGCCTTCTTCCAGACAATTAATTGTTTGTATCAATTTAGCCAAATTGGCCCCTTTTGGCCCCGCCCCTCAGCCCCACCATTTGTACAATTTTGATTCCCTACCTCATAACAATGTTACCAGAAAACTATGAGAGATATCCCTTGCTTAGTTTCAGAGAAGTTGTTTACATCAATTTAGCAAAACTGACCCCTTTTGGCCACACCCCTCAGGCCCCTAGGTGGTAAGCCCCGCCATTTATACAATTTTATATGCATACCCCATAAGGCTGCTACCAGTCAAATATGAGTGATATACATTGCTTAGTTTCAGAGAAGGAGTCGTTTTATTTAATTAAGCCAAATTGACCCGTTTTGGCCTCATTATCTGGCCCCCGGGAAATCAGCCCAATCATTTGTACAATTTTTAATCCCTACCCCACAGGGATGCTACCAGATAAATATGAGCGATATCCAATGCTTAGTTCCAGAGAAGTTGTTTATATCAATTAAGCCAAATTGACCCTTTTTGACCGGCCCCTTAGCCCCCAGCCCCACCATTTGTATAATTTCTAGTACCCATCCCATAATGATCCTACCAGTCAAATTTTGTTCAATTCCCATCAGCAGTTCCTTTAGACCAGGTGAGCTAACAATTGAATTGCAATTTATGGATAATTTTGAATTTTGGCAGGAAAACATTCTTCAAAGGGCCATATCTGCATCATTTTTGATAATTTGCCCTTGAAACTAAGCACACACCTTCATAAGAGCAGGTTCTTTAAAATGTGAATGAAGGTCAAGGTCAAAGATAAAAAATACTATTTGTAGCCAGTCACACATGTACATGTACATGTATCTGTATGTCAAAAATCCAGCCTTCATGTGTATGTGCAGTTTTGGGTGATTTTTGAATTTTGGCAGGAATTTCATTTTCAAAGTGCCATCATATCTGCGTCATTTTGATTATTTGACCTCGATACGTTGCACACACCTTTAAAAAAAGCAGATTCTTTAAAATGTGACCCAAATCAATAATTTTAAAAGAACTTCGATTTTTTCCCCCATCATTTGACCCTTGTGACCTTGAATGAAGGTCAAGGTCAAAGATAAGCATAACATTTGTAGCCAGCTATACAATAATATGTTACGATGTGCCAAACATCAACCTTCATGTGTACTGTAAATCACTTATATTTCGCGTGGGATTTATTTTCGCGTTAATTCGCGAGGAGAGTCAAACGCGAATTCAAATCCCTCGCGAATATTTGTATAAGGATGACAAGAATACTAAGTGGCGTCCATTTTGAATCTACCGTAATCTTTAGTTGGTGAGCAAACATCGCCGTTAAAGTAATGATAGAATGATAGAGTGATATATTATATACTTATATCAGAGTGTGTTTTTATATCACAAAACACCAAAATTTCACACAAAAAAAACCCACTGAACACTGATATTGTGGTTGAACTCGGACTTAATTAACTTCTAGACGACATTTTACATGTAGTTAATTTAAGTACAATATGTACGGTCCCGAGGATCCCGGATGGTCACCCGAAATGTTCGTACTTTATTACCCACGTTGTTGTAAGTTATGTAAGGTTACATGTATATATAGCACTTCACATCGCTTGATTCCCGAAAAGATATTTACCATAACAAAGTTGAAATCAAACAAATTATTTATTTAATTCAAACATTCAGAGCAAATAATCGCCTGGAGTATAAATCATTAGCAATAGACTGTCCCGAGAACTGTTCATCGGTACCACTGTATACACACGTACGTTAATTACAATGTACGTTAACTCACAACCTATTGTAGTCCCGTCATCTTCCAGGCATTCTTAATGAGCCGTGGGTTTTGTTCAATGTCTGACACCGCCTTTGTAAGCCATTTAGCATGTATACAGGTACGGTAAATACAATTCAGTATGTCCAGACACCGATATCACATGATTGAATCACATGACTTTTCTTGTACCGTCACATGACTCTCATAGACAAAATGGCTACCATCATTGAAAAATCGCCGATCTGTTAACGTCATTCGCGAATTTAAAGTCATTATGAGATCAGAATTCGCGAAATTATGTATTCGCGAATACCCTAATTCAAATTAGGCGAGTTCGCGAAATTAAGTACTCGCGAAATATAAGTGATTTACAGTATGTAGATAAAAGAGCATAAATCTTTTATCTGCAATTTATTATTTTTTAATTTTGGCTGGAAAATAGCTAATTATTTTTCTTCTCCAAGTGTTATATCTCGGTCATTTTTCATCTGATGACAATGAAATATGCACATTCTATTTCAGTGAACTTGGTATGTTCTTTCATATGAAATGAAAAAAATGTTCAATTTGATATTTTTATTTTTGACCTTCTCTCGACCCCATTAAGTTGTTGACCTCGACATTCTCTGATATGTCATTGGGAAAATTTAGCCCTGACCACATGCTAACCAATTTCTAATGAAAATGAAACAAATTGTGCTAAAATATGTGGGATGAGTTTCCTTACAGTAGTAAAATTTATCCCCTTCCGAGGGGGAATGCGATACATTTTGATAAAACAGCTTAAGAACCTTTTGTACCCCATTCTGCTATATCTGGGTCTTGAGAAGAAGACCGACGCACGACGACAGATCAAATTATAATTATGATGGTGTATATTATGAGCTGAATGTCAAAGGATTGTATATTCTGTACATACTGTATTATAATTATATTATCAGGCAGTCAGCATAAATGTATGTTTCATATCTATAATATTAATATATTTTTTTACGTTATATATACTTAATTTTGACACAAACATTAAAGGAGTTAGTTACTTTCATAAATGCAGATGTTTTTCTAGAGCTGACTAAAATATATTTGTCAATTGTTAACATTGCTATATCTTTTGAGTCTAGGCGCCGCTGACATTGTTAATATCAGTTGATATCTCCCAGACAATGAAACACAATGTTCATATAAACCGCCATGATTTTTTTTCATCACCAGGCCGGAACAATGAAATATGATATGAGCAATCTGAATACTAAGTCAATATGAGATTTGATAGCATGCCTCTCGTCAGTCAACCACTCGCTTAGCTTCTTTTTGTAGGAGTCAATAATATATGTATGTGAATTAAACTATCGCGATGTCTGTTGCACATAATTATAAGTGCAAAGAAATACATTGTCACTTAAGCCGAAAAAAAATCACACTTAAGTAGCAATAACACATAATAGTCAAAAACCCTATTATATGTGATCCGTGATAAGAAACAGTACTTAAGCATTTTTGGTAATTTAACCTGAAACGGTCTTCCAAATTTGAATTCCCGCAGATTGTTGCTTGTATATATATAGTTTTAACAGATTTGAAGGTCAATATTTGAAAATACCCAAATGGTTACACATTTATTCATAACAAATGAAATTACCGTATTGACAAAAAGAATTTCATTTTTCCACACTTGCTGGAGACCAATAAGGAGATTGGTGATTATTTTAAGGGATTTATAATGTTTGCGACATGAAATCAAACATGAATATTGATATTTGAGAAAGTTTTATAGTCCTATTATATTGATTAATCATATAACATGAAAACAGTATAAAACAAACAAAAAGTTGTATTAATAGGGTAAAAGCAATTTGTATACATTTTGTTAATCTACAAAAACTTTGTATTGTTTAAATAGCATATGTAATACAAACATTTCACAGCTTTGTGTAGATCACATGAAAACATTTGAACAGGTTAAATACCTGAATATATAAATAAGACAAGCTGGTTCAATTATCATTTTGTATTAAGCTATACCTGGCTACTGCAGTAAATCTTATCACAAAAATCTAGATTCTATATACTGTCTCTGTCGGGGAAGGGACAGCACCATCAAGTACTGATTCACGGATTTGAAACACATGAACTTCGATCAGTTATCGCAGTAGAATATTGTGGTCTGGCGAGGCTTTAATAACATATCGTAAACAGTTTCGTCCTAAATTAACAAACACTTATTTCAGTGGGTTAACAAACATATTCAAACTTTGTAAGTAACTTGCCTTTAATGCATGTTGATAGATATATTAATTTCCAGTGACAGACATCACACTTTGATGCTTCGTGTGAAGCCCGTATCCAACAGGTGCCATTTTGACCACGTGCTCGCTCACTACATATAGAACTCAGGCAACTATAGTCGATAAATGTAGGTTTGGAGTGGATAACATTTCGGTCCATAGTATGGCATTTCGTGGCATCGTTCACGTAAACAGACAGATCAGGTGATCGCTGAATATCGGACTAAATCTCATGAAAAACTACCAAGTTGTAAACAAAGGGAAAAAACCCCGGAGAAGATTATGAAAAACGAGAATTTGTTTGCGCTTGGTTGTTATCCCATCTTTATTTCTAGTAGTTGAACTATTGTCCCCTGTAACTTGTAAGGTAACGTCATCATATCGCAGTTATCTCCCTTCAAACAGTATTTTCAATATAGATTTGCAAAAATCGATGCAGGTGTAGATATTTACAAGAAGACATTATTCTTATTGATTATTCAAAATAGTTCCTGAAATGTTCACAACATTATCAGCATAGTTAATACATTTCTGTGCATATCATCTACTTTGAATGACGGACTACAATGACGTGCCTTATACTTGGAACTAAGCGAATCATTACCCCTAGTTACAGAAATTACCACCAGAGGTCTCAAATTCCGAACTTCCGCCGAAGAGAAATTTATACTGAATATACCTTTTTCATGTAATAGCACTTTATTTGTAGTCTTGATAGTTTTCATAAATGCATATATAGTTCAACTACATTATATATGAACCGAAAGAAAATACAAAATGAACTGTGAAAGGAAATATAACGAAAACGAAAGTGAGAGATTGTGACGTCACAACTCGTAGGTGATTGTAATATGGCAGGCGTAAACGCCTCCATAAAAACAGATATATTTAGTACAAGCCGCCGGGTGCCTTAATTGGCCATATATATCCGGTTGTAAGCACACAAAGGTCACCAGGCCCTAGGGGTGGGGTTAAGGGGTTGGCAAGGTAATTAACTCTTTCTATACTCATTCAAATTTTACATCAATTCCTACATACTAATATACCAACTGCAAAGTAACATGAATGTGTTTCAGGAAATCTTGAGACGTAAGTGTACGTACAAAAGATTCCGGCATGTTTACCAAGACGTCTCGAGATGTCCTGAAGGATACATGGGAGCACTTTTCTCTGATGTCTCAAGATGTACATCATGAGTATTGAAGGAGTTCAAGATTATAAGGTTTAAATGCCAGAAAATTAAACAGTTTTCTTCTGATCGAATTACAACAATATACGCTGTAGTTTCCTATTACCCAGCACTAGCCTCTGGAGGATATATTATAAGCCCACGGGAAGCAAAATGTAAGATTTTTTTATAGCATTTTGCGACAATATTTCGACGATCGAGATAAATTAACCCAGAAAAGCAGATTACCTGTAGGAGTCATGTCAAACTTACTACTACAACTGACAATTGATATATTTTTGACAATCATTATTAATTGGTGTCAAGATCTAGACTAACTGATACACTGTTGTTTATATATGGCTGCAATCATCAGAATATCAATAAGAAATAAATATGTGTATATACTACTGTTACATTTGCATGGGTCTACTATTTGTTTGCTTGCACATTAGATAATTAAAGGTAAAGAAACACATATTCCCCATGTTTACACATCATCATAGTAGCCCATATGGTGTACATAGGAAATCACAGTAATGTATACACATACCCCTTGTGAACATTTCAGGAACAGTTCAAGAAATATTCTTCCAGAACTGTACTTGCATGAACTGTTCTCAAACTCAAGAACTCAGTTTATTACCAGACATGGGCTGATTATAGGACATGGGCTTATTACCAGATAGAGGCTTATCACCAGACATTGGCTTATTACCAGACACAATCACCAGACACAGGCTTATTTACTACATGTACAAGACATGGGTCTATAACCAGACCCACGCTTATCACCAGACATGCTTATTACAAGACATGGACTTATTACCAGACACATGTACAGTCATCATGCAGATTGAGGCTTACTACCAGACATGGATTAATAATATAATATAACCAGACACGGGCTTATTACCAGACATGGGCTTATTACCAGACATGGCCTTATTACCAGACATGGGTTTATTACCAGACATGGGTTTATAACCAGACACGGGCTTATTACCAGACATGGCCTTATTACCAGACATGGCCTTATTACCAGACATGGCCTTATTACCAGACATGGCCTTATTACCAGACATGGCCTTATTGTAACCAGACATGGGTTTATAACCAGACATGGCCTTATTACCAGACAAGGGTTTATTACCAGACATGGCCTTATTACCAGTCATGGGTTTATAACCAGATAGTGGCTTAATTATAACATATGACATGGTCTTTTATCGCTGACATGGACTTATTACCAGACATAGGCTTATTACCAAACATGGATTTGTTGTCGGATAAATATGGTCAATCAGAGAACTGTAACGTAAATGTTTATCATATAAAAGAATATCTATCATATTACTAGAATACATTTTGTTCGAGATATGAAAATGCTGAATAATCAAGAAAAAGACATCAGTCCATTATAAGATGAAAGCCAGTGAGAAAGAAATTCTGATCAATCATATAATTGGGTCTTAGAAAATACTGTATTGATCTGTACAATTCAAACCTTTGACATACAGAACTGTAGGATTCTTAGCCTACTTTCTTCTCGCTCATCTGGTCGGGGATACAACTCATTGTAGGACTGTATCAGGTGATTAATCACCAAGCTGATTAATGGATACATTTGACCTCCCATCTGCTCCCCAACATCAACCATAGCCTTACCCTCTATTTATACTGATTTCCATTCTAACAATTTGATACTATTAAACACCATGAACCAGTGGTAGGACAATTGGTTATAAATTCATAATTGATTGTTAAATCGAGGTTACCGTTTCTGATGTAGTTAACCAATTATGGATAATTGGCCGATAGTCAAATGTTCAAATTTCCTAGAAAATGGATATTTAATTTCTCTGTTGCAGTCATAATTTTTATCAACACGACTCCCAAATGGTTAGTGTGGTAGGCACCAGGTACTACATTTAATCTGTCACCTGCCTCAAGGTGAGACTTACATATATATATATATATATATATATATATAGAATAAAGTTGAAATGTCCATGTGACGGTAAATAATAATAAAATAAAAAGCCAAACACAGATCTGCTGTCTCCCTAGTACTTTCGCGGCTACATTCTGCCGCTCTTCAGGGGATTATGAATTTTATTCGGTACATCCTATGACGTCATAGTTTGATGACGTCATAATAGTAGGGTACATAATTTATAAAACACTTATTTGTCCAGTTTACAAGGGTTGAGACCAACTATGTGATACGGTTTAAACAAAATATATATACTGAAACGAAAAAGAAACGCAACATGGAAAATTGTGATTAATTTTGTATTAAATATACATATCTGTATAAAAATCGCGGAAATAAACATGCACCCTGCCTAACACCCATACCAATCTTCAAAATCACCCAAGTGTGACTAGAGACCTATGCACTTCCGGCGCGGTAAAAACATCAAAAACCGTGCCTGTACAAACATATGCGTTCTTTTTTCATTCAAACCAGTATCAATTCATCACTAACATTGAGCCACATCATCGCCAATACTTTTGCAAACAATAATTCCTTTTACAATTATGCCACGGTTATCAAAGGTTGATAGAGGACGTGCTATAGCGATGCTTCTGGCAGGGAACACGCAACTTCACGTCGCTCGACAATTCAGAGTTCACAAATCGACTATTAGTCGATTAGTTTCACGTCTTAACGCAACAGGAAGAGTCGATGACCAGCCAAGATCAGGACGCCCACGCGTAACGTCGCGACGTCAAGACCGGGTTCTTAGGTTGGCACACCTGCGTAACAGGAGATTAACGGCCGCTGAAACGGCAAGGAATACGATTGGTAATCATAACCGTCGAATTCATCCCCAAACAGTGATCAACAGACTGCGTGAGGCTAATTTGCGTGCAAGGCGACAGTACGTTGGTTTACCACTAACACCGCAACGTCGAGCACGTCGTATGCAATGGGCAACGGCACATATGCCCAGACGTTTTCCTATGAGACGTTGGAGGTCTATGCTCTTCACCGATGAATCTCGATTCACGTTATTTCGAGCAGATGGCCGTCAACGTGTGTACCGGCGTCGAGGCGAACGTTTTGCTGACGCCTGTGTTTTGGAACACGACCGATTTGGGGGTGGATCAGTTATGGTTTGGGCGGGAATCTCCCATGGTTTGAAGACGCCTTTGGTGATAGTCAATGGGAATTTAACGGCCGTACGCTATCGGGATGAGATCCTTAGGCCCCATGTTGTGCCGTTTGTTAGGCAGCATCATCTAACCTTTCAGCAAGATAACGCGAGACCACACGTTGCAAGAGTCTGCAGAGACTTTCTTGCGACACAGAACATTGTTCCTATAGATTGGCCTCCATATAGCCCCGACCTGTCCCCAATCGAGCATTTGTGGGATGAATTAGACAGAAGAATTCGAAATCGCCGTAACCCCCCAAATACCCTCCCTCAGTTAGCAAATGCACTCGTCCAAGAATGGAATAACATTCCAATACGGAAAGTCAATGCCCTGATGAACTCAATGCAACAAAGAATTAGAGATGTGATAACTGTTCGAGGAGGACACACACGATATTAGGGCACGGTTTCAAAACTGCTGCCATTTCAACTTGGATTCACGTAGGGTACTACCAATCATGACCTTCTAGCAAAGTGACCTGTTCTTAAAAATCTCTAAACATTTAAAGGATGTTACATCAATATTCAATATTAACTATTACATATGAAATTTAAACATAATGCTCACAAGTATTATTTTATTAAACCTACAATTTGAAGTTGCGTTTCTTTTTCGTTTCAGTATATATAATTAGCTGGTAATTGGCCAATAGTGTGCTCAAGTTTCCTAGAAAATGGATATTTCATTTATCTGTTGCAGCCAAAATTTTATTGAAGACTCACATATGGTTAGTGTGGTAGGCACCAACTACAACAATTAATCTGTCACCTGCTTCAAAATGAAACTACAACTATTGGTGACAGTGATGAACTCGGTTAAAAAACATGAAATTCTGAATTGTCATTAAGACAGACAAAATGACAGCTTTTTGTGGATCAGCTTGCTAAAGTTACTGTCAGTGCAGGACATGTATATATACATTATACAATGACCTAATTACAGCCATGCCAGTACCCAAAACAATGAAGAGTAGAATATCACATTTATGACAAATTGCCAGATGTCGAGTGTTGAGAAGATTGGAAATATGAAAACAATTTTCTCGGGCCATGAATCATACTTTGATACAAGTAGCTCTTTTTAAGTGGAAAATCTACATTATATTGAAGAATTACAGTAAATTGATCATGATCATGTACAATGTTTTTTATGACAACATTTAATATATGTAAATGGACTAAATGGGTCTTTAATTGACCATTAAGTCCTTGTGGCTGCATTCTCCTGGTCCCCTGATCATACATGACCTTTGACCTATAATGGCATGTATAATACACAGTATACTCATCCATATATACATTTATATAAATAAAATATCTTCCATATGCATGAACTATTCAATTTCCATTTTATATCAGGCTTATGAAACAAGCGTTAAGAATTTTTCTTTCTATAAAGCAGTTGTTTCAAGGGAGCCTATTAGGACAAAAAACTTCAGCAACTCATTTCATAATTTCTCAAATCTAATGCACGTACAATTTTGTTTATTACATGATAAACATGAAATCATAAGTAAATCTAAAAAAAAAAAAAAAACATTTTCTCAGATAGACACCAGAAATTCTAAATTTACACACCACAAAAACCTAATTATGGATGATTTGTTGGTGGAAAACTTCATTTACATAATTATGTACTTCAGTGATTTTCGACACTCCCTATGTATCTGTGTATAGGTTTGTGTTTTTCAGGAAACTGAAAACAGGCTGGGCTGTGCTATTGTGGTTGTGTCCTTGCAATTAGGGAAGACACTTAAAAATCCTAATTGTTCTGGATGGCATGCAATGGGCCTCCCATATGCAGTTCAATAAGGTAGTCACTTACTACTACAAGGAGACCCCCCCCCCCCACCCCCCTTCAAAATAATCTTGGCTGTTCATTGGGCGATAAACCCAGCAAACAAGCAAACTCGATTATTTCCATTCCGTGTCTTCTGGGATGAAGAGTCATGAGTACTCACTATAGTATTAGTTAGGACTCATCAAAATTATGGAAATGTTGCAATTGTTGTGTATACGCGTACGTATACCCATGCAGCTGAAAAAATCCTACAAAATTTATTAATTGCTTTGAAGAAACTTTAGAAATATGCTGGTTGTGTACCCAAATTGAAAATTGTTTTTACTCTATCAAAACCAATACATTTAAACTTTTTCATTATTTTTCTATCTCAAAGACTAAATAAGCATCTTTTGGAAAATCAATGGCTTTTTTTCTATTTCTCAAATTGGCAAATTATACATGCAACATGAAAATTGTTGAAAAGCAATAACATTGATGTTTTACATGACAAATTCATCAACATTTAATTACATTTTAATCAGTAAACATTTTAGGATCTAAATTCCTAACAGCCCCCAGAGCCATATATAATGTAATGTCGACTCTATGGATGGATGACCTTCCATATCTATTTGCTGTGTATATGAAGTCTCCCACTTAGATATTTTGGTTAAACATGGCTGAGCTCCATATTTATCCTAAAATAACCCCTGGATCCTTAAGCCTAAAAAGCTATAGTAATATAACAGTTTGGGGAGGGCTTTATATTTGTAGAGAACTTTTTGCTGACAGTTTCAAAACTGTTGATTCCACAATAATGAGAAAATGGCTTATTTATTGTCAGGGTCACCTTATTTTCTCGTTAGGGGTGCCTTATTTTCTCATTAGGGGCACCTTATTTTCTCGTTAGGGGCACCTTATTTTCTCGTTAGGGGTGCCTTATTTTCAGAGAAAATGTGGTAATCAGGTCAAGGTCGATAGTCTGAAAATGTCTTCCAATGGTCTACTTGTATACAAAGTCCCACTCTAGCTTCAGCTGAGTAATACATTATGCCTTATGGCACTCTAAGTAGATCATAAAATGTTTGTTAGAGTTTCCCCAGACTATTGTGTTCTAGATCTTTACATCCTGGTAACACAGAAGTACAGATATGCTGTGTGTCTGATAGTGATGATGTTCTCCCGAGGGATTACAGCATCAACTTCTATACATTTAGACTGAGGCCTCCTAAAACCCCCACAACACCTGTCTCTCATTATACACACATTACAGGTCGTATAATAAAACAAAATACATAACAAATAACAATATGGGGATGTGATAAATATAACATAAGTCTATTTGAGAACATCTGACCTAATTTTGGAATCTGTTAGGATTAATAATCAGTCTATTTGAGAACATCTGGCCTAATTTTGGAATCAGGATTGATAATCAGTCTATTTGAGAACATCTGACCTAATTTTGGAATCAGGATGAATAATCAGTCTATTTGAGAACATCTGATCATGACCTAATTTTGGAATCAGGATGAATAATCAGTCTATTTGAGAACATCTGGCCTAATTTTGGAATTAGGATGAATAATCAGTCTATTTGAGAACATCTGACCTAATTTTGGAATCAGGATGAATAATCAGTCTATTTGAGAACATCTGGCCTAATTTTGGAATTAGGATGAATAATCAGTCTATTTGAGAACATCTGGCCTAATTTTGGAATCAGGATGAATAATCAGTATGTGTCATCTAGGTACATGCAGATACACTATAGTATAAAGATACACTTCTTAATTGGTCTGGACAGGACAAACAAGAGAATTGTTGATGTACTAAAGATGGACCACTCACAGATCACAGATGTATAAACAAACTTTATCGTAAAAAACATGCATCTAATTTTTTTTCTGAAAAATTACGCTGTACTTGTGATTTTGGATATTGTAATCCATTTATAATGATTGTATGACGTCAAGGATATAATGAATATGTCATGTCATAAGTCACATTGACAATTTTTAGTTAATTTAGTTAAGTACAATGCATACATGTGTACAGGTTCAACAATTTAGTTAAGTACAATGTATACAGGTTCAATATACAGGTTCAACAATTTAGCTAAGTACAATATTAATGTATACAGGTTCAACAATTTAGCTAAATACAATGTATACAGGTTCAACAATTTAGTTAAGTATAATGCATACACTTAATACAGGTTCAACAATTTAGTTAAGTACAATGCATACAGGTTCAACAATTTAGCTAAGGCCATGCAAATAAAAATATAGTTGTGTTTCCCCTTTCCCGACCGACCCGATTTTTTCCCGCCGACCCTAAAACATTTTATTAGGTTTGGCTACGCAGGTCTCAATTTTTTTTACGATTTTCCGGAACTTTTACGATTTTCCGGATTTCGCTACTGCGTTTATAATGACCGTAAATTGTAGTCATCGAAGTGCTTCTTCCGCCATCATGGCGACCGGCACAACCATGTCAACTGTATTAGCAATACAAATGGAGAAATGTAGTCATCTAGATAAAGATGTTAAGTATATGTCGGCTTTCCCAAACAATACATTGATCACTACAATTTTACATCGCGATCACGATATAAAGGGAGCCGATTGCAACGTGTCTGTATTCGGCAAAACTGACATCGTCGATAGTTCCAAGGGGTTCTCGCTGGAGATCTGGAGTGGTCTAACAGTTGAGGACATTAGGCAATTTGGTGTGAAATGCATTACATTCAAATGCAACGGCGAATGACATGATGATTCAGTGAATATCAATACTATAATTGATAATGCAGCCGCGGATGCAACTAAGAAAACCATAAATGCATTTGAGTTGTTGATGGGAGAGGATATCCTCACAAGAAAACGACTAGGTATGTTAAATAATGTCTCAAGTTTTAAAGTGTGTTTACACGATCAAACCAAAACATTTAGTTCGTTGTTCTTGTTCATAATTCATTGTGTTGTTGATTATGGAATTAAAATTAATCACTAAAAGTCAACAGGTGTCTGTATTTATTATCTCAAGCTTCAAGCCGTCCATGCCAGATGATATAGATTTGGGTTTTTCTTTCTGTCTGTAAGACAGATTTTGTTTTCGTGCAATAACAGAAACAAATATTGACCAATTTTCTGAAAAATAAGTAACAATAATACCTTCAACCTAATGCTTTGATATCAGAGAAAAGGTTGTTGATACTGATGTAATTCAAGCATATTCTTCCCCTATATTTATATCCCATATAATGAGATATCATTACACTTTGCCATAAAAAAAATAAAATAAAAAAAATAAAATAAAATGTTTTTCCTACCTACCTACCCTATTTTTTTGGGAGCCGAAATGGGAAACACAACTATAATTTTATTTGGTCTAAGTACAATGTATACAGGTTCAACAATTTAGTTAAGTACAATGCATGCAGGTTCAACAATTTAGTTAAGTACAATGCAGACACGTTCAACAATTTCATTTTTGATTTTTAATGATGGATATAATCATTTTGTTGCACCAATATACATTGTATATAGCAACACTGATACAATTGACAGCTACTAGCTGAATCTCATTCAGAAACACAACTATACATTTTGATAACAAAATAAGACATATTTTTTGTCTACATTCTATATTGTTCTCGTTCTATGACGCCATTGCCTTGAGTGGCCAGCCTGGAATTGGATTTTATTCTATACCGTTCTATGGATTAGCAATCCCCTCTTATAAAAGGGCGTTCGATGGACACTGGCCATTTACCAATGGCAATATAATGGATGTGTCTTGACTCCCTGAGCGTATGAAGCGCTCTAGTACAAAAACAATACACTGGAGTGCTCTACTTTGGATCATAATTCCTCCGCCCGATGCTGTATAAGTAGATGTCATCGATACAATGAAGATTCGAGCTAGACAAGTGAAAACTAAGCCCTCCGGACTCTCTCCGCTGGTACAATAAAACTCATCCCTGTCCCTTTCCCGACTTTGGATGGAGTCAATATATCATTATTTTTGTTCAGGGAGATCTGTACGTAGTATACATATTATTTAGAATGTCCAGAATCGAGTTCAACATTCTGTTCAATAACCCTCTTACCCATAGATTGTATACATATTTTGAAGAAAACTATCAGAAGATCTGGATCTCATCATCAATTGGGATTGGAAAAACAACTGAAAAAATCTTATTTGGCTTCTCTGAAACATCTTTGTAAACCCATCAGACGGTATAGACATATCCGTAAGTAAGCAACCAGTTGATGTACTTTTTACAAACACAACTACAATCTTTTCCAGTAAACTTGTAGTGATCCCCTGGTGCTGTCCTGAGACAGTTATAGAACATTATAATACAGCAATACCAATACGTATCATAAATATTTCATTGAAAATTTCAAATTAAGTATAGTTCACTGTAATTTATCATGCATTTCCTAGGGGATCAACACAATCTGATTACTGGAAGTAGCTGCATATGGTGCAGGCTTATTGCATGATCATGAAACATTTGCATATAAATTTGTTTAATTCTACTTAACGGCAAAATGAATGAAAATTTTTGGTGCATTGACAGAATATATGGCTAATTCCTAGGAAATTACACTACTGTACAAAAGTCAAAATTAGTAAGACTAGATTTATTACTAACTTACAGTTGGTATATAATATTATCAAGGGGTCACGATAACAGTTAATTAAAGTAGCGGTCACGAAACCTCTTGGTGAAGAGCTGAGGTGCATGGTTCGATGATGGACCCTATACCCATGTCAGTTTGTGTTTTTCAGGATACTTGAGATGGCTGGTCTGGTTGTGTCCTTCAACAAGTTATTTTACCCTTAAATTGTTTTGGATGCCATGCTTTTTGAACAGGCCTTCCCATGTGTTGTTCAGCGAGATAGTCCACTTCTACATGGAGACCGCCACCTAAAAATGACCCTGGCTGTTCATGGGATGATAAATCCCAGCAATAAGTATACCCCCCCGCCCCCTCCCCCAAACACACACCCGTTTATATTACGATCAAATTAAACATGTTAACTAATAAAATAATTTCATTGATTTAGGATTAGTTTGTTAATTTGATGAACAAAACCGTACCAGACATTTCAATTCTACATTTTCCTGAGATTTGCTTTTAGATTATTCTAGTTACTCTACCATCAACAAGAGAATACTGTAAACATAAACCCAGCTTGTTCAGGTATAAAACTATTGATGGAACAGGTAAAACTGTTTACAGACCTTCCTAAATACGATTATCAAAAACTTAATGTTGATATTGGTGCTGTTGACCTGTAAAATCTACTCGATCTCCAGGATACAGGTACTGGAGAAAAGACAATGTACCGGAAAATCAGCTGTATGTAACGTTAACAGTTCCCCCTTGTAGTATCAACAGGGAAATCAATAGTACAATCCTAGTCCAGGGTGTAACAAACCAACGATCACGAGGAATTCAAACATAACATTTGTACATCTGGGAGATATGTCCAAGGTATACAAGTACATGTACCAACGTTAACGATCACAATAAAATCAAACATATGTCTGGGAGATCTAGAATATTCCAGGGTATATGTACAACCAACAATCGCATGGAATTCAAATATAACATTTGTACATATCTTGGCCATAAGTCCAAGGTATACAAGTCGTACCAGTGATCACAATAAATTCAAACATGACATTTGTATATATGTCTGCAGGTAGAGTAGTCCACCGGGTAAAAACAATCACGATTAATTCAAACAAACATTTGTATATGACTGAAAGTGTTCACGATCACGATTAATTCAAACAAACATTTGTATATGACTGAAAGTGTTTACGATCACGATTAATTCAAACAAACATTCGTATACATGACTGGGAGTGTTTACGATTACGATTAATTCAAACAAACATTCGTATACATGACTGGGAGTGTTTACGATCACGATTAATTCAAACAAACATTCATATACATGACTGGGAGTGTTTACGATCACGATTAATTCAAACAAACATTTGTTTATGACTGAAAGTGTTTATGATCACAATTAATTCAAACAAACATTCGTATATGACTGAAAGTGTTTACGATCACGATTAATTCAAACAAACATTTGTATACATGACTGGGAGTGTTTACGATCACGCTTAATTCAAACAAACATTTGTTTATGACTGAAAGTGTTTATGATCACAATTAATTCAAACAAACATTCGTATATGACTGAAAGTGTTTACAATCACGATTAATTCAAACAAACATTCGTATATGACTGAAAGTGTTTACGATCACGATTAATTCAAACATAACATTGGTTAAATTGCTATAAATGTCAGGGAGAGTACTGTGCACTGGGTACTCACGATTAACTCAACATAACATTTGTACATCGGGGATAGTCCAGGGTATTTTTATATAAACCAACAGGAGATCTAGTCTTGTAGAGAAGATCTGAGAGATTTTTTCCATGTACTTTACTGACAATACTAGTGTAAGTGTTGTTAAGGTAGATGTTAGAGGTTCCTAGACATCATGGACATATTTATCTCCTTACATAGAAGAGTTCTTACTTCTAATTTGTTAGATTCTAAAAAGGAACATTTCTGAATTAGGCCCAACTGCATACATAAGAATTAAGAGTTTTAACGATCTGGCTAGAAGGTAAAAAATACTTTAATTGAAATTGAGTGAGCCAGTGTGCAATATTTAATTGTTTTAATTGGTTTGTCAGCAGTAACTTGCTCTGAGAATAATTCATCCATGATTTAAATTCATAAACTAATGATTTCACAAATTTTATACTGACAGGCTGTGACGTACAGCAGAGCTTTGTTTATTAGAACAGGTACTTTCTTGCTGAACACATTAGAGTCAAATTACTTGAATAACAATAATTAATACTATTATTAAATCATTCCAATGTCTCTGCATTAATTGGTTGCTGTATATATTATAAATGTTGGAAATGATTTGTTAAAATGATATTGCGATGAGCCTATTGTTTTTCAGATTTTCATATCAGAAACAAAAAGAATCAAAGAAACAATTTCAAATCAAAATAAATTCAACCCATGGGTCAGCATTGAATACATTAATTGAACTTAACAATTAAGGACAATTAAAATACCATTAATATCAACTAAATTACTAATCATTTTCTTGTTGTGTCGCCAACTTACTCTTCTAACCAAGTTTTAAGTTTATTTTGACCAGATGCAGAATTAAGATTTGGCCCGTTTTGACCTTAACCTTTATCAAAAAGTCTCATAAAGTGTTCACAAGCCTTTTGATTGAGATTTTTGATAATTCACATTAAAGCAAAAAACCCATGATCATACAGCGTCCATATCTCTTCTTCCTGGCCAGCTCTTATTACCTAGCTTAGCTTCATGACTTATTTAAAATGGCTTTCGTGCCGATATTAGCTTGCTCCGAGCTAGTGCCAGTGTAAGGCACACTTGAACGAGACCAGAATAGAGCACAAAGGTACAATTTATGGGATGTCAATAACAGCAACACACTAAGCTATATACCAATAACAAGTAGATTTATCTAATAAGTGTAAGGCAGTTTCATTAGCCCTTTCCATTGGAATCTGTTTCCGTTACAAGCATGAAATTCCCCAGACCAATTTGTATGGTATGATTCCATAACCTTATCAACTCTTACGCGCCTTTCCTTGGATCATCTGAGAGTCGTACTACTGATGGAGCCCGCATCTGAAGCAGCTGATAATATTCCAGGTTGATAAATTTCCTGTGTCCTTTTTCCATGTAAACCCATGGATGAATTACTATTTCAAAGAGTATGTTCCATAACCAGGCAAATCGATACTGAAAACTTCATTATACTGCCGACCGTACAATGAAACTTTTGGCATTGTAAAGATTATTTATTTTGTCAGTAAGCTAACTTCGCTATCAGGAAATAAAATTAGTCATCATCTAATATATAAAGTTATACTGTCACAATTTGAACCTGGGCCAGATTCAGTCCACAAAATAATTTGGTTTTCAATATGCCAGAATAAAATAGGGTGAGTGGGTGGGTAGCTAGCAATATATGTACCAGGGTAGATTTTTTTTTTTTATAAATGGTTTTAACTAAGGTTATATTGACAAGGAATCTTGACTTTAATAGTCCATTCTTGAAATCTGCAAGAAAAAAATCTGAGTAAGCACAAAAATATAGGGTGAATAGCTAGGCTAATGGATATGGCTAACGGAAACACAGATTTGTTTAAGGCCTTGTATATTTATTACATATGTCCACCATAACAAAACAGACCTACCGTATTTGACCTAATAAGGGCGCCTACCCTAATAAGGGCGCCCCTACCTTTTTTCAAGGAAATAAATCTATGACTGAGTGTCAAAATGGTGTTAAAAAGTAATAATTCATGTGAAATATTTTACTACTTATGTGTTCAATTTTCTTCAGCAAATTAAGTAACTGGAACACATGTTTTCGCCACATTTTGTGTATTCCTACAGGCTACATATGACATGTCAGTGCAAAGTTCTCAGCACCCAAAACTAAACACACATACAAATAATAACTTACCATCTTTATTTGAAGATAAAGTAAAGACTTCATTCTTGTTGATAAATAACTTTTGTTCAGAACAGAAAGCTAGTAAAAGACATTGTAAATCAATTATTAGGTCAAAGAAAACGATGTCTGATATGATCTGGGAAATCACCTGTTTCTATAAATAGAACACAAAAGAGTTCCATTTGAACATAAATGGTGGAACACACGTTCTCTGGTCTAAAGATCAGCTAGCATGGCTTACAAGTTTACAGGAGTATTCAAGTGATGTTTAAGCTTAATATATGATAATGAATAGATATCTTCATCTGGAATATTTTTATAACTGAATATTTTACCGTTTCCACAACCTTGGGTATTCTGCTATAAGGTATAGTCTGTTTCATAAAACTTCAGAATAACTAATCTTAATAAGGGCGCCCCCACTGTCATTTACCCGCGCCCTGCGCCCTTATTAGGTCAAATACGGTAGTATACTTATATATAAACATATGTATAAAATATATCAGTAATGTATCTCATTTGTCACCTATTCTAAGTATCTGAGTTGGTATACATTCTAATATTGAAAATCAACTAATTATAACATATAATTAACTTTCATTAAAGTTTCAATGTATAACCTAACTGGCTGAAATTCTCTTTTTGGAATATTTGGAGAAAAAGACTTTAAGATACTCAAGACCAAATTTTATCTAGTTTAGAATAACACTATTGTACTGTACAGTACTGTTTATATACAGACATATGTAACATTTCAGCCTTTCAAAAAAGCTGACTCAAGTCCAATCTGTTGCATAAAGTACACATCAGGATGCACCCAACTGAAAAAATATGCAAACAGCATTACAAACTTGCAATAGAATAGATGTACAAGATGTACAACATATTTATATACATGGCGATGTATATATGCTTTTCTGAAACCATTGCCATGAAATTATTTGTGATTGTCATGTCATGTTTCATCTTAAAATATAGGCCTTCATGGGGCCTAAAAAATGAGCTTTCACAACATACACAGAAAACGAAAAAAAATAAAAAATTTTGCTATAAAGAATAAATTTTGCTTTATTTCATAGCAGAAAATATGGAAGGTTGTTTCTCGATCACAATTTTTATGACATTATTATATTTACACAATTCAGAGACATATCACAGAAGATATGAACCATCTCTGCCAAGGGTATGCAGCTTTGAACTTTAAACATTTCTACAATTTATGGACTTGGTCCCGAATGATTTTTTTTTCATGCATGAATTAAGATAGCATAATGAATATTGTATTGATAAATTGTGGCAGAGCATGCATATGGAAGTCTGACTGAACCATCAATATACTGTTCCACGATGAAACAGCCAACAAATTGTAGGACACAAAGGGCGACTAGCTGCGATTATAAAATTGCATACCGATATTCCAAAATGTCAAAACAAATTGAAATGAATACATGATTTTTATGATTACTTTGTTTAAACAAAACTGAAACTTAAAATGTGTTTGAAGTCATTTCTGTGTCAGATTAATGATATGATCTGGAATTTCTTGTCCTGCACTAATTATAAGGTCTATATAAATATGTGATAAGTTATTAGCTACTTGTCTGAATTATTGATGAAAAGTTTGCCTGTAAATTATTTTGGATTGAGTCACAGGCAATTACTGTGTCCAGATTTGGGGCCACATGAAGTCACATGACATTAGATTGGGTGTCCGATAATAAGGCCAAGAGTATAAGATGTCCAGAAGGTCATATAACAATGGTGTCCAGATGCTAGCTGGGACCACTCAACAACTGAGGTCCTGTGACAAAGATTAGCATCAGATGTTGTGGACAATCAACAAGGGTTCGTAGAGATTTTTCATATACATGTACAATAAATGTTTTTAATGTATATCAAAATTCAAGCATTTTCCCAAATTTTCTCAATTTTCCAACTTGGGGGAATTGAGTTATTACTTGTTGTCTTGAACATTATACAAAATTAGAAATAACCAAATTGGGAAAGTGAAGTGCTCAAAAGACTGTGCTAGTAATAAATAACCAAACACCAGGATCTATATTGTTTTCTTCAATTCTTGCATTTAATTAATCATTTTTAAGAAATCTGAAAAAAAAAAACATGTTAACATCAAGAATAAGAATGAATTCCAGTCCTTTGCAAGCACTCATGAGCAAAAGTCTAGCAATTTTCCAGCAATGACCCTAAATTCACACACTTTTCCAGCACTGACCCCAACATTTCATCATTTTTCCAGCATTGACCCTCAATTCCATCACATTTCCAACAATTTTCATTATCTGAATGAACCATGTCAACACCAGATCGTGTAGTCATGTGAAAATGTGTGCAGATGTTGGGGCCTCTCAATGTTTTACCCAATGAAGGGTCATGGCCTGTTGACAGCTAATAAGTGTACGTATGTGAGGGCCATTTTACTCCTGACAATAGTGATGGACCCATTTGACACCAGACAATAGAGGGCAGATGATAGGCCTACTTGACACCTGACAGTAATGGGCAGATGATGGGCCCATTTGACACCTGACAGTAATGGGCAGATGATGGGCTCATTTGACACCTGACAGTAATGGGCAGATGATAGGCCCATTTGACACCTGACAGTAATGGGCAGATGATGGGCTCATTTGACACCAGACAATAGAGGGCAGATGATGGACCCACTTGTCACCTGACAGTAATGGGCAGATGATGGGGCCACTTGTCACCTGACAATAGAGGGCAGATGATGGGCCCACTTGACACCTGACAATAGAGGGCAGATGATGGACCCACTTGACACCTGACAATAGAGGGCAGATAATGGACCCACTTGACACCTGACAATAGAGGACAGATGATGGGCCCACTTGACACCTGACAATAATGGACAGATGATGGGCCCACTTGATACCTGACAATAGAGGGCAGATGATGGGCCCACTTGACACCTGACAATAGTGGGCAGATGATGGGCCCACTTGACACCTGACAGTAATGGGCAGATGATGGGGCCACTTGACACCTGATAATAGAGGGCAGATGATGGGCCCACTTGACACCTGACAATAGAGGGCAGATGATGGGCCCACTTGACACCTGACAGTAATGGGCAGATGATGGGCCCACTTGATACCTGACAATCGAGGGCAGATGATGGGCTCACTTGACACCAGACAATAGAGGGCAGATGATGGACCCACTTGTCACCTGACAGTAATGGGCAGATGATGGGGCCACTTGACACCTGACAATAGAGGGCAGATGATGGGCCCACTTGTCACCTGACAATAGAGGGCAGATGATGGACCCACTTGACACCTGACAATAGAGGACAGATGATGGGCCCACTTGACACCTGACAATAATGGACAGATGATGGGCCCACTTGATACCTGACAATAGAGGGCAGATGATGGGCCCACTTGACACCTGACAATAGTGGGCAGATGATGGGCCCACTTGACACCTGCCAATAGAGGGCAGATGATAGGCCCACTTGACACCTGACAGTAATGGGCAGATGATGGGGCCACTTGACACCTGATAATAGAGGGCAGATGATGGGCCCACTTGACACCTGACAATAGAGAGCAGATGATGGGCCCACTTGACACCTGACAGTAATGGGCAGATGATGGGCCCACTTGATACCTGACAATCGAGGGCAGATGATGGGCCCACTTGACACCTGACAGTAGTGGGCAGATGATGGACCCACTTGACACCTGACAATCGAGGGCAGATGATGGGCCTACTTGACACCTGACAAAAGAGGGCAGATGATAGGCCCACTTGACACCTGACAGTAATGGGCAGTTGATGGGCCCACTTGACACCTGACAATCGAGGGCAGATGATGGGCTCACTTGACACCTGACAGTAGTGGGCAGATGATGGACCCACTTGACACCTGACAATCGAGGGCAGATGATGGGCCCACTTGACACCTGACAAAAGAGGGCAGATGATAGGCCCACTTGACACCTGACAATAGAGGGCAGATGATGGGCCCACTTGACACCTGACAGTAGTGGGCAGATGATGGACCCACTTGACACCTGACATTCGAGGGCAGATGATGGGCCCACTTGACACCTGACAAAAGAGGGCAGATGATGGGCCCACTTGACACCTGACAATAGAGGGCAGATGATGGGCCCACTTGTCACCTGACAATAGAGGGCAGATGATGGGCCCACTTGACACCTGACAATAGAGGGCAGATGATGGGCCCACTTGACACCTGACAGTAGTGGGCAGATGATGTACATCACCACTAGGTTGACACTTAAAGTCATGTGACACTGTAGTAATGTTGAGGTCACTGAAATATGTCCAGCCTTTTTTTATAGTGTCAGTGTTCTTGTTAATAGCCGGTTGCTGGCGAAAATCGCCGGCTATTTCCATAAGCACAACCGGCTATTATTTTGGGAATAGGAAAAAAAAACACTTACTAAACCTTTTCATCCACTGGTGATTTTACTTATACCGGCGAAACAAAAATATTGAGTTTATCAGCCGGACAGAGTCGATCAAAACTTTCCCGTCTTGCTCCCGTTTCTACTTTTGATTAAATAGTGCAAAGTCACCAATGCGTTTGAATCATACCCCCCCCACACAAGGCTGTGGCTAAACGTCTTGTTGATACAGATTATGAGTCGACAAAAATGGCAACATCAAAGAAAAAGATAAAAATTTCCAACTTCTTTGCTGTTCCGAGCAAAAATTCAGGTGATGATTACAAAAATTGCAAATTTTAATATTAATACTCCAATTTCACGTGGACAAATATCTGTTTGTTCTTGTCTGAATCGTGATCAATCCGACTGTCGTGACAAACACAACATCATGAACATGCACATATGCCTAAGTATCGTCGATGGCCTAGTAAATATCAGAACATTTCACGGACCTGCGAGTGTCAAAAACGATGTCTTAAAAACGAGGCCAACATCTTAGTCGATTAATATACTTGACGAACCAGACAATCAAATATGGCAGTGTATACATGTACACATGAGTTCCTCGCGATAGGGCTAATGGCAATGCATGCGTGTAACTCGTACTGTAGTAAATGTACAAATTAAAGAAAAAAATGAGTACTGGTCTACAGATGGACATATTCTGTCAGAATATAAGAAATTAAATTAAATAACATTATTACCGTTTTGTTGTTTGTATTATATTTTTGCAGTTTTCCAGATAACATTTGTACCAGACAGTATTATTAAAGGTGAATTTTTGGACCTAGAATCTATTTCTTTCTTCCAAAGTATTTTCATGAAACAGCTTGAACTTTGGAATGTCAATTTTCAATTTGGGAACTTTTTTAGACGTTTTTAATCATCTGGAACGCTGCATTTTGAGTACAATCTTTTTTTTTTGCATTAAGTTTTCTAACAGATGAATGTTGTTGTTGTATTTTTTCCTTTTTTGTGAAAACCCCAGCACAAAATCCATCTTCAGAAATATAGAACTTTCAATACTCAAAAGTGCTCAGATGCCACCTACGGCCATCTACAAACTACAACATTTTCTGGGGGGGACCCCCCATACCCCCCTTACGAGAGGGGGGGGGGGGGTTCCCCCTCTCGTGCTCCCCCCTTCTCGGCCTACTGCCTTCGGCCAAAGGCCCCAATTCAACCAGCTATTATCATTTTTCAACCACTTATTATAAAAAGTACTGAGAACACTGAGTGTACGTATATATATATATATATATGTAACCTACTTCTGAATATAATGACAAAAGTCAGTTAGCGATATATGTGTCACAGCTCACATAATATTATACCCATTGTGAAATCCAGACTCTGTCTCGGTAGCAATCAGTGACCTTTATGTAAGATGTGTTCAACGATGGCATAAATGTCACAATGACAAAACTTTTAATAAAGCACAGGAAATTACAATTACATACAATATATATACATAAAAAGACACCCCTATTCATGTACTCAACTGCAGATAGGATTGTTAAAACACAATATCTCCTGACTGTTCCTGCAAGAAACTTTATCAATTATTCATTCATTATTGTTTAATGTGTAAGCTCACGTCTCCACCAGCCTTAACTTGCTATCACGTATAGTCTTTGGCTCTGCGTCAACAAACTGGGTAATGAACTTTGAAAGTGAAATGCTTTAGTTATCATACTTGCCAATACACTCCCTATTAGGGATGGAGATATGATACCTTTGTGATGTATGATCCAAATAATGAAATATGAATGAACAAGTTTGTTCTAAAATAAATTAATAAGTTTTTACTTTTTAGTCATATGGTTTAGAATCATATTTGATATCAAAATAGATCAGAGGTAGGCAGAAAATTGAAATTTTCTACCTCAAAAAAATGCAAATTAACCTATCATTTTCGTTTCCTAGAATTATCAGCTACAACAATAAATTTTCCATTTTTAATACCACCATTGATCTATATGTGTAGATGACCTATTTATGTAGCATCAACTGAAAATCATGTTAATCTACATTGGAGTAACAGAATGGCCCAAACTTAATAAAGACCCACTCTTTTAGGGATGTGTAAAACAAAATATTGTACATTATTTTAAATATCAAGATTAGTCCAATTTATAAAATGATTTTGTAGTGTATTGTTTGCTAGTTCCATTCTCCCAGACAATTTAACGTCAAGTACCTAGTCATACAGGATATCGTAGGATATATATCAACATAATTGTGTATACATATGTCTGACGTGTGACACACGAATGAATTGGAAACACTGTCAGTGTCGCAAGTCATGTGAACTGGTCATGGGGGAAATCTATTTTTTGTAGAGCATAAAGTTTTAAAAACACAATTTAACTGACATTCAGATTTTTCTAACACTCCATATCTTATTTAGGACAATTCTTACTTGTCATCCATGTTCTAAGTCTGAAAATTATTGAAGATTTTATAAAGGTCATTTGGTCCACGATAACGGTGCCACAGTAGGCCTACTAGGCCTAACAGTTAGTGCCACGTCGAATACACTAAGTGGAATTTCGGGAATTCATAGCCTATCTCGCGAGATACTTTCTCCCCCGACAGATGCGTGTTTAACACCAGTGGGGAACCTCTAGCTACACAACTAAGAGCATTACTGACAAAATACACTAGACATATCTACGTTCATATTGACATGGCATATAATATTTATAAACACTACAACATGTGCTTGAATCGGCAAGAACTCCGAGGGCTGCGAACGTATCGATTTGGCGCTAACATGTGCATCACTCTAAGGCAAAAAATCATTCAACGAACACCCCTTAATGGAGAATATTTACCTGTAAATATAACGAGCGTCTGAATCTCTCTCATCTTCCCTACTTTCCGTTTTTTCCACACTAGTTGCCATCTTTTAAATATTTCGACAACTTTGAATAAATTCCACAAGGAAACGAGCTCCAGGCCCGTTCAATCTGACGGCGGACTCTCAATGTAAACAAATATCATTTCGTTGATTTCGAGCACATGTAGGCGTATTAATCCCTGAATGAACCAGAAGTGTTGACAGGAATGTTCTCACAGTTGTATACAAGTTGCACATCCTTCACACGATACGATAGACGCCTGTGTTATTTTCGTTGTACGGAATATAAAAATCAATCCCCTGCGAGTTTCACAGTACGTGGGATACGTTGTGTATTACTGGCTGGATAAAATTTACGGAACGCCAAACGCAATAGAAGAGTGAAGAGAAACGGAACGAAACTTCTGAATTCATATATATCATTTTATACCGTACAGATGTTCAGGTATTTAAAATAATTTAATGGTCTTGAGAGAATCGAATATGAGAGATAATTTAATGTACTTTCATCATGTTCATTTTACCTGTAAACATATTTTTTTTCAACTTGTCTACTGTAGAAAAATATAACAAAATGAAACTCTGGACAGAATGTCGTAGTCTAGTGTTTTATATAAATATGTGATTGTATACATAATATATCAAAACATTCTTTTTTGCATGACCAGTTTTTATATTATCCTTTTTTTTCCAATTTTGTATTATCTTATTATATTTTTTTCAGTACACAGCTTGCATGACTTCTTTCCCAGCAACATTTAGCAGCTGCTGAAAAATACACATCAAGTAGGGAGATCATTTAATTGTACTTACATATACTCCAAACATTAACATGCCTGGCAACATAACTATATATACTGTATACATGTATACATATTGATGTGATGGTTCATAGATATGGGCATTTCAGCTACATAGTCCAATAGCTAGCTAAATTTGTGGCTGTGCAGTTGAGTGTCGTGTCTGTGATGAAAAGTTAAGCAACATGGAGCGTGGTTAGCTCTTGAATGGGTGACCGCTCCGTTGTACCCCCAGTGCGTTGTACCCCCAGTTGTACCCCCAGTGCGTTGTACCCCTAGTTGTACCCCTAGTTGTACCCCCAGTGCGTTGTACCCCCAGTTGTACCCCCAGTGCACGTTACATTGAATCTCATAGAAATGTTCAAATTGATACACTTTGGGGTATTGTAAAGACTGGCCATCATCTTTATATATATAATGAAGTTATTTATAAACAAGAAATATCTTTAAAAAAGATAAACGGCATAGTTTAATGCTGGTGGTTATAATGTAAATCTGCTGGTGAAATAAATTAACGAACTAATGCATTTCAGCATGGATAACAAAATCATATCAGTTTGAATAATCTTTGGTGATAATAAAACTGCATTTGAATCAGGAATATAATTTTATTAATGTGTCATTTGAAAAGATACATCCACTTATTCAGCTTGCATTGAATCTTAATTTTGTTTTGTTTTTAACTGCATATCTGCATTTTGCATTTACCGCTACATTGACCAATCACATACTTCATCTGTAACGCCACCTGTCCCGTCATATCCGGGGCCAAAAGAATATTATACGGCTATGCCGAAAAAAATTACCCAGCTTAATACTAATACTAGATCATCTCCCTCTATTTTCAAACTTGTTGAAACCTAATTTCATGACCCTCTGGATACTGAAAAGAAGCTGTTTCCTTTTAACTAACAAAACATTTGACCCCTGAGGCCGAGACCTTGTCAAGGAACTTCCTCCCAGCATGACCATTAATAAACTAGCCCCAAGCGCCCATCTTTTATTTTGTTAAGAATTGCTCAGCTAAATTCTAATACAAGATTATCTCCCCCTAGTTTGAAAAAAAGTCATAAAGCTCAATTATATTCATAATTTTAATATTCTAGAGTCTCTAGCCAGTCTAGGATATTTGATGCATTCTATGAAACTGTGCTTGATTCATATAATGATTCCTTTGGAACATTTTTAGAAATATGTGTCTTTTTTAAATTTTAATTTACTAGCTACAAAATATACCTTCAGAAAATTCTATCCACATTTCAAAATATCGCTCCTCTTTATTCTTGATTTCTATAGCCATTTTCAAATCATCAATATACTATACAGGGGACTTTTAAATTAATATGATAAAACATACCTCCATCATTTAACCAGATATTATTGAGAGTACATTGTATATAAACATCAGAAAATAATTTAATTCCTATTTCTAAAGTTCCTTCACAGTACAGGTAAACTATCCTATATGAATTGTCATCAAACTCCTCTGTTGGACATGAAATCCTCTCGCGATTTGGTTGTCTTCTCTATTCGTTTAAAGGTCGGTATATTCAGCAGAGAAGCAGTTAGAAAGGAATTTGGTGGTCCTTTCCATTGTTCGGTAATTTTGGATTTGAAGGTTCTCTGAGCAATTTGGTTGTCTTCTCTATTAAAATCCAGTTCCGTATATTCAGCAGAGAAGCAGTTAGACAGGAATTTGATGGTTAGTCCTTCCCAAAGTTTGTCAATTTTGAGTTTGAAGGAAATTAATGTTTCGGGACACACAACTTGATATGATGTAATTGTGTCCGCCAGTGAACGACCTTTTAAACCTGGTAAAGGTCAGACAGGTAATAACTACACTGGTCTGGTACATATCATTTGTCAGAAGTTTACACTTCAGGTGCATGGTTACCTCCACCAGCCATTCAAATTTTGCTGTCTATAGAAAATTTTCAATTCATTTTTAGTGATCATCTAGGCCATGTAGAATCAAAATTTGAAAGAAAAAAGATATTTGGTCTAAAAGATTATTTCACAAAAAATCCCAAATATGCTGAAATATGACCCTGTCTGAAAAATACTAAAAAAAAAATCTTTTTACCCTATAGATGTTTTGCGTTTCTCATAAGACACTAACATCACTGATCATGACCGTCCTTCCCGTACTGTCATGTTTTTGTCCTTGGGAAATTTACCCAAATTTTTCTGAATGTACATTAGACATAATGATAATAATAATTTGGAGTTTCATATAATGCAACAGCGCTTTCTCAAAGCGGTACACAGATCACTATCTCTGGTTGATTATTTTTGTATAAATTACGGTACAGGCCTTTAGTAACCAGACAATACAGTCGGAGCTGCCATTTCAGTACTAACACCTTAATTACACACATTTCTAGAAATGCTCTACCACGTACCAAGGTTCTCATTTACTGGTAAGTCGACGGGAACACAATGGAGTAAAAAATCTTGTTCAAGGATACAACGCAGTGCTTGTGCTAATTAAGACTTGAACTAACGACCCTTCGGTCCCGACGCCCTGTGTCCTACCAATAGATCACCATGGCTCCTTAATGCAATAAAGCCAATTATAGGGCTCCTCTATGGTGTTCAGTGAAGTAGCCGTCATTTGCTACCCTGTACAAGGAGACCCCCACCCCAAAATGTCCCTGCTGGTTGTTCATCGAGTGATAAACTCGGCAAATAAACAGGTGTTTTGTAAAGAGATTATTTTCTTTGAACTTCAGGTATGCATGGCCATTTATTCTAGAGTAGGTGTACATTGTACATGCGTAATAAGAAAATTTGAAGACCAGACATTAGTGACTGCTTAATATCTTAAAAGAAGGAATGCTTATCTTGTTTAATTTGTAGGTTGATATATAAATGTACATGTATATTGAATGAACTTGAACAAAAATAACATGTGAAAAAATGAAACAAATCTGCTCTTATTACACAAATAATCAAATATATATAAACAAGTTCTATCAATTAATGTACAAATTAATCACTCTTGGTCTGGTTTATACCACATAGGGATGGGAATGGCAGATGAACCCACAGGAAACTGGCATGATCAGGTAAGTGAACGCATGGGCACACTTTTTCATGTCAAAGTTGAAAATAAATGTCATTTTACCTTGGTGAAAGGCAGGTGACTTCTTGTCCAAAGTCCAATATAAACTTTAGTGTTGTAATTCCACAATAATGATTAAAGAAATTTTATCAAAATGATAATTGTCTGTTATCCAGTGAACTCTCCTGTGTAATCATTTTTGCATATTTTATTATATATACATGTACCCTTAAATTTATTTTCTTTTTATATGAGATTTTATGAAACTTGTTTCAATATGTTTTTGCTTGCCAATAAGGGTCATAGAGATAAAAAACATTTCTAAGATTTGTTTCATAAAATCTAATATGAAATGAAAACTCATTTGATAACCTATACATATTGACTTACATTAATCATTTCTGGAGGCCTGGTTTGGGCCTTCAGAATTTAATTGACCTAATACTGTAGGTGGAAAATGGAACAATCAAGCTGTAAACTTACATGATCAGGTAGGTAACCTCATATGTTTTTCATATAAATTCTGACCAAGACTTTCCTTAACACTCTTTAATGTAAGGATATCTTTATGTTGAAACTTTCTACAGTTAAGTATTGATGGACTTAAAGAAAATTTATCACTTATAAAGAACTTTCCTTAAATTCTTTAATGAGTTTCTATAGAGGAATTAATAAACCCTATCTGTCTTAGTAAGAGGTACTGTACACACTGTATTACATATCCATAGAATCACCAAATATGTATTTTATAATTTGAGAGGCTGCTGAATTTAGTCTCCATCATCAACTCGAAAGACCCATCTTGTATGGTAACTTCAGGTCAGGAAATCCATGTATATCATAAGCATGCAGGAGTGCTCTTCCTTGAACATTGTTTTCTCTTTCTCAATTTTACAGTAAACATGCCAGAGTGCTCTCCCTTGAACATTGTTTTCTTTCTCAATTGTACAGTAAGCATGCAGGAGTGCTCTCCCTTGAACATGTTTTTCTTTCTCAATTGTTCAGTAAGCATGAAGGCATGCTCTCCTTTGAATTACTTTATTCTCGCCAATCAGAAAATCAATCTTTATAGATTTTAAACCTAAAGCCAGTGATATTATGATATCATTAATGTAGTTTCCAGTTTTGACAATTAAAATTGTGCTAGGGGAAAAATAATATCACATCCACCCACAAGACTTATGACATACATACATATATGTAATATAAACATTGTTATATATGTCTGCAGGCTGCCTAAACCCAATGAAAACTGACATTGATTAGACAAGAGATCCAGGTCCTCCAATCAAAACATGATGGGGAATTAAAATCATGATACATATATGTTCTCTGTACTTTTTTTTTTTTTTTAATTTTATTTTTCAGTTACTAGCAAGTTCTTGAAAAATGCATCTCAACAGCTACTACATTTTATTTTGACAATATACTTAGTGCTCTTGGTTTCCTGGTTAATAACAGTAATTTCTGATGAGTTGGCTGAATATCTAAATACTTTTCATGAAGTACATGATCCTAAAAGTGAAATCTAAGTTATTCATCAAGAAACCTGCAAAGAGTATCAGTGTTATATCTGAACAGAAAATCAATCATTCATAAACAACATTTGAAGCAGGAATTGATTGAATGATATTGTGGTGTCACAAAACGAAAAGGTCATGGCTATTTTGACAACACAATTTTTGACAATGCCCATTGTTTTTTTTTCCACTTCAAGCCTTGGAATAGTCCGTTTAGTGTGAAAATAACCTCCTTTTTTAATATTTGCAGTACAAATATTTATGTATAAAAAACATGGCACGGGCAAACAATACTTTCAGCCACAATCATGCAAAAATGATTAAACTCTTCATAATCATTTTGATATCTTGATTAAAGGTTAAACATGATACCGAGGATGATTGTCTAACAACTCTACGATTGTCAAACAACCCTACCATTGTCTAACAACTCTACGATTGTCAAACAACCCTACGATTGTCTAACAACTCTACGATTGTCTAAACAACCCTACGATTGTCAAACAACTCTACGATTGTCTAACAACCCTACCATTGTCTAAACAACCCCACCATTGTCTAACAACCCTACCATTGTCTAACAACCCCACCATTGTCAAACAGCCAATGCATGTCAGAACACAGCATCAAACACTGATAAAATTCAATTACCACTTGACCAATTGTCAGATTTTTTCAAAATATAAATTCTTGAATTTTAACTTATTTTAACTTAATCAGATATTATCAATCATTATGCAGTCAATACAAAAGAGATATGTTTTATTTTCACCACGAGAATATGCAATTATCTGTTTACGTTGATTGAAGGATCGGTGGAGGCGTGGCAATATAACATGAGGGATGCACATGAAATACATGTAAACAGCTTATATTAAAGGACCAATCCCACCTTAACTCCAATGAAACTTTAAATGCATGTTTGATGATATTTTGAAAGAAACAAAAGCATAAATTTTGAAATCCCCTTTTTTTATTATCATACTGGGATACCATTTACCAATTTCTTTATATATGACATCAATCCAATTGTAAATTTGGGGTAAATCTCTGTCAGAGCTGTAATCAGCAAGCAAAGTTTCAACTAACCAACTGAAATTTTAACTACATGTATAATTATTAATTTCCCAACAACTGCTTAAGTTATATCAAGTTATAGATTTTAATCACTCTTGCTGGTCCAGGAGGAATGGCCTGAGGAGACTTACTGTGGGAGGAAACTGGAATGAACGTTACTTGCATTCTGACTTTTGATCGTCAAATCAAATCTCTATTGTCTTGGTGAAAGGTTGACGCATTTCCACGGAGCCAACTGAGAACCTTCATTAAATGCTAATTGCTTACATTTTTAAGCTGCCATTTGACGTATGAAGGAAATATTTTTACGATAACACTATTTATAACCGCTTTACATGTAGCAATATAATTACCTGCCAAATTTTGACTTAACACATCCATTTGTAACGTCTATGTGTTTTGGAAAATAAGATCCAGATTTTGCAGATTCAAAAGACATGGCATCAAGAAAGGAACTTGTCATGGAGTCAGCAATTTCATTTTTCTCTGAAAAAGAAAAATTAACACTTGATGCAGAAATGAATTTTCTTCCCAAAGAAACAGAAATGTACTTTTATATTTCAAATGAATTTCTAGAAGGCCTACATTCATGTCAATACAGCAAAAGTTGAAAAACGTGCTGCAAAAAGTCATTTTCCATTTGATTGCATGGCCACGGAACACATCATAGACACTGAAGTACAAGAATACGTACATATTCATGGCCAAAGGAAGAGCACGAGAGGAGACAGAGAGAGGGAGAATGAAAATTGTTTTAATTATCATCAGTTTTCATGGAAATGATGCTTTAATCAAGTATAGAAAATTTCACATCTTTTGGTCTTCAAGTCATAGGATCAACGATATTTAAGTGAAAAAATACATGTCCCAGATCGAGATTAAAGGGAAACAACTCTCATGGTGAATATACTCTACAATGGTTTTCTGTCAACCAATTTTTCTAGTTACTTCTGATTTTAAACAAACAAAAATCACATTTCTGGTGAAATACCTCAGGTAAAAGAAAGCTTCACATTATAGAATTATATCAATTAAAATGGACAATGTTTTGTGACAGGGATACTGTAGATCATATTGGCATTAATCAACTGTACGGTATATTTGTGATCCGTTCCTCAATCTGGAATCTTTTAATATCTTGCACCTACATGTACATGTACCTGTTACCAATTTATGGATGATTGTAGCAGACAAGATTTTTGAACTCCAATTAGCCGTTCTATAGAAATTGTCAACAAAGAGACTAGGCTGATGGTGCTGAGTACATGTATAAGTTTAAAACAGACTAATGGGAGGCAACTCTGTCAGGCTTGTGCCCTTAATACAGAAACTTTATTTCTGTAAGAACTTTAAAAGTCATTGCAATCTTAATACATTTTATATTAAACGTTTAAAATAATAAAAAATTCATCAATAAATTCCCAATTACAAGTAAAATTAATTTCGAGACCTTCTGGCACCACATTTTGCAAAACAATATATATTACATGAATGTTTTTTAAACCGTTGCTTTCATTAATTACCATTATTTTCTAAATTGTCGTCATCATCACAGTCATAAAATTCATCATCGTCCGTGTCATAGTAACGAGCAGGTGATTTCCTTCCGTTGAATGTGAGAGTCTGTTCTAGTTCATGATGTTCCGTAGCCAGCGCATGCAGCGCCTCCTGGAGGACTCGAGACTTTTCCATCTCCTCCTTCAACTGAAGGTTACGTACCTGGCAAAAACAAATGATCTTCTTATACTATTTTTTTTATGACCTGTACGATACATTTTGATCAATACAATGACTCATTAAATACTGTATATTTGGTAATATTTGTGGTGGATTTAATCTCACTGAAATACAATGCGAGAATAAATATCCAGCAAATATAGGCATAGCACCAGCCATAAATAAAAAAATTCTAATCCGATTGGTCCGACTTATGGACAACCGCAAAATATTTTCCCCGTAAAATTTAACAACTATACAGACTGTAACACCCAATCAGTGTTAGCATTGAGGCTGTGTCTCCACAGCCTTCTGAAGCATAGGAAATCAAAAAGACACTTTTTCAGGAATTAAGTCCTTTCTAATTATACAGAGGGACCACAATTTATCTGAAAGGGACCACAATTTATCTGAAATGGACCCCATTTATAATACATATCTAGGTCCTTAAGTGAATCTCTTTTGTAATTTAGAGCATTTTTTTCTGCCCTTTTGTACATTATGATATACAAAATTTGCATTATTTGAAATTAAAAGATATAATTTCATAAATTTCCGTTAGCATTTACGAATGAATAAACAATAGTTATTTTCTAAGTATTTCCGTTAGCATTTACGAATGAATAAACAATAGTTATTTTCTAAGTAAGTGAGTTGTAAGTTCTGCTTGATTAGAATGTTTATTGTAATATATATTCACAACAGTGCAGGTCACTTTCAATTATGCATCAGAAAATATTTTTGTCATATGGTAAATTCAATTTACTCTACAATTATGTATGTAAACTTTATGTGCAAATCTTTATAGTTCTATATATATCATCTCAAGTATAACCAACAGATCAATTGAAAATAAATAAAAACTAGAAATATATTGGTGCTACGCAAATCCACCCCTCCCCCACCTTATTTTGACTCCTACAGATTTAATCTAAAAACTTTCAACTACAGGAATAATTGCAGCAGTAGACATTTTATGGACGGGTTGGACAAGTGGGTTGCATTCTTTTTTCCTCTCCTGACTTGTGAGGTGCAATAGACTGTTTTCATACGGATTGCAGTTTTATTTCCGTCGATTCTGTCTCTGAAAAAGCACATACAGTCGAACCCGGTTATTGAAATCCTCTGGGAATGGAAAAATTCTTCAAATTAACCGCTTTTCAATATAACCAGGATCCAGCCTCTGCCAAAATATATTTCAGTATCGCGCTACGTCAAACAACACACAATTGTCCAATATAGTTAATCGACATTTCACTTAGTCAGTATTTACAATCGGTTCCAAACTGATAGTGGTTTCACAGTTTATTAGAAATAATGTTAAATTCGATGGAAGAAGTCTTTGACTGTTGCTTGTTTGTGTTTATTTTGAGTTCACAGACACACATGGGAACAGTTTCCGGTACATCCGGTGTCATGCATAATATGTACCCCCTACCAAAAGGTATCCGGATACTTTTTATTCCTGCATAAAACGTACCCCCCTTGCATAAAAAGTACCCCCCTACCAAAAATCTTTAATTTTGACTTTATCAATCTGAAATTGGGAAGATATGATAAGAGGACCCAAGGGATGTCATTTTCAATGTTTCTCACCCATTCCCACCAAATCCCCACCCAAACTCAAACTTCCAAGTATGACTTAAGATCATCATTGGAAACCTTCATATGCATAGAAAAGACATCTCGCAACTTCCCCACCCCCCGGATACTTTTTATTCTTCTGCATAAAATGTACCCCCTGGATACTTTTTATTCTCCTGCATAAAAAGTACCCCCCTACCAAAAATCTTTAATTTTGACTTTATCGATCTGAAATTGGGAAGATATGATAAGAGGACCCAAGGGATGTCATTTTCAATGTTTCTCACCCCATCCCACCAAATCCCCACCCCAGGGCCAAAAAAATTGAAAAAAAAATTTTTTTGCTTAAACTTCCAAATATGACTAAGGATCAACATAGGAAACCTTCATATGCATACAAAAGACAATTCGCAAATTTGGAAGTTTAAGCAAAAAAATTTTTTTTTCATTTTTTTGGCCCTGGGGTGGGGATTTGGTGGGATGGGGTGAGAAACATTGAAAATGACATCCCTTGGGTCCTCTTATCATATCTTCCCAATTTCAGATTGATAAAGTCAAAATTAAAGATTTTTGGTAGGGGGGTACTTTTTATGCAAGGGGGGTACGTTTTGGTAGGGGTATAAAAAGTATCCGGATACTTATTATGCAGGAGGTACATATTATGCATGACACCGGGCTATTAGACCTGTGCGTTGATGATGGATGCATTTTCACGAAAGATTGTTCGAGGGTCGTTGTCAATATCACTGTCCTGCTTACGTTGTTATCATTGTCTGTCAAATCCCTAAGAATGGCCTCGTCATTTGTAATTGTCTAACGTGTAGTTAAATCAGAGTCAATGTAGTTGTATTATGTGTAGCAGAAGCCAAAATAAGCTGTGTCCCTCAAGGTATACTCTTAAACAAATACAGATTCATGTTCATAACGAACGCATTTAATTATTAAAAGTCACAATTTATTTGTATTGTGTAAATCAGAATTTCATTTTTACCTGTCTATTGATCGGACGTACGTACCGTAATGGCCGGTAATCGAAGCCAGTCGTGGCAACTTTCAATTTAAGCGATACATAAACAATGGTTTAGCATTGCCGGGGCAATAATTTCCTTTCAAATAAAGCGATATTTCAAATAAACCGATTTCAAAATAACCGATGAAACAATACAAAGACAAAGAAGGCATTTGGACGGGGATTTTATTTCACTTCAAATTAAACAATATTTCAATATATCCGATTTCAAATTAAGTGGGTTCGACTGTATATACGCGTTGAGGTCTGATAATGAATCAGGAGGAAATAACCCAAATTTGCATTAAATTTCATCTCTAATAGGTGACGAAGATATTTTGCCAGAACAAATTGCAAATTCACCCCACAAGTACAGACAGAGGAACTCAGGTTGATTGAAATAGTATTTCTCTAACCAAGTCGTATGTCAGGACATGAAAATACTTATCTGTGTCAACACTTCGTGCCCTAATTAAAGAGAGTGTTAGAGATGAGTCTCTAAGGGACAAAACAGCTGTACGATCGATGCAGTTTAAGTTTTGTCTTTAATGTACATGTACCTAACTCTCGATTTGTGTTGAGTGGTGCTTACATCTTGTGCTAATAACATCTTGTGTTAACATCTTGTGCTAATAATATCTTAGGCTAACATCTTGTGCTAATAATATCTTAGGCTAACATCTTGTGCTAATAATATCTTGTGTTAACATCTTGTGCGTATAACATCTTGTGCCAACAGCTTGTGCTAATAATATCTTGTGCTAACATCTTGTGCTTACATCTTGTGCTAATAATATCTTAGGCTAACATCTTGTGCTAATAATATCTTAGGCTACCATCTTGTGCTAATAATATCTTAGGCTACCATCTTGTGCTAATGATATCATAGGCTAACATCTTGTGCTAATAATATCTTAGGCTATTATCTTGTGCTAATAATATCTTTTGCTAATAATATCTTAGGCTAACATCTTGTGCTAATAATATCTTAGGCTACCATCTTGTGCTAATTATATCTTAGGCTAACATCTTGTGCTAATAATATCTTAGGCTACCATCTTGTGCTAATGATATCATAGGCTAACATCTTATGCTAATAATATCTTTTGCTAACATCTTGTGCTAATAATATCATAGGCTAACATCTTGTGCTAATAATATCTTTTGCTAACATCTTGTGCTAATAATATCTTAGGCTACCATCTTGTGCTAATGATATCATAGGCTAACATCTTGTGCTAATATTAATATCTGAGGCTAACATCTTATGCTACTAATAATTTGTGCTAATAATATCTTGTACTTATAGCTTGTGTTAGGCAAACATCTTGTGCTAATATCTTGCGCTAACATTTTGTGTTAACAATATATTGTGGTAACATCTTAACATCGTAAGATCTTGTGCTAATAATATCTTTTGCTAACATCTTGTGCTCATAATATCTTAGGCTAACATCTTGTGCTAATAATATCTTGTGCCAACATCTTGTGCTAATAATATCATAGGCTAACATCTTGTGCTAATAACATCTTGTGTTAACATCTTGTGCTAATAATATCTTAGGCTAACATCTTGTGCTAATTATATCATAGGCTAACATCTTGTGCTAATAATATCTTAGACTACCATCTTGTGCTAATGATATCATAGGCTAACATCTTGTGCTAATGATATCTTAGGCTATTATCTTGTGCTAATAATATCTTTTGCTAACATCTTGTGCTAATAATATCTTAGGCTACCATCTTGTGCTAATGATATCATAGGCTAACATCTTATGCTAATAATATCTTAGGCTACCATCTTGTGCTAATGATATCATAGGCTAACAACTTATGCTAATAATATCTTAGGCTAACATCTTGTGCTAATATTAATATCTGAGGCTAACATCTTATGCTACTAATAATTTGTGCTAATAATATCTTGTACTTATAACTTGTGTTAGGCAAACATCTTGTGCTAATATCTTGCGCTAACATTTTGTGTTAACAATATATTGTGGTAACATCTTAACATCGTAACATCTTGTGCTAATAATATCTTGTACTAATATCTTGTGCTAAGTAAACATCTTGTGCTAACAATATATTGTGGTAACATCTTGGGCAATTTAAAAAAAAAATTGTCTTACTCAGTGTCTTTTGTAAAATCTGACATACCAGCCTTAACTGACACTCTGACTTTTGTATGACCTCATCATCTGACCCACCCTGTCACCAACAATACTGCCTTAAACAAATATGTTCATTCTTGCTCAATTACCTAGCTATAGGTTGATTGATTATTTTTATGGAGAGTTCATTGTCAACCAATTCATCCTGATGGCTTTCCGTATGGATTTTTTTCTCTGTTTTCCACAAACAAAAGAGAAACATCGATATCTGTGATCGATGTAAGCGATTAGATTACAGTACGAGAATTGTGCACTGCAAAAATACATTTCAAATATAAGTCAGTCTTGAGCTATTTGCTGATCAAACAGAGTTACGAGATTGGCAGCTGAATATGATTGTATCATACATGATATGTCATACGATGTAAAAGTACTATACATTTTTGTACATACATATACTTTATTTATGATATACATGTACTGTAATAATATATTATGCTTTGTAATATAATATAGAGTGGTCACATGGTAACAAGTGGTAACACACTGGCCTATATATCACCCAGGGTCGATTACCTATTATACAGAAGTGAAAAGGTGCCCCTGTCATATAAGATAAGTATCCCCCATAGGATTAGTATCCGGATACTAAAACTGGCCATAGGATTTGTATCCCCCCCATAGGAAAAGTATCCCCCCTATTCATACGAAACCTTATCTGTATATGGGTGTTCAATACAATGAATTTATATACTAGAAAGTATTAATGAACTCTTTTTTTGATAATTGGAGGATTAAAGGAGTTTTTAAGATATTGGGAGAATGGACTGCAGGGGTGTATGTTTTATATACAGACTTATCTATTTAATCATGACATGTCAATTTAAGTGACAGCAAATATGATATAAACAATTTGCAGTGGTTCCCTGTTCACTTTTATATATGTGTTCCTCTCTGCATAACTGGTGACTCTTACACCTAGGTGTATATAATGGTTGTCATCAAAGACAATTAGGGAGGGGGTGGTGAGCAGTCATGCATGGGGTCAGGGTGTGATGTACACACAATCAGCAGGATGGCCATGGACTGGACAGGTGTGAATTTAATGTGGATGATGTGTGTTATGACAAGCATTAATTAAAAAAGTCTTAAACTTATAAATATTAGAGATTTAGGTTTTTTTTTTATTTAAACATTTATTACCATTATTATATTGTCCATATTTCTTTAGTATTATTTATTATTATATATAATCTATAAATATAAGTTATTACCTAGTGCTGTGTGATATAAATGAATATTTAATAATGGCTTTGATTTATAAAAGGTATATATATATATACATACCATTTTTTCCAATTTCCAGAAAGACATGGATTTTTACATCAACAATTAAAAAAAAATTAGGTTTTTGCTGGTTCCTTTCAATATGGTTTTCTCACAACTTGACAAGATAAATAATGGATGCATACAATATTAACAAAACAAAAATAATCTATCTTTTAACATCCTTTCTTTAACATAAATATGCTTATTTCTATAGCCATAGCATTTGTATCCCCTCATTTGTTAATTAATTAAGTTAATTTCTATAGCCATAGGATTTGTATCCCCCCTACTTTATGTCATATTAGTTGATTTCTATACCATAGGATTTGTATCCCCCCTACTTTGTCATTTAATCTGATTTCTATAGCCATAGGATTTGTATCCCCCCTACTTTATGTCATATTAGTTGATTTCTATACCATAGGATTTGTATCCCCGCTACTTTATGTCATTTAATCTGATTTCTATAGCCATAGGATTTGTATCCCCCCTACTTTATGTCATTTTATCTGATTTCTATAGCCATAGGATTTGTATCCCCGCTACTTTATGTCATTTAATCTGATTTCTATAGCCATAGGATTTGTATCCCCCCTACTTTATGTCATTTAATCTGATTTCTATAGCCATAGGATGTGTATACCCCCAACTTTATGTAATTTAATCTGATTTCTATAGCCATAGGATTTGTATCCCCCCTACTTTATGTAATTTAATCTGATTTCTATAGCCATAGGATGTGTATACCCCCAACTTTATGTAATTTAATCTGATTTCTATAGCCATAGAAATTGTATCCCCCCAACTTTATGTAATTTAATCTGATTTCTATAGCCATAGGATTTGTATCCCCTCTACTTTATGTCATTTAAGCTGATTTCTATAGTCGTAGGAATTGTATCCCCCAACTTTATGTCATTAAAATTATGGTTCTTATTGGAAAACCTGTTTATAGTGACCGCGGTTCACATAGCAACCATAATTTTGAGAAAAATAAATTAGCATGCACATCTACACATGGTCTTCTATATTTGTGTGAAGTTTCATTGAAATTGGCCATTTAGTTTAGGAGAAGTTGTCCGGACACTCTTAAAGTTATGGTTCTTATCAAAAAACCTGTTTATAGTGACCAGTTGCCATAACAACCATAATTTTGAAAGAGAAGAAAGTGGCATGCACATTCACATATGGTCCTCTATATTGGTGTGAAGTTTCATTGAAATCGGCGATCAGTTTAGGAGGAGTTGTCCGCACAAACTTAAAGTTATGGTTCTTATCAGAAAACCTGTTTATAGTGACCAGTTGCCATAGCAACCGTAATTTTGAGAAAAGAAAGTGGCATGCACATCTATACATGGTCCTCTATATTTGTGTGAAGTTTCATTGAAATTGGCCCACCGGTTTAGGAGGAGTTGTCCGGACAAACTTAAAGTTATGGTTCTTATCGGAAAACCTGTTTATAGTGACCAGTTGCCATAGCAACCATAATGTTGAGAAAAATAAAGTGACATGCACATCTACGCATGATCATTTATATTTGTGTGAAGTTTCATTGAAATCGGCCCATCGGTTTAGGAGGAGTTGTCCGGACAAAATGCGTCTACAGACGACGGACGGACGGACGGACAGACAACCTGATTCCAGTATACCCCCCTAACTTTGTTGCGGGGGTATAATAAATGTTTAATCTGAACCCCCAGGGGCCTGAGGAACAGGGCCAAATAGGGGATAGAGATTAGTCTTTAAATTGCTACTTAAGTCATAAAGTTTTTAATGGATTTTAACCCAATTTGGTCAGAAACATCCTTGGTGAAAGGGGAACAGATTTTGCATAAATGGTTACTGTAACCCTCCATCCCATAACTATGTATGGCATTGCTGGACATTAAGGGATAAACAAAATTCTTATGTAAAAATAGGCCCAAGGGTCTTTCCCCACCCTAAGGGAATTAGTTTCTTTAAACTTATGTTGTAAAAATAATCCGTAGGGTCTTTCAGTCCCTTAGAGAGTATGTGCATTAACAAATTGAACATAAACATTATTTTGACTTTTGGTCAATTCCAACCAGGTGAGCGATACAGGTCCCATGGGCCTCTTGTTTAAATTGGAGATCTGTGGCGTGGTCATGTCGGTTAAATAATGCATAATAAAACTATATATGAACGGGCATGAAACTTGTATATAGCCTAGAGGTATATACTGGTATGGTACATACAATTCAGTATAGACATACAACATATCACATGACTTTTCTTGTACCGTCACATGACACTCATGACAAAATGGCTACCAACATGGAAATATTGCCAACCTGTTAACGTCATTCGTGAATTTAAAGTCATTTAGAAGTCAGAATTCGCAAAATTATATATCCGCGAAATTATATATCCGCGAATAACTGACAAAGTAGGGGGGATACAATTCCTACGGCTGTAGAAATCAGATTAAATGACATAAAGTGCGGGGGGATACAAATTCTATGGCTATAGAAATCAGCTTAACTGACATAAAGTAGCGGGGATACAAATCCTATGGTATAGAAATCAACTAATATGACATAAATTAGGGGGGATACAATTCCTACGGCTATAGAAAACAGCTTAAATGACATAAAGTAGGGGGAATACAATTCCTACGGCTATAGAAATCAGCTTAAATGACATAAAGTTTGGGGGATACAAATCCTATGGTATAGAAATCAACTAATATGACATAAATTAGGGGGGATACAATTCCTACGGCTATAGAAAACAGATTAAATGACATAAAGTAGGGGGGATACAAATCCTATGGCTATAGAAATCAGATTAAATGACATAAAGTAGGGGGGATACAATTCCTACGGCTATAGAAATCAGATTAAATGACATAAAGTAGCGGGGATACAAATCCTATGGTATAGAAATCAACTAATATGACATAAAGTTGGGGGGATACAAATCCTATGGCTATAGAAATCAGCTAAACTGACATAAAGTAGGGGGGATACAAATCCTACGGCTATAGAAATAAGCTTAACTGACATAAAGTAGGGGGGATACAATTTCTATGGCTATAGAAATCAGCTTAAATGACATAAAGTAGGGGGGATACAAATCCTATGGCTATAGAAATCAGATTAAATGACATAAAGTAGGGGGGATACAATTTCTATGGCTATAGAGATCAGCTTAAATGACATAAAGTAGGGGGGATACAAATCCTATGGCTATAGAAATCAGATTAAATGACATAAAGTAGGGGGGATACAATTTCTATGACTATAGAAATCAAGTTAAATGACATAAAGTTGGGGTGATACAAATTCTAATAAAATATTGATTAGGTTGAATATTAACTGTATGTATTCAGACACACTTATTCATTCACATACATGTTGATAAAATCTTTGTTCTAACTGATGATTTTCTGATTGAAAGCAATAAATTATTCCAGTTGAAGAAGACAAAAATCAGCTGTTAATGCAGTTTTTGATGATTTCTGTTCCTATCACCGACTTTTCAAGTATTTTTTTCTAGATATAAATTCAACAGTCAGCACAATGTAACAAATAAAGTGTGCAATGTATGTTTAACTTTGATTCTGATGAAATTGTTGAGTACGATCCTAACGAACGAAAAAGAAAAAGAAAAACTTGATAACATGTCTTTATCACTATTTCATATTGCATCTATATGCAATTCTTCAGACTATGAACATTTTTAACAATTTTGGATAGAACATATATTTGTGTCATTTGAAAATGTCCTAAATACATAATAACAAGTCAATTCTTTAATTCACTAGAAATGAAACTCAAAATTTAAAGTAATGATCACTTGAGTGATTTAAAATCTCACATCTTTATACAGCACATAGATCATGATTAATTTCCTCTTTTCAGTGGGACCCTGAAGAAAATCTGTGATTTGGTTGATGAATTCAAAGTTCATGTTGGTTGTTTTAGGTTCTTTTTAAGAATGACTTAATGATATATTCTTTTACCCCACTCCAACATCTACATAGGTGAACAGGTGATAGGTAATAATGATTAAAACAACACTCTGTCCACTATGACAGATATTCCCTGGGGCCATCTAACAGTTTTACCTTTCCCCAGGTGACACGTACAGGGCAGACTTTATATTCAGTAAGTATCAATTATTACTGCTTCAGTGACTATATCAGGGTTGATCAACAATTCAAATGATTTTTAACAGTTTTGAAATAATTCATCAATTTTATTGAATAGTGAAAGAGAAAAAAAAATGAAATTATCTGATAATACTTTATTGTCCAACCTTTAAAAGCAGTTAAACGGTAAAAAAAACATTTCCAAAATTCTTACATTGTTACCTTATGATAAATTTTAGGGGGGGGATACAATTCCTATGGGGGGGATACTTATCCTATGGCCATTTATTGTATCCGGATACTTATCCTATGGCCATATATTGTACCCGGATACTAATCCTATGGCCTGTTTTAGTATCCGGGTACTTATCCTATGGGGGATACTTATCTTATATGACACCGGTATACTCGACTACCTGCCCGTCTATGTGGGTTCTTTCCTGGCATTCAGGTTTCTCCTACAATAAGACACCTCGAGCACTTCCATCCAGGCCAGGAAGAGTATTATGAATAAATAAAATTGATTTACTACAAATTTTGTTTCGTAATTTTTGTAAAATAAACAAGAAATCCAAGCGGGATCTCCAGACGCCCACCATTGAATGATCTTTATTGGTTCTATGTCAGACTGATCTTCTCTCTACTATTTCCTTTTTTTTTTCCTCTTAAAGATCTAATGACATGTAAGTGGAATCTACATTTGAAGTTTGAGAAATAAACATTCAGTACTTTTCAAGAAATAGCGATAACACTATTAGGATTGTTTACGGACCATCGGACGGACGACAGAGAGATGGTGGCCCACGGACCATTGACCATGAACCATGGACACAGGGCAATTTGAATAGCCCTCAGATCAGATATTATGTTTTACTACATATAATACGGTATGGTGATGCCTGGTTAAGTCCCCACACTTAAGACACTCTATGTTTGCTTGTGATACTGCCTATTAATTCAGTGAGTTGTGAGAAGCTGTATCTCAAAATAAACAGTGAGGTTTCATGACATAGAAAGAAAACATTTTTATGACCTGCTTGTCTATTGATCATATCTATGTGCAGACTTACGTATACCGAATACACAGATTTTACCGGACATGACCATACAGTACAGCCATTATCATATATTGTACAGTTATATTATGTAATACTTATGTTGTATATAAGATATATTCTGAATATTGTCAATAATGATGAAATATTGTCTTGGCAAGAAAAATTCTAGATATTTATAATGTTACGTTAAAATTGTCTCCACAAGCTCACGGTGAGTGCGTGTAATATCATGCACATGCATGCAGCAATTTATAACCATGTGACCTAATGTAAATTCGCTCATGACATTAGTAGTGATTTTAATGAAAAGTTTAAGGAAGGACATCGGACCACAATGTTTTCATGACTTGTTGAATTTATGTTTTAAAGCTGTGATTTGCTGCGATTGTTGCTCAAATCTCTTCAGATTAAGTTGCTAAGGAAATGGAGTCCTTGACAACATATGTGATATTTACTGAAGAACAGATGTTGTCTGATTACAAAAGAACAACGTAAACAAAACTATTATATTTGCATCAATATGGAATGGCTACAGAAAACCAGATACACCTGAACAAGATTTTATGGTTGTCAAGTGACAATGTCATCAAGACTCTTGATTCTACTGACAATGATGGTAAAGCTTTCAAATGATTCAGGTAATTCTGGTACGAGTACATGTATAAAGTTTAATATAGTCATTGCAATACTCAAGCAGACAATCATAAATTGCTTCTTCCCTTGTACAATATATATAATATCAGTAACGGCATGTGTTCCCTTTTGCTCCTATGCAACTACAAATGGCCACCATTAAAAAAAAAGACTAACTTAATCATTGCAAAATAACATATCCAAATTTCAACTCATTATTTGAAGGTATGATTGAAAAGAAAAAAAAACAAAAGAAACAACAAAAAATCGAAGTAAAAACAGTAAACAATTTGTATGCCAGACACTATATCAGACAGACTCTCTCTTATTCATATTGATGAATATAGACTAAGGGGCAGACACAGGATGAACAATTTTAATAAGCCCCTGGCGCCCTGTCTGGTTTTATCAGTAGCAGACTATTAGAGCATCAGACGTAACATGAGACCACTTGACCAACAATACTGCTAAATGAGCCTTAACTTACATTGTATTTACGAAAGATGCAATTACATATCATGTAAATTCACAAAAGTGGTACTTTTCATTCGGGGTTACCCGAGTACTAAAAATGTTATACTCCCATAATATCTGGTCACTGATATGGTTACCAGATTACCAAATGTGGTACTCACACAATATATCTGGTCAATATGGTTACCAGATTACCACAAGTAGTACTCACACAACTAGCTGGTCAATATGGTTACCAGAGTACCAAATGTGGTACTCACACAATATCTGGTCAATGTGGTTACCAGATTACCAAAAGTGGTACTCACACAACTAGATGGTCAATATGGTTACCAGATTACCAAATGTGGTACTCACACAATATCTGGTCAATGTGGTTACCAGATTACCACAAGTGGTACTCACACAATATCTGGTCAATGTGGTTACCAGATTACCAAAAGTGGTACTCACACAACTAGATGGTCAATATGGTTACCAGATTACCACAAGTGGTACTCACACAACTAGCTGGTCAATATGGTTACCAGATTACCAAATGTGGTACTCACACAATATCTGGTCAATGTGGTTACCAGATTACCAAAAGTGGTACTCACACAACTAGATGGTCAATATGGTTACCAGATTACCAAATGTGGTACTCACACAATATCTGGTCAATATGGTTACCAGATTACCAAATGTGGTACTCGCACAATATCTGGTCAATATGGTTACCAGATTACCAAATGTGGTACTCACACAATAGCTGGTCACTGATATGGTTACCAGATTACCACAAGTGGTACTCACACAACTAGCTGGTCAATATGGTTACCAGATTACCAAAAGTGGTACTCACACATCTAGCTGGTCAATATGGTTACCAGATTACCAAATGTGGTACTCGCACAATATCTGGTCAATATGGTTACCAGATTACCAAATGTGGTACTCACACAATAGCTGGTCACTGATATGGTTACCAGATTACCACAAGTGGTACTCACACAACTAGCTGGTCAATATGGTTACCAGATTACCAAAAGTGGTACTCACACATCTAGCTGGTCAATATGGTTACCAGATTACCAAATGTGGTACTCGCACAATATCTGGTCAATATGGTTACCAGATTACCAAATGTGGTACTCACACAATAGCTGGTCACTGATATGGTTACCAGATTACCACAAGTGGTACTCACACAATATCTGGTCAATATGGTTACCAGATTACCAAATGTGGTACTTGCACAATAGCTGGTCACTGATATGGTTACCAGATTACCACAAGTGGTACTCACACAATATCTGGTCAATATGGTTACCAGATTACCAAATGTGGTACTCACACAATATCTGGTCAATATGGTTACCAGATTACCAAATGTGGTACTCACACAATATCTGGTCAATATGGTTACCAGATTACCAAATGTGGTACTCACACAACTAGATGGTCAATATGGTTACCAGATTACCAAATGTGGTACTCACACAATATCTGGTCAATATGGTTACCAGATTACCAAAAGTGGTACTCACACAACTAGCTTCAATATGGTTACCAGATTACCAAATGTGGTACTCACACAATATCTGGTCAATATGGTTACCAGATTACCAAATGTGGTACTCACACAATATCTGGTCAATATGGTTACCAGATTACCAAATGTGGTACTCACACAACTAGCTGGTCAATATGCTCATGCATGGTTACCAGATTACCAAATGTGGTACTCACACAATATCTGGTCAATATGGTTACCAGATTACCAAATGTGGTACTCACACAACTAGCTTCAATATGGTTACCAGATTACCAAAAGTGGTACTTGCACAATAGCTGGTCAATATGGTAACCAGAGTACCAAATGTGGTACTCACACAATATCTGATCAATATATGGTTACCAGATTACCAAATGTGGTACTCACACAATATCTGGTCAATATGGTTACCAGATTACCAAAAGTGGTACTCACACAACTAGATGGTCAATATGGTTACCAGATTACCAAATGTGGTACTCACACAATATCTGGTCAATATGTTTACCAGATTACCAAATGTGGTACTCAAACAATAGCCAGTCAATATGGTTACCAGATTACCAAAAGTGGTACTTGCACAATAGCTAGTCAATATGGTTACCAGAGTACCAAATGTGGTACTCGCACAATATCTGGTTACTGTGGTTACCTGAGGAATCTCAAAGTAGTACAACTTTCAGCTACTTGTCACAATGGTCATACATTTATCCCTACAAAGTGAACGGGTATACAGTATTATAGTGGGGTTGATTAGGTCTTGTTTTGTTATCCTTTCAACAGCTATGCAGTCATTTAAGGATATTAAGGGTCATCTATATAGCAGAATAATGTTGAATTTCAAACACGAATAAATAGCTTAAAAATTGCACAAAAATAGTCATGTAATATACCAAAATGTTTGTTTGGACATGTAGTGTCTTAAAATCACAAATAATTTGATGTAGATGCTAACAATATCTTCTATAGAGTTACTTTGTGGTAAGTTGTAGCATGGAATAATTCTAAGCCACAAAAATAACCAAACCTGAAAAATAGCCCAGATGTCATGCTCACAGGTGTCTATAGCACAGGGTAGGAGCATTTGTTTGACCGGATTTGACTTTATGTAGGTATAAACACATATTTAGTTTTGACCTTGAAATGCAAATGGCGGCTGTAGATGATATTACACAAATATGGCATAAAGGGAGGCATTTCAGCCATTAAAAATGCTCCAATATCATACATTTAAGACATCTGATTATAGTAAGAATAACCATTTTAAGACAAATTGTCAAACTGGTGAGTTTTGGGCCTTTTTCAGAAATATATATCTTTTACCCCAAACTCAACGGATGACCATTTTTTCCTAAAAACAGTCTTCCTGCCATGTCTAGAGTTCTCTATAGTATCTAATATGAGCATTTTTGACGTTTGAAATACCTTCTTATATGCCATAATTGTCTGATCTTATTCACAACCGCCATTTGCATTTCAAGGTCTAAATAAAATCAGTGTTAATACATATCATAAAGTCCAATCTAGTCAAACCAATGCTCCTATTTTGTGCTTTAGACCCTTGTGAGCAAAACGACATGACTGTTTTGCACAATAAATGAGATACAAATGAGTTAATTATGTCCCCCTGAAACATGCATTTTTCTCATGTTTTGTTGAAATTTACGAACTACTGAACAAATTAAATGTCAACAGCAAGGCCCAAAGTTTGACATGATACATATCAAAATGTTATCAAGTTACTTCTGTTAAATTGCACCCTAGTAGGGATGTATAGCCTTGTAAAATATCAACTGTTTTGGCTGGATTTGCTGTTTAGATGCCCCTTAAGCAGTACATCCAGTCCAGTCACATTAAAATAAGGATGTCTGACAAGTCCTCCAACTCCCAAAATCTTGAGCATCAAGCAGGAGTAGCAACTACAAGTATCACTTTCAAAGACTAATTGATATAAAAATTGTCTCATCCTGGGGACAGAACCCAAAGCTCTCAATCCTCAAAGGGCGAACATTCAACTGGCTGTGTCAAGGGAGACAATTCAAAAGGAAGAATCTTGTTTAGAAAGACGAGAAAAGATAATATCCAAGTTTAGTTGCTTCTATGGTCATGCACCACCCAGGGCAGCTGGTATAAGTCTTACACCCTCCCTACAGATCCTAGCGGACCCTACAACATCCCAACTGTACGTTATACACAGGTGATATCATAATCAATATCTGGAAAAATAAACGATTGTCAATCAGTTTTATCATTGTCCTCATCATGCATCACCATCATCAACTGATATCATTGTCATCATCAGACACTGAAGCGAAAATATCATCCTCATCAACAGACACTGAAGCGAAAATTTAATCATCATCATCATCAGACATTGAAGCGAAAATTTAATCATCATCATCATCATCATCATCATCATCATCATCATCAACTGATATCATCGTCATCATAAGACACTGAAGCGAAAGTATCATCATCATCAGACACTGAAGCGAAAATTTAATCATCATCATCATCAGACATTGAAGCGAAAATTTAATCATCATCATCATCATCATCGATTGAACAAAATGTAACAGCTTGAGGTGGAAGATTTAAAAATCAAATTTAAAGCTGTATTAATCAAATTATAACTTATTCATTATTCTAAAATGGATATCATGAAACTGTGATGATTGAATGAATGTCACCGCTTGATTTTTTTCAACTGATCGAAACATACAATTGTACATGTATAACTTTGAAACACTTGTTAGTAAATCATAAGTGCTTTCATCTGAAAAATCTTCAGATGCTTTACATCTTAGGCATCTCTGTAACCATATGTGGTTGTCTACACATTGAGGACCAGAACATTTTAATGTTATATGTACCTTGGAGAATCTGTTTTAATCCAGACCTTTAATTTCATACATATTATACATACATTACAGTAATGTATAAAAATAATGAAAACCGTATCTCAACTTGCTGGTGATATCACTCTAGTGCGTTTTCAGATTGTCTTCCTTTTTATAAATTCATCATCAAGTGCTTAAATTAATTACATTAAGTACCTGGTACTCAGTATTTAACCTTATAATCGCAAAATAACACACTTAATGCAACCGTTTATATATCTTGATATAGCGAAACAAATCCGGAGTCTTTTGTTAACAGACTGAAGGTTAAATTGGCAGATCAGTAATTGGTGAGGCACGTTTTCATATCTTTCAATTAGCGCACCTATATCCTTAACTTTTCCTGAAAAAAAGTGGGGGTCAAGGTGCACTTTAAGGTACAGGTGTCCTGAGGTTGAATGTAGTACAAGGCTTTTTATATACTTCTTATCATTATTATTTTACACAGTTTTCTGAGTAAAATGTAATATTTTTTTTTTAGTATTTTACCGTAGTACAACTCAAACTAAATGAAAACAAGGATGGATAGTATTGCAACAGCAATACAAAGTTCCCTGCTTGAGCTAGAAGTGCACCTATTCATTTCCCATTTTTGTTTTGAAAAATGGTTTTTCGAAAATAACACTGCTGAAATAAGGTAAAGTTTGGCTATCAGACGCTTAGTAAAGAACTGTCTAATTCTAATACTGGCTTATCTCCCCCTTGTTACAGTTTGAAACTTATAGGGAAACGTCTGAGTGGGAGACATCATTGGTACCCACGCGTTCCGTCTTCCTATATAGCTGATCAGACCGATCCTGTGAGGACACTGGTACAGAATGTCTTGTATTACTTTGTTTGGCTTGATGTCAGATAAGCAAAGAATGTCTACACATGGGAGCAGCCATCTTTGTATACCGTTTCTATTTTCCAGCTGAAGAAGAGCTTCATTAATTAAGAAGAAGTATTTTGTCTGTTTGATAATAATATGAATATTTTAAATGCCATAACAAAGGTAAAACAAATGAACTTCAGTGAAGACTCGATGGGGCTGGAAGATGAGTGGGAGTATATGATACCATTTCATCAGATATTTTTTTAGATACTACCTATATATATCCAGCTTTAGAAATAAAGCAGATCAGTGTTCCTGAGGTGGGACAGTGTTTCACAGGCAGCTGGCTGTGCTGATCAAATGACAACCTTCAACATCTACATATGACCCCTGTCTAGAAGAATCTGAACTCTAAGAGATATAAATATCTGCTGTTTCATTTTCATTTTAATTAATTTAATATAGTTTGGGAGGTGGGGAGGCAAGTCACTCTGAACAAACAATTTCAGTCAGAATAGTACTTTATACAATCAATATATTGAATAATTCTCAAATTTTCCAACTATTTATATATTTAAACTAAATCACAGTGTATTATAGTCAAAATGCTGAGTCACTGATGATATGTCTACTGGTATAACACACAGTCTGACTGTTGTCTACTGGTATAACACAGAGTCTGAATGTTGATATATCTACTGGTATAACACAGGGTCTGACTGTTGTCTACTGGTATAACACAGAGTCTGAATGTTGATATATCTACTGGTATAACACAGAGTCTGACTGTTGATATGTCTACTGGTATAACACAGAGTCTGATTGTTGTCTACTGGTATAACACAGGGTCTGACTGTTGTCTACTGGTATAACACAGAGTCTGACTGTTGATATATCTACTGGTATTACACAGAGTCTGACTGTTGTCTACTGGTATAACACAGAGTCTGACTGTTGTCTACTGGTATAACACAGAGTCTGACTGTTGATATATCTACTGGTATTACACAGAGTCTGACTGTTGTCTACTGGTATAACACAGAGTCTGACTGTTGATATGTCTACTGGTATAACACACAGTCTGACTGTTGATATGTCTACTGGTATAACACAGAGTCTGACTGTTGTCTACTGGTATAACACAGAGTCTGACTGTTGTCTACTGGTATAACACAGAGTCTGACTGTTGATATGTCTACTGGTATAACACAGAGTCTGACTGTTGTCTACTGGTATAACACAGAGTCTGATTGTTGATATGTCTACTGGTATAACACAGAGTCTGACTGTTGTCTACTGGTATAACACAGAGTCTGACTGTTGTCTACTGGTATAACACAGAGTCTGACTGTTGATATGTCTACTGGTATTACACAGAGTCTGACTGTTGTCTACTGGTATAACACAGAGTCTGACTGTTGATATGTCTACTGGTATAACACACAGTCTGACTGTTGTCTACTGGTATAACACAGAGTCTGACTGTTGTCTACTGGTATAACACAGAGTCTGACTGTTGATATGTCTACTGGTATAACACAGAGTCTGACTGTTGTCTACTGGTATAACACAGAGTCTGACTGTTGTCTACTGGTATAACACAGAGTCTGACTGTTGTCTACTGGTATAACACAGAGTCTGACTGTTGTCTACTGGTATAACACAGAGTCTGACTGTTGATATGTCTACTGGTATAACACAGAGTCTGACTGTTGTCTACTGGTATAATACAGGGTCTGACTGTTGATATGTCTACTGGTATAATACAGTACTGTGTTAGTATATAACAATAGGTTTAAGCTCTATAAGATATACATGTACCTTTGTAATATTTTGACCATTGTTATTATAGGTATTACTGATACAGGTGAGGTATACAGAGCACTATTCAATCTAGTGATATTTCAGAATAATATTCCCTACGACACTATCTATAAGTTTACAGTAGTAAAAATTGCCAGGTGTGTCCAAATAGGTTACCCAACAAACAGGTGAGAATAATACCGATTCACCACGCCCTAGATACCAGATGATATCTTACAGGTGAGAGACAGGTATAGCCCTTCCTTAGAAATTGAACAAAAAGATATATATACAGGTGAGAAATACAGGTATGCATTCTGGAGCAATGAGGTACATGTCAACATTACATAGCATTAATCAACAACACAACTGAATCCATATACATATTGTACATACATGATGCCACATTTATCCACAGGTTCTACTGCCCGCACTGATCTCCTGACCACAAACAAGCCCTGTCTTCTTTTTTCAGAATCATTCATTTTAAAATACCATATTCATGCAACCTAACAAGTGCGCCTGCCCACCTTTTCTTGGAAAATTAAACAAGAGGCCCATGGGGCCTGTATCGCTCACCTGGTTGGATTAGACCAAATGTCAAAATAATGTTCATATTCAATTTGTTTTATTTGTAAATCTCTAACAATGCTATATATGGTTATAGTGTGGGAATCCGAACTGCTTTAATGATAAATGAAGTCCAGACTCTCTAAGAATTGTTTTTAGAACATGCATTCATCACTTTCTGACTAGTAGCGATTTTAAGGAATTACCTCTATTTCCCCATTAGGCCCCGCCCCTTTGGCCCCTTGGGGGTCAGAGTCACCATTTATGCAAAATCTGTTCCCCTTCCCCAAAGAATGTTTCTTACTAAATTGGGTTCAAATCCATTCATAAATTTATGACTAGTAGCGATTTAAAGGAATTACCTCTATTTCCCATATGGGGCCCCGCCCCTTTGGCCCCTCGGGGGTCAGAGTCACCATTTATGCAAAATTTGTTCCCCTTCCCAAAAGGATGTTTCTTATTAAATTGGGTTCAAATCTATTCATAACTTTATGACTAGTAGTGATTTAAAGGAATTGCCTCAATTTCCCCTATTGGGCCCCGCCCCTCAGGCCTCTTGGGGGTCAGAGTCACCATTTATGCAAAATATGATCCCCTTCCCTGAAGGATGTTTCTGACCAAATTGGGTTCAAATCCATTCATAACTTTATGACTAGTAGCGATTTAAAGGAATTACCTCTATTTCCCCATTAGGCCCCGCCCCTTTGGACCCTTGGGGGTCAGAGTAACCATTTATGCAAAATCTGTTCCCCTTCCCAATAGGATGTTTCTGACCAAATTGGGTTCAAATCCATTCATAACTTTATGACTAGTAGCGATTTGAAGGAATTACCTCTATTTCCCCATTAGGCCCCGCCCCTTTGGCCCAAGTTGGGGGTCAGAGTCACCATTTCTGCAAAATCTGTTCCCCTTCCCCAAAGGATGTTTCTGACCAAATTGGGTTCAAATCCATTCATAACTTTATGACTAGTAGCGATTTAAAGGAATTGCCTCAATTTCCCCTATTGGGCCCCGCCCCTCAGGCCCCTTAAGGGTCAGAGTCACCATTTATGCAAAATCTGATCCCCTTCTGCTAAGGATGTTTCTGACCAAATTTGGTCAAAATCCAATAAGAACTTTTTGACTAGTAGCGATTTGAAGCAAATGTTGACGGACGGACGCCGGACGCTGGACGCCGGACGCCGCACCATGGCATAAGCTCTCCGGACCTTTGGTCCAGGTGAGCTAAAAATCAACCAAACTTACCAACACTGTCTATGATTATTAAAATATTATTCTATCAGTTGCTTGTCTTTCCACTGTTTCGTCCACTGTTTGTTTTTTAAAGAAACAACTTATCTTTTTATTGTCCTTTTCGTCAGATTTTCTTATTTTTTTAGCGTAATACTTGCTGTTGTGAGACATGGTGCGATGAAACTCGCGATCTATCAAACGCTTGTAAACACCTGTTGCCGAGACCGCATTACATAAAACGTCAAAATGACTATGAATTTGGAACTCTCCAAATAAAGTTCCCATGTCACAGAACGAGGGGTTCCGAGTGACACGCGCTTCGGATTAGACTACAGTAGTTCCACTCGTCATATTTATTTTCTCGACACGCTCAACACAGTAATCAGAAAGAATTTTTTTTTCAACATAATTTATTTGTTCATACATTTGAATTGGGAATTTTCAAGTAGAAAATTGGGAAAAATCACACTTTTTTGTCATTGGGAATAACGGACCCAAATAGATGGGTGATAAAGCCCTGTAAAGTGAAGATATATTTGTATTGGTTCAATAAATTCAACAGGTGGTTTAAAATACCAACCTACCTTATATCAGAGACCACCTGTCTATACACACAGCTTCTCTATGAGATAACTGTCTATACAGAACATTTCTCTATACAGACCACCTGTCTATACATACCACCTATCTATGGAGGTTACCTGTCTAAACAGACCACTTCTCTATTGAGACCATCTGTCTACACAGACCACTTCTCTTTAGAGACCATTTGTCATATAAATACAGACTATGTCTCCATGGACACCACCTGTCTATAGAGACCACTTCTCTATGGAGACCACCTGTCTATAGAGACCACTTCTCTATAGAGACCACCTGGTATTCAACCCTCCTACCTCTAAGCTCTAGATACAAAATTACTTTTTAAATATACAGATGATAAATCGCTGTGAATGTACTTTGGCCTAAAATAACTCAATGGGCTTCAAACCAATATTAAAGCAGAATTAAAGCTTAATTGATGTACACTGAAATTGCTTTGAATGTTTAATTGTCCTGAAGTCTCCGATTAAAAAAAAAAGTCTAATGGATGTTTCATGTACTGCCTTTAGTTAAATCAACACAGATCTTTTTTAGCTACTATGGGATGTTCATAATTTTTAATATTTGTAGATGGTGTGTCATGCTATCCATGTATTACGCTTTGTTACAATCAATACAACTATAGCTATACATTTGTATTTCAAAAGGATGGACAAACTAAGATGAAGACAATTAATTAAGTAAACACTGTGTTATTTTCATAACAAAATGTTTTTTTAACATCAATCAGAATCAATCGAGTTCAGAACTTATTTATAATGATATTAATTATTTTAATATCAAACTAGCTTATTTATTATTTCCAATGAAATAATTCCTCAGAAATATGCCTCAGGCTTGACTTGTAATTTACTTCATCAACAATTTGGTTTATGTATCTTTAAGATGTTTGTTAATTTATCTAATATGTAGACTTTTTAAAGTTACTAAAATTAGCAACTCAAGATTTTTTCTCATAATGAAATATATGTTCATATAATTCATTGTCTTTTTGTTTGATCTATAACTATGGCAACAGCTTTTAGAATAGATAATAGAATTTTTAATTTGCATACAAAATTTATGTTTCAGTGAACATAGGGATATATTACATATCTAAATTTACTATACAGAGATTATTAATCTACATTATAAAAAAATGTTAAAAGACCCCTAAATTCATTTTACATGGTACTGTTCTATTAACATCAAAATTCAAATGACTTCACAGTTCAAATGACATCATGCTATTTAATTAACCTCCCAATTCAAATGATTTAACAGTTCAAATGACATCATACTGTTTAATTAACCTCCCAATTCAAATGACTTCACAGTTCAAATGATTTAACAGTTCAAAAGACATTATACTGTTTAATTAACCTTCCAATTCAAATGACTTCACAGTTCAAATGACATACATCATACTATTTAATTAACCTCCCAATTCAAATGATTTCACAGTTCAAATGACATCATACTGTTTAACAAATCTCACAATTCAAATGACTTCACAGACTGACAGTTCAAATGGCATCATACTGTTTAACAAACTTCACAATTCAAATGACTTCACAGATCAAATGACTTCACAATTCGTTAATTAATTATCAACCATACAGTTTTAAATGGAATAATTAACATTGTTCAATTAGCCTCAGCTAATTATCAATTAACATACCATTCATACAACATATTATACTTTACTATTCAATTATAATCTCACAATTTAAATGGCATCATTATTTTTAGATGACATTGCAGTTCAAAAACTAGGAATTGTTTGTGAAATATGAAACATCTTCTGCACCTTAATTGTTCAACTTGAAATATATGTGTTATATAGTAGAGATCTGGAACTGTTCAAAGTCTACATATGCAGGAACCGTGTCCTGTTTAGGGGCCTATAGCTACATAATGGCGGAGATCTGGAACCGTGAACTGTTTAGGGGCCTATAGCTACACAATGGCCGTGATCAGGAACCGTGTACTGTTTAGGGGCCTATAGCTACATAATGGCGAAGATATGGAACCGTGAACTGTTTAGGGGCCTATAGCTACATAATGGCAGTGATCAGGAACCGTGAACTGTTTAGGGGCCTATATGATCAGGAACCGTGAACTGTTTAGGGGCCTATATAGCTACATAATGGCGGAGATCAGGAACTGTTCAAAGTCAATATACAGTAAACATGTACTGTTAAGGGGCCAATAGCTTAGCATAATGGCGGAGATCTGGAACAGTGAACTGTTTAAGGGCCTATAGCTACATATGTAATGGCAGAGATCTGGAACCGTGAACTGTTTAGGGGCCTATAGCTACATAATGGCAGTGATCAGGAAGTGTGAACTGTTTAAACTGTCCAAAAGTTTACCTTATCCATTATATATATATATATATATGCTGCAAGCTCTGGTGAGGTCAAAGGTCATTTATGTGACAATTTAACCAAGCCATGAGTTTGAAGACTCATTCAGGGACAAATATAGCATCACAGACATATGAACTAAATGAAAATATACACCCAGGATTAAAGTTAAGAGATTTATAGATAGGGAGGACATATGTATACCCATAGGAGTGTCATTGGGGAGAAGAAGCAGCGTCCTGACAATTTGACAACTGACTTCGTCTGACACCGACTTGACATTTCACCCCTTCGCCTGACAGATTATCTATCATCAAAATCTCTGTCATCTGCACTCTTTACTTGACATTATCAAGGAAACAAACATTTTCAAAAGCTGCAAACCATTAAGTTTTCAATCGTCATGTGTATAAAGATAGCCATTTGAAAAAGTAAGGTAGATATGGAAATTTATCTTAATACTAAACTCAGCTACAGTGCATGCATCATGGTCAAGGAAAATGAAAAGTTAAGAAAAAGTTTTATAACAGGTACATCAACTATCCTGTTATCAAGCTGCCATTTGATGTTCAATATGTAATAAATATCACAATAATTACATGTACAATTAGTCCTATAATTCTGATGTATGATTTTACATATATGATTTTATATGACTGTATGATAATGACAATGTCATTGAAATTCATGTAGGGAACTAAATTTCAGGTACAGTAAATATCACTTATTTTCTCATGAATATGAGTTATATGATGCATATAACCATGCATGCTTGTGTCATGAATAGAAGTAACAAGTACAAATTTTAAGGTATTATCTCAAACTTTATAATAATTGTGATCTGTGTTTTCTACTTGACTGGTAAATGAAGTCCTTGTGTGGCCCTCCTCAGCAATGTATAAAGTCCCTACACGACAATATATATATATATATACATGTATAACTTAGCAACACAAATGACGAAGGAAGACAACTTTTTGGCTCGTGCCCTGACCGGCCTCGAACTCACGATCTACGGCACCCAATCGCCTAGCCAGAAATACCTGCAGCTTATACCGCTGCGCCACATCGGCGTTCTTAAAAAAGAACATTTCAATGGCGCAGTGATGGTCGGCCCCGATACCCTGACATGATCATTGTGGAAGTCGTCTATAAGATGATATGAATACCTCGATCGCAATGTATTTACATACATGGCTACGAATTGTACATATATTATATATATTTCTCTCGGTACAACTACGACAGGAAATTCAAATCTATCTCTTCGGATCACCAACACATAGTATATATGATACATTGTGCTAATAAATAAATATATAACTTAGCAACACAAATGACGAAGAAAGACAACTTTTTGACTCGTGCCCTGACCGGGCCTCGAACTCATGATCTACGGCACCCAATCGCCTAGCCAGAAATACCCGCAGCTTGTACCACTGCGCCACATCGGCGTTCTTAAAAAAAAGAACGTTTCAATGGCGCAGTGATGGTCGGCCCGATACCCTGACATGATCATTGTGGAAGTCGTCTATAAGATGATATGAATACCTGGATCGCAATGTATTTACATACATGGAAACGAATTGTACATATATTATATATATTTCTCTCGGTACAACTACGACAGGAAATTCAAATCTATATCTTCGGATCACCAACACATAGTATATATGATACATTGTGCTAATAAATAAATATATAACTTAGCAACACAAATGACGAAGGAAGACAACTTTTCGACTCGTGCCCTGACCGGGCCTCGAACTCATGATCTACGGCACCCAATCGCCTAGCCAGAAATACCTGCAGCTTATACCACTGCGCCAAATCGGCGTTCTTAAAAAAAAGAACGTTTCAATGGCGCAGTGATGGTCGGCCCGATACCCTGACATGATCATTGTGGAAGTCGTCTATAAGATGATATGAATACCTCGATCGCAATGTATTTACATACATGGATACGAATTGTACATATATTATATATATTTCTCTCGGTACAACTACGACAGGAAATTCAAATCTATATCTTCGGATCACCAACACATAGTATATATGATACATTGTGCTAATAAATAAATATATAACATAGCAACACAAATGACGAAGGAAGACAACTTTTTGACTCGTGCCCTGACCGGGCCTCGAACTCATGATCTACGGCACCCAATCGCCTAGCCAGAAATACTCGCAGCTTATACTACTGCGCCACATCGGCGTTCTTAAAAAAAAGAATGTTTCAATGGTGCAGTGATGGTCGGCCCGATACCCTGACATGATCATTGTGGAAGTCGTCTATAAGATGATACATGTATGAATACCTGGATCACAATGTATTTACATACATGGATACGAATTGTACATATATTATATATATTTCTCTCGGTACATACATATATATATATATATATATATAAATATAGCTTAGAAACACAAATGACGAAGGAAGACTACTTTTAGACTCGTGCCCTGACCGGGCCTGGAACTCATGATCTACGGCACCCAATCGCCTAGCCAGAAATACCCACAGCTTATACCGCTGCGCCACATCAGCGTTCTTCATATAAGCCTCTACTTGACAATGTTGAAATTACTTGATAAATTTAACGATGACATTAACACATGTACAATCCTATGCATGAACCATCAGATGCTTAATTCAAATTATAAATTATTCCAACTTTACATTTAAAAACACATTTAATGTTGGTAGTCATATATATACTGTAAACCTGTCCTAATTTGAATTTGAACCAAAAGTTAAATTGACATTAGCTATCGTATCCGAAATCAAATTTACATAACAATATTTAATGTATCTGAAAATCCACAACAAAATTACGCGCAGAAATAGACATCCAGGTAAACTATATATAATACATATATGTAAATAATAACATTAAATCATGAGAATTAAGTTAATGATTTACCTCAGTGGTAACACCATCCTGTGACATTTTTTTGTTATAATTTCCACTTAATTAGCCATCGGAATTGTTATATTATCCTACAGAAAGTTTCACTGATGGTCACCTCTCCTGTAGCACTTAGAGATAGCCAGCCTTCACATGTATACAGAATTGATTTGCTAGCACACTCAGTGATATAACACCTACACACTGAGCAGTACAGATTTTTACCTGGCTGTTTCTCGTTAAGCAGCATTGACAGCTTACATACACCTGAACAGGAACCCTAGCTTAAATCCGGCTTGTGGTCAAAAGAATGTTTTTATTAATCTCAGAAGATCGGGTCGTCTCGTACTTGTAGCTGCAAGTCTTCCTGTCATTATAATTTCACAATAACTTGACATTGCAGTGAAGATATCGGTACCTTATAGTAACATAGTTATTATATAAGAATCACACAGCTTAAATTTTATATGTTTGTTTTGTTTAATAATTGATTAATCATTTGCAACTTTTAAAAAATAACTTAAGAGTATATGGAAATAAATTCTATATCCCAAAATTATGAGTCGTATGACCTGTTCTACCACAATAATATCAGCTTGAAGCAAATAAGGTGTACACTAGGTGACCCGGTGATGTGACGTCATTCGAAGGTCTAATTCTTGACTGATCAAAAGACTGGAAGGTAAATATATTCCACTAGTGGAATATAACATATATATATATATTCAACAGTCGGCACATTTATATAATGGCTTGAGCGTGGAATAATATTGGGTATTGTGGTAGAAATTTAATAGAGGAGTGTTTTTTGCAACTTTTAAAAATTAACTTACGAGTGTGAAATAAATTCTATATCCAACAATTTCGAGTCGTGTGACCTGTTTCTACCACAATAATATCGGCTTGAATCAAAGGGAAACGTGGCCAAGTATAATTTCGCGTATGCAAATAAAGTGTACGGTGACGTCCTGGAACCGGTGATGTGACGTCATTCGATTATTGATGACGTCAATAACAATTGTAGCTTGGGTCAAAGTTCACCGTGTTAGCCAATCAAAATGCGTACAGAGTTTATACCACGTGTGGTATAAACAGATTGTTAATCAACAGCTGTAATGATTAACTGATGGTCAGAGAGTTGAATAACACAGGGTATTGTGGTAGAAATATTATTATGACACTTACATCACATACAAATATCTTGTGGATTTAGCTTTTTGTTTTGAAATGTTCCTTTATAGTATATTTTAAGTGACATTGTGTGATACATTGATTGTACCTGCATGAACATGGAATAATATAATAAAGAGGATTATCATCTCTAGAGTTGATTTAGTCAGATTGAATGGAAGCAAGACTAACATAGTTTTTACCTTCTATGGGGTGACATTTGTATATTAATAACTGTCATCAATATCTTACAATAAGGATGATGATTTTTTTTCTATATTTAACATGCATGAAACAAGAATCTTGTCAGTCATATCATTTCAACTGTTTAATTATTATACTCAGTATACTGTAAAATTAAGATTTTAATATTTTGCCCTCAAAAATCGCTTAAGGCTCTTATGAATTTCTTTTTTATATCTATATCATTTTTTCAAGATTTTACATGAATATAAGCTCTCTTATAAATTGATAGTCTTCATACATTGTAAATGATATAGTACTTCATCAATTAGAACCCAATAATTTGGTCCTGCGAGAGACTTCAAGCTTGTCCATTAGAGAATCTAAAATAACATGTATTGACTGATAAACCTGAAGTTCATGATGCAACTGTGTATTCTGAATGGGCCAAAACCATGGGAAAAAGTAATCAATTTCATCTTCTGATATATACATAGGCTGTGGGTACAAATGAATCAATTTAACCATACAGCTGACCCAATACCTGGAGCCACGCTGTGATGTGGACACCACAACCTTACATCAGCCAGCTGTTTACCTGTCGGCATTCATGGATATTTGAATCACGCTTCACTACATAGTCTACATTTCTAAATATATATATACAGACCAATAAACTATTAGGTGCCGACTCTGTTATTTTTTAGTGAGATCAGTTTTCTAGCCCGAGGACATCTTGGCATGTTTGAACGTGATGTCCTGTTGCCTGATCATACCGATATTCATCTATGGTATATATACATGTACAACTACATGTGTATTATCATGGTCTCCAAGCTAGTTATTTGATCATCATTTAAATGAAATCAATCGTGAAAAACAAATTTTTCATAGAGTTTCATCTGAGTTGCAAATTGTATGTACCATATTTATCCACAAATGAGCTCGCTAATCTTCAATTTTGTGGAAGCTTTCATTAATTTCAAAATTGTCAGCTAAAAGTGGATCTCAAATGGACCCTCGAGCTGGATCGCTAAACTTCACTACTGACTTATATATAGAGAATACATGGTCAGTGTCTTAAAATATAAGCTGTATTTTGGCGAGGGTAAAGAAAGACAAAAGTGGCGAGCCTTGGCGAGCCACTTTTGTCTTTCTGTCCCGAGCCAAAAATACAGCTTATATTTTAAGACACTGACCATGTATTCTATTTATCCCGCAACAGACAAAAAATAATCATCAAAAATAATCATTTTGAAGTGAAACGGTGTCAAAAATGACAAAAATATGTTCGCCTTTTAAACGTAGTTTCACTTTGAAGTAGGTCAGTCGAACTGACGCATGTGCTATGATTCCAAAATACAGCTGTTTTCCGTCACTGCCGTATACAGCAAAAATATATACGGTGGGTGTATTCCGACAATGCGGGTGCAGTTGCAGGATAAATAATTATACAATATAGACAGGTGGTCTCAATGTAAACTTGGAGAAGGGGGCTTGTCTGAGCATAAATACATTAAAACTTGTAAACAAATTAAGGTTTGATATTGCTGCACTAATTATAACAAGATAATTATTTGTAGATCAATACTTAATGATGAGTGTACATGTACATTATTTATCTAATCATAACCCCATTCCCAACCACAGGACGTAATCTGGGTCATAGGAACATATGTCAAGGCACCTGCTTCCCCATTCAGTCTAATGAGGGATAATCAGCATTCTTAGTAAGTTAAATAAAAGGTTGTGCATCTTATCTTCATCATTTACATTGATGACATACAATGTTTATATGATCATACATGCTCAGCATGTGAAGTGGCCAAATTTGGTAATAAGCCTGTCAATTTGTATGCTGTTCATAACATATTCCCCAACAAATGTTAATTGTCATTGTATTTTTTATAATTCATTATGGTGCATATATCTGCATCTGAATACACATATAGATGATGTTTATGTTTCTTGAATAGAGATACATGTTTTATTTCAGATTTTATTGAATTAAATTCAATGGGTATTGGGCAACAGCCTAAAGCCTATAAAGCCCTCGGTCTTTGGTGTTAAAATGGAGATACATGTAGTCATGTTGACTTGGTTACTATATATACACAAACAAACAAACCATACAGACATCATGCTGACTCAAACTGCATGGGTTTTCTCAGCTATTACCACCAGTTACTTTTAATATCTGTATGAACCAATTTACTACTCAATGGGATCATTTACTATACTATGTAAATTAATGCACAAACTTCAAAGTTAAAATTTTATTTTCAAATATATTAAATTATGTTGATGATTGACTAGATAGGTTGTCTCTATATACAGGTTGTCTCTATATACAGGTTGTCTCTATATACAGGTTGTCTCTATATATAGGTTGTCTATATACAGGTTGTCTCTATATATAGGTTGTCTCTATATACAGGTTGTCTCTATATACAGGTTGTCTCTATATACAGGTTGTCTCTATATATAGGTTGTCTATATACAGGTTGTCTCTATATATAGGTTGTCTCTATATACAGGTTGTCTCTATATATAGGTTGTCTATATACAGGTTGTCTCTATATATAGGTTGTCTCTATATACAGGTTGTCTCTATATACAGGTTGTCTCTATATATAGGTTGTCTCTATATATAGGTTGTCTTTATATACAGGTGACATCTATAGACAGGCAGTGTCTATAAACAGGTGTTCTATATAGACAGGTGGTATCTAAGGCAAGTTGATCTCTATAGACATGCAGTCTTTACAAAATAAATGTTCTTAATAAACAGGTAGTCTCTATGAATAGGTATATTTTATAGACAGGTGGAGTCTATAGACATAGTGATCTTTATAGACAGGTAGTATCGAAAAGCAGGTGATCTTTAAAACTATCTATAACCAGATATACAGGTGATCTTTATAGACAGATTGTCTCGGAACATATGGGTAACTGGACCTTTATGAGACAAATGTTCTCAATATAGAAAAGTTATGTAGTCTTTATAAAACAGATGATCTTTATATACAGGTAGTATATGTAAACAGCTGATCTTTATAGACAGGTAGTATCTGCAAACAGCTGATCTTTATAGACAGGTAGTATCTGTAAACAGATGATCTTTATAGACAGGTAGTATATGTAAACAGATGATCTTTATAGACAGGTAGTATATGTAAACAGCTGATGTTTATAGACAGGTAGTATCTGTAAACAGATGATCTTTATAGACAGGTAGTATCTGTAAACAGCTGATGTTTATAGACAGGTAGTATCTGTAAACAGATGATCTTTATAGACAGGTAGTATATGTAAACAGCTGATGTTTATAGACAGGTAGTATCTGTAAACAGATGATCTTTATAGACAGGTAGTATATGTAAACAGCTGATGTTTATAGACAGGTAGTATCTGTAAACAACTGATCTTTATAGACAGGTAGTATCTGTAAATAGCTGATCTTTATAGACAGGTAGTATCTATAGATGGGTGATCTTTATAGACAGGTAGTATCTGCAAACAGCTGATCTTTATAGACAGGTAGTATATGTAAACATCTGATGTTTATAGACAGGTAGTATCTGTAAACAGCTGATCTTTATAGACAGGTAGTATCTGTAAACAACTGATCGTTACAGAAAGGTAGTATATGTAAACATCTAACCTTTATAGACAGGTAGTATATGTAAACAGTTGATCTTTATAGACAGGTAGTATCTGTAAACAGTTGATCTTTATAGACAGGTAGTATCTGTAAACAGCTGATCTTTATAGACAGGTAGTATCTGTAAACAACTGATCTTTATAGACAGGTAGTATCTGTAAACAGCTGATCTTTATAGACAGGTATTATCTGTAAACAGCTGATCTTTATAGACAGGTAGTATATGTAAACAGATGATCTTTATAGACACGTAGTATATGTAAACAGCTGATGTTTATAGACAGGTAGTATCTGTAAATAGCTGATCTTTATAGACAGGTAGTATCTATATAGACAAAGCTATCTTTATAGACAGGTGGTCACTGTAGATGGGTGATCTTTAGACAGGTCCCTGGTACCTGTAAACACTTGTTGGTAACTAGAGACAGGTGATAGATAAATATCAATCCCTCATAGATGATATTTCTATAAGCAGGTGGTCTCTATACACAGGTGGTCTCTATACACAGGTGGTCTCTATACACAGGTGGTCTTTTAATACATGTTATCTCCATAAGCAGTGTCTGGAAACGTAGTTTTTAGATACATTCTAAAAAGTCCAAGATATATTGGAATGATTATCTCTAAATATTATCTCTACACACAAGACATTGAGACTGATAAATAGTCACAACATATTGATCATGTTTTACAACCAGAAACCTTGTGAGACGCAACATATTGGTACTGATGATTTATATCAGACATCCCCTCAGGGACTAGTGTAAGTCTGATAAACCTGTAAATCAGACTCTCTTTGGGAAACAAATGTACGTCTGATTAGACAGAATATTACCAAATACACAGGCATCGTTAGCTTTTCATTGAATCAAATTAGATTTCAAGACAGGAAATTTGAATACACAGGGGTCAGTCAGCTTAAACAGGTTTTACTGTAAATATAATGTCGAACCTTTGAACTAGTTGTTTTCAAAAAATAAAACAGAACTTTAAATGAATTAAACTTAAATTTGACCGAACAGAAAAGTCATCAGTTAAGTATTTCTTACCTTGGCAAAGATTTGTGTTTTTATAAATGTATTCCATTACATATCAATGCTGTTAATTCACAGAACAGTCGATAATCCCATAATCCCAGAATATCACATCAAATAGATAATCCAGCTGATCAGATAGAAATCAATAATTCACCAAACACTAGAAAGACTACCAGGTCGGGTGGCAGACGGAATGACCAGATAGACTCAGGATAAATTCTTACGAGTATATCATGTACACACCGAGTACTTGTATTGAGTATATCATATACACACTGAGTACTTGTATTGGTGTATGAACTCTCAGCTAGTAACACATGTTGTTGTTATTGTGCTGAAAGCTGATTTGTCCTATATATATACACTGTCACCATCTGAATCACAACCTGGGATAGCATGGGCAGGATTTTAAACCAGACATGACATGTTTTTGTGTCACAATGTAGGAGGGTGTATTAAGTTTACAACAAACATGTAGACTAATTTACATATATCACACCACAGGATGATGTACATATGAAATGAGTATTGGTTTCATCAGGGGAGGGTATACACTGTTATTTCATCTTGACAAGCAATTTAACTTTAATCAAGTAATTTTATCTACAGACTCAGGGAGACTTGTATTTAGCATCATTTAATTTTCTGCACTGTATTCTGGTGATGTACGTGGACACTTAGCTGTCAGACTCACACGAGGTTGGATGACACCAACAACTACATTTAGGGTCATAAAGAACAGGTGTCTAGGTAACACCAACAACCAGGGTCATATGAGGACAGGTGTCTAGGTGACACCAACAACCAGGGTCATATGAGGACAGGTACGTGTCTAGGTAACACCAACAACCAGGGTCATATGAGGACGGGTGTCTAGGTAACACCAACAGCCAGGGTCATATGAGGACAGGTACGTGTCTAGGTAACACCACCAACCAGTGTCATATGAGGACAGGTGTCTAGGTAACACCACCAGCCAGTGTCATATGAGGACAGGTACGTGTCTAGGTAACACCAACAGCTAGTGTCATATGAGGACAGGTGTCTAGGTAACACCAACAGCCAGTGCCATATGAGGACAGGTGTCTAGGTAACACCAACAGCCAGGGTCATATGAGGACAGGTGTCTAGGTAACACCAACAACTAGGGTCATATGAGGACAGGTGTCTAGGTAACACCAACAGCCAGGGTCATATGAGGACAGGTGTCTAGGTAACACCAACAGCCAGGGTCATATGAGGACAGGTGTCTAGGTAACACCAACAACTAGGGTCATATGAGGACAGGTGTCTAGGTAACACCAACAACTAGGGTCATATGAGGACAGGTGTCTAGGTGACACCAACAACCAGGGTCATATGAGGACGGGTGTCTAGGTAACACCAACAACTAGGGTCATATGAGGACAGGTGTCTAGGTAACACCAACAACTAGGGTCATATGAGGACAGGTGTCTAGGTAACACCAACAGCCAGTGCCATATGAGGACAGGTGTCTAGGTAACACCAACAGCCAGGGTCATATGAGGACAGGTGTCTAGGTAACACCAACAACTAGGGTCATATGAGGACAGGTGTCTAGGTAACACCAACAGCCAGGGTCATATGAGGACAGGTGTCTAGGTAACACCAACAACTAGGGTCATATGAGGACAGGTGTCTAGGTAACACCAACAACTAGGGTCATATGAGGACAGGTGTCTAGGTAACACCAACAACTAGGGTCATATGAGGACAGGTACGTGTCTAGGTAACACCAACAACTAGGGTCATATGAGGACAGGTGTCTAGGTAACACCAACAGCCAGGGTCATATGAGGACAGGTGTCTAGGTAACACCAACAGCCAAGGTCATATGAGGACAGGTGTCTAGGTGACACCAACAGCCAGTGTCATATGAGGACAGGTGTCTAGGTGACACCAACAACTTGGGTCATATGAGGACAGGTGTCTAGGTGACACCAACAACTTGGGTCATATGAGGACAGGTGTCTAGGTGACACCAACAGCCATGTTGTATTGTTATATGGGAGCAGGTGAATAGCAGGAAACACACATACAGGGTTATCAAGGGAGGAAACTGGTCTAGCTATATATAGAGGGACACCAACAGCCAGGGTCATAATGGACAGGTTTCTAAGGGGACACCAACAGCCTGGGTCATATAAGGACTGGTTTCTAGGGGACACCAACAGCCTGGGTCATATAAGGACTGGTTTCTAGGGGACACCAACAGCCTGGGTCATATAAGGACTGGTTTCTAGGGGACACCAACAGCCTGGGTCATATAAGGACAGGTTTCTAGGGGGATACCAACAGCCAGGATCATATAAGGACAGGTTTCTAGGGGGACACCAACAGTCTGGGTCATATAAGGACAGGTTTCTAGGGGGACACCAACAGTCTGGGTCATATAAGGACAGGTTTCTAGGGGGACACCAACAGCCTGGGTCATATATAAGGACACAAAATGCAATATGCATATCTACATACCAAGGAGAACCTACAAATGAAATTTGAGAAAGATCCCTTCAGTTACTTTCTGAGAAATAGCGATAACAAACTTCAAATTGTCAAAATCCAAGATGGATGCCTGTCGGTCATGTTGTTTTCCGATCGGTTCCAAAATGCAATATGCATAACTACAGACCAAGGGGAACCTGCATATGAAATGTTAGGAAGATCCCTTCAGTACTTTCCCAGAAATAGCGATAACAAGAATTGTTTACGGACGGACTGAGGGACGGATGGCCGGACGGAGGGACGGACGGACGACCGAGCATGGACGCAGGGCAATTTGAATAACCCACCATCTGATGATGGTGGGCTAAAAACAAAAAAAGCCACAACATTTCAGTGGTGGATTTTAATCCTGTAATACATTCATGAAATCTTTCCTACAATAACTTATGTGATGTAGATCGGAATAAGTAAATTATTTTGGGTAACAATCCACAAGTAGATCCTATTTCACAAGAATATTTAAACTTTCAAGGCCAGGCTTCTGTCTATACATTTCAACAATGGTCAATGCAATCCAGCAGAACATTTTTTGTTGTCCTGTTGTCACTGGTATATAAAATAGACAACGTGGACTTTTCTATATCAATTCAGCCATCAATGTATAGTACTCAATCAACACCAGCTGTTACTATACTCTCTAACACAATGATTATAAAATACGTACCTCTCGGATCTTATCAGGAAATCATTCAACCATATATATCTCACCAATTATACGAGACTCAAACTCGATCATGCAGGACGAGACAAACCTCAGAAAAGCAATTTACCGTATTTATTGTAATAAACACACTGAGGGATAACTGACTCAAAGAGGGGTCACGTAATTAAGGATTAACTTGAGTATATTTTCATATTATTGTGATATATAATGTAACACAAAAAATGGCATGTAAATCAACTGCTGTTTATATATAGTGAGGGTACTGGTTTTTTTGTGTTATACCTCCATTACATGTTCAAGTTAATCCTTATAATTTAATTTAATTTACACAATTTCTGTGGATATCCACTTTTATTGATGGACTATATTTTCTCTTAGAAATTAGTAAGGTGACATCTTCCTATCAGGCTGGAATTTCCTTTCAGAGTTAAGAGGTATAGGTGATCAAGGCTTTTTCTGAGGGCTTTTGAGGGCCGATAATGGGCTGGGCCCAATTCCCAATTGAAATTATTTCCTATTTAAGCCAAATTCCCAAAATTAGCAGTTTACTCCTGAAAAACTCTTTCCCAATTCACCAATTTTCTTCCAAAAAGGGGGGAAAAGGCCCCATCCCAAACTTGGGAGAAAAAACCCTGGTGATGTTACATATAAGTGTGAGAGCTACATGTAGGTTGCTTAGTTCGAGCACAGGCAGGCATGTGGTGGTCAAGGTATATTTCATCATGTATTCCTTCCTGTTACAGATTTCGTGCTGTTGACCACTCCAAGTGTAAGCTGTATAGGAGATTCTTCCCTAGAGCTATAGAACCTGGGTTGAATTATCTCTGGGACAAAGACTTTGTGAAGGAGGGAGTAACTATGTGTATAATTAGGTCGCCTAATTTACTAGTTCATTCTCCTAAGCCTAAGTGGAAGGATATCCAGGTTGCCAGTGTGAGCCCCAGCATGGACAGGATATTTTTCATGATACCCTGGGGCAGCAGTGGCCAAGTGGTTAAGGTGTCACGACACTTTATCACTAGCCCTCCACCTCTGGGTTCGAAACCTACTTTGGGCAGTTGCCAGGTACTGACCTTAGGCCGTTAACCTAGCACGTCCTTAAATGACCCTGGCTGTTAATAGGACATTAAGCAAAAGAAACCAAACCAAATCATTATGCTCCTTCCTAAAACAATACCCCCCCCCCCCCCCCACCCCCCCCCCCCCCCCCCCCCCCCCCCCCCCCCTCCCCCGATAAACTTCAGTGTAACGACACCACTCAAAGAAATAGCCCATGCATCCTCTCTGTCCTTTCTGGACGATCCCCTTCCAAATCGTGTATAAAACAGGATCAGGTAATCACCTTCCGAATCGTCTATAAAACACGATCAGGTAATCCCCTTCCGAATCGTGTATAAAACACGATCAGGTAATCCCCTTCCGAATCATTTATAAAACACGATCAGGTAATCCCCTTCCGAATCGTCTATAAAACAGGATCAGGTAATCCCCTTCCGAATCGTCTATAAAACAGGATCAGGTGATCACCTTCCGAATCGTGTATAAAACAGGATCAGGTCAACCCCTTCCGAATCGTGTATAAAACAGGATCAGGTCAACCCCTTCCGTATCGTGTATAAAACACGATCAGGTAATCACCTTCCGAATCGTCTATAAAACACGATCAGGTAATCACCTTCCGAATCGTGTATAAAACAGGATCAGGTGATCCCCTTCCGAATCGTGTATAAAACAGGATCAGGTAATCCCCTTCCGAATCGTCTATAAAACAGGATCAAGTCAACCCCTTCCGTATCGTGTATAAAACACGATCAGGTAATCACTTTCCAAATCGTGTATAAAACACGATCAGGTAATCCCCTTCCGAATCGTCTATAAAACAGGATCAGGTAATCACCTTCCGAATCGTCTATAAAACACGATCAGGTGATCCCCTTCCAAATCGTGTATAAAACAGGATCAGGTAATCCCCTTCCGAATCGTGTATAAAACAGGATCAGGTAATCCCCTTCCGAATCGTGTATAAAACAGGATCAGGTAATCCCCTTCCAAATCGTCTATAAAACAGGATCAGGTAATCCCCTTCCGAATCGTCTATAAAACAGGATCAGGTAATCCCCTTCCGAATCGTGTATAAAACAGGATCAGGTAATCCCCTTCCGAATCATTTATAAAACACGATCAGGTAATCCCCTTCCGAATCGTCTATAAAACACGATCAGGTAATCCCCTTCCGAATCGTCTATAAAACACGATCAGGTAATCCCCTTCCGAATCGTCTATAAAACACGATCAGGTAATCCCCTTCTGAATCGTCTATAAAACAGGATCAGGTAATCCCCTTCCGAATCGTCTATAAAACAGGATCAGGTAATCCCCTTCCGAATCGTCTATAAAACACGATCAGGTAATCCCCTTCCGAATTGTGTATAAAACACGATCAGGTAATCACCTTCCGAATCGTGTATAAAACACGATCAGGTAATCCCCTTCCGAATCATTTATAAAACAGGATCAGGTAATCCCCCTTCCGAATCGTGTATAAAACACGATCAGGTAATCCCCTTCCGAATCATTTATAAAACACGATCAGGTAATCACCTTCCGAATCGTCTATAAAACACAATCAGGTAATCACTTTCCGAATCGTGTATAAAACAGGATCAGGTGATCCCCTTCCGAATCGTGTATAAAACAGGATCAGGTAATCCCCTTCCGAATCGTCTATAAAACAGGATCAGGTAATCCCCTTCCGAATCGTCTATAAAACACGATCAGGTAATCACTTTCCGAATCGTGTATAAAACAGGATCAGGTGATCCCCTTCCGAATCGTGTATAAAACAGGATCAGGTAATCCCCTTCCGAATCGTCTATAAAACAGGATCAGGTGATCCCCTTCCGAATCGTCTATAAAACAGGATCAGGTGATCCCCTTCCGAATCGTGTATAAAACACGATCAGGTAATCCCCTTCCGAATCGTGTATAAAACAGGATCAGGTAATCACCTTCCAAATCGTGTATAAAACAGGATCAGGCCAACCCCTTCCGAATCGTCTATAAAACAGGATCAGGTCAACCCCTTCCGAATCGTGTATAAAACAGGATCAGGTAATCCCCTTCCAAATCGTGTATAAAACAGGATCAGGTCAACCCCTTCCGAATCGTGTATAAAACAGGATCAGGTAATCCCCTTCCGAATCGTGTATAAAACACGATCAGGTAATCCCCTTCCGAATCGTGTATAAAACACGATCAGGTAATCACCTTCCGAATCGTGTATAAAACAGGATCAGGTAATCCCCTTCTGAATCGTCTATAAAACAGGATCAGGTAATCCCCTTCCGAATCGTCTATAAAACACGATCAGGTAATCCCCTTCCGAATTGTGTATAAAACACGATCAGGTAATCACCTTCCGAATCGTGTATAAAACACGATCAGGTAATCACCTTCCGAATCATTTATAAAACAGGATCAGGTAATCCCCTTCCGAATCGTGTATAAAACACGATCAGGTGATCCCCTTCCGAATCATTTATAAAACAGGATCAGGTAATCCCCTTCCGAATCGTGTATAAAACACGATCAGGTGATCCCCTTCCGAATCATTTATAAAACAGGATCAGGTAATCCCCTTCCGAATCGTGTATAAAACACGATCAGGTAATCACCTTCCGAATCATTTATAAAACAGGATCAGGTCACGATCACGAAGAAGTTGAAAATGTAAATTGTTTACGACGCACGACGCACGACGCCGGACAAAAGGCGATTGCAATAGGTCAACTGAGACTTCGTCTCAGGTGACCTAAAAATCTATTAATGTAGGAGATCTCAAACAAAAGTTTATGCTGGATGGATGGACAACAATGCCATAATACTTCCGTTAAACATTGTCGTACGTTTTAAATACAATGAAACAATAATTTGAAAAAAATTTAATTTAGCTGAGCAGAAAGGCAGTTACCTTTTTTAAAAAAAAAAAAAATTCTTTTATATGATACCCCAATATTTCAAATAATTTGACATTGCTGCGATTTTGTGTTAAGTTACTCGAAAGCTTTTGTTTGACACACAAGTATGTCTGAGTAACTTGCTATTGTCATCAAATGTGAAAGTCTGCTTTTATTGTGAAATTATTACGAGAATATTCATAGCACTGCATGCATGCTCAGCTGCTCATGGTCTTACTTGTGGAACAGCAGAACATTGACGTCAATTTCCAGAATTGATATCAATCACCTTAATCTTCTTTTCATTTCCCATATGTTAGCTATTGATTACGGTCCCAATAGTCGAAGCATAGTTAGCTTAAGCAGTCAAAGTAAGATTTTAAAACATGATTTTCTTTTAAATTGTATTAAAATTTTCATTTTTTATTTGCTAGTAACCAATTTGAATGCCCTGACATGAACATGTACATAGTTTTATCTTTAATTTGAAACTGTTTGTAAATATACTAGGTTTTATGTGAAATCTTTGACATAAGTTGATGAGGTTATTGAAAAATGGACCCAGGTGTTTGTACAAGGTATAATCAAAATGTCATTTTATATTTGTATTATATATCTATTTTCTAATTTGATGAAAAACTACAAGCATGTTAGAACTGCATCTAGATCTTAGAATTACTCCTTATTATAGCTAGGCCTTTTAATCTAATATCAACTTAATGCAATAAGCTTCTATGTCAACAGGGCCTAAAATTATAAATTAACACTTCAGTCACCAATCCTGTACTAGTTCAGTCAGTCAATTACAGACCCTGGAAATGTTTTAAGTACTTCTACAAATATGTCTCACTTACAGGCCCTGGAAATATTTAAATATGCACTTCTACCAAATGATCAAATACTTCTACATAATGTCATATATTTCTTATACAGGCCCTGAAAATGTTTAATATATGTCTCTGACTCTCACTAACAGTTTAAATGTTTCTATATGCCTCACTTTCAGGCCCTGAACATGTTTAAATACTTCTACATTTATGTGTCTCATTAACAGGCCCTGAACATGTTTAAATACTTCTATATGTATGTGTCTCACTAACAGGCCCTGAACATGTTTAAATACTTCTACATTTATGTGTCTCATTAACAGGCCCTGAACATGTTTAAATACTTCTATATGTATGTGTCTCACTAACAGGCCCTGAACATGTTTAAATACTTCTATATGTATGTGTCTCATTAACAGGCCCTGAAAATGTTTAAATGTTTCTATATGCCTTACTTACAGGCCCTGAACATGTTTAAATACTTCTACATGTACAAATTGTATGCGTCTCATTAACAGGCCCTGAACATGTTTAAATACTTCTACATTTATGTGTCTCACTTACAGGCCCTGAAAATGTTTAAATGTTTCTATATGTACAATATGTCCCACTAACAGGCCCTGAACTTGTTTAAATACTTCTACATGTATGTGTCTCACTAACAGGCCCTGAAAATGTTTAAATGTTTCTATATGTCTCATTAATAGGCCCTGAAAATGTTCAAATACCTCTACATATATATGTCTCATTTACAGGCCCTGAAAATGTTTGAATAGTTCTAGAAAATGCTTTAATACTTTTATATATACATATCTCACTAACAGGCCCAGAACATGTTTAATGGGATATGAACCACTCATAAAATGCCACCTCTCGAGAAAAAAATTCCAATTGACCTCACATTGTGGCATTTTTTTATCCTTATTATGTTTTCTTCAAAATGTCTAGATATCAAGATAATTAGTATGGAAAGGCATAGTCATTCTTTGCCACAAAACAAATGGTGGTGGAAAGATCACTCATGTCAATTTTCATAACAATCATATCTTTAATTACTAAACACGCCTTATTCCCTTACAAACTCCTACATATATGTCACTACATGTAACAGGCCCTGAATCTGTATCAATACTTTCTGTTACTGTTAGGCCTAGAAACTTATCTTATATAGGCCCTCGCATGTACACTTTCCTCTTCTTGTGTTGTTATCATTGTAGTATCCACTGTAGTACACAATGGCCCTACTACTGTATACTGTATCGTATCTTATATAGGCCCCTATCATGTACACTTTCCTCTTCTTGTGTTGTTATCATTGTAGTATCCACTGTAGTACACAATGGCCCTACTACTGTATACTGTATCGTATCTTATATAGGCCCCTATCATGTACACTTTCCTCTTCTTGTGCTGTTATCATTGGTAGTATCCACTGTAGTACACAATGGCCCTACTACTGTATACTGTATCTTATCTTATATAGGCCCCTATCATGTACACTTTCCTCTTCTTGTGTTGTTATTATTGGTAGTATCCACTGTAGTACACAATGGCCCTGCTACTGTATAATAGAATCTTACATGGGTCTGTTTCGTGGACAGGGAAATATAACCCGAGTGTAAGAGCTTGGCCAATCAGCACAAGGCTTGCCGAGTGCTGGCCAGCCAAACTCTTACACGAGGGTTGAGATATCATTGTTCGCGGAACAGACACATGTTTGATTATTTTTCTCACATACTTGCAACCAAATGTAAGTTTTTATAAAAAATTTCCATCGCCCCATCTTAAATGCTCCTTGGAATGTACATCAAAATTTATGATGTCATCGTTTACATGGTTACTCAATGTAAAATGATGATGTTACGTTATTGTAAGCAGTGTCATATAGCGCGTGCTGGCTATCTTTACCCCCGTGTTAGATCAATTTTTCTCCCATACTTCACAGGGTTATCCCGCAGTTGCTAGGGAAAAGATAAATCGATCTTACACGGGGTGGGTAAAGACAGCTGGCCTGCGCTATATGATGCTGCTCACAATAACGCAACGTCATCATTTTATGTTAAGTAACCAAGTCGTAAATGATGACGTCATACATTTTGACGCACCTTCCAAGGAGCATTGAAGACGGCGCGATGACAAACTTTCATAAAAACTTATGTTTGGTAGCAAGTATGTTAGAAACATAATCAATCATGGATCTGTTCCGCGAACAAGGATATCTCAACCCTCGTGTAAGAGTTTGACTGGCCACACTCGGCAAGCCTTGTGCTGATTGGCCAAACTCTTACACTCGGGTTGAGATATCCCTGTCCACGGAACAGATCCATGATAGATTCTATTAATCTTTTCCCTAGCAACCGCCGGATAACCCTGTGAAGTATGTCAGAATATCTTATCTCATATAGGCCCCTATAATGTACACTTACCTCTTCTTGTTGGCTGAACAGAGTGAGGCAGTGATTTAAGAAGCTTGCAGTGTCCCGAGATAAGTCTGTAATTCTCTTCACCTTCTGATGGACATCCGTCATGGTCTCTGTAAAATAGAAATGATGAAGGCTTGAAGTCCGTTTGGCTATAGCATGTAAACAGCAGCAGTTACAACAACATCAAGTACAATGGGTATTGATAATGCAATGTGTGACCCCTACAAGCCCCAGCTTAAAATAGCAAGTGACCTTGACCCAAAAATCCTGAAACTTGTCTGAGATAATATGGTCCTTTATCATTGTATGAAGTTTAATCAAAATCAGTCAGGGAATGAAGCCACTACAGTGCTGACATACTTTGGCTTTACTTACAAGACGAAAGGAGAGCAAACCTATACCCCTCCCCCCAGCTGTTTCAGGATTTATAAAAGCAACAGCTGTAAATAGCCTAACAACAACAATAAACAACAGCTAAAGGAACAACAATACCAACAACAGCTACAGAAAATACCAACAACAGCTATAGGGAACAACAACAGCAGCAGCTACATGTAGGAGCAACAATAGCTAGAGTAACAACAACAGAAACAATACATGTAGCTACATGGCTACAGGATCAACAACAGTGACAACAACTACAATAACAACAACAGCTACAGTAACAACAACTACAGGAACAACAACAGAAACAACAGCTCAGGAACAACAACTACAGGAACAACAACAGAAACAACAGCTGCAGGAACAACAATACTAACAACAGCTACAGTAACAACAATACCAACAACACCTACAGCAACAACAATACCGACAACTATAGGAACAACAACAGCAACAGCAGCTACAGGAACAAGAGCAACAATACCGACAACAGCAACAGGAACAACAAAACCAACAACAGCTACAACAGCTACAGGAACAGCAATACCAACAACAGCAGCTACAGAAAAATACCAACAACAGCTACAGGAACAACTGCAGCTACAGAAACAACAATACCAACAACAGCTACATGAACCACAACAGCAGCAGCAACAGGAACAACATCTACAGCAACAACAACACCAACAACACCTACAGCAACAACAATACCAACAACACCTACAGCAACAACAACAGCAACAGCGGCTACAGGAACACAAACAATAACAGTAACAAGAAGAACAGCAGCAATGACAAAGACTGATATTACATAAGCTTGTGACTTAAATGTGTATTTTTGTATCAAATATGACAGATTTATGAATTTTCATACATCTGTCTATCATATAACTTACTTTCTGTAGCTTCAAGTTTTTTATCTGTTTCCAAGGACCCCAAAAGCAGCAACAACTGGTTTGATTCCTTTTCCAGGAGATGGTGGTGTGCTTGGGCAGTCTGTAAAAAGAAATATTTAGATTTCCTTGTTATAAGTCATATACAGGGTAATGGATGAGTATGTACAAAATAATAATGTGTTATTACAAATATTCTTTAAAATACAAACATCACAGACTTGATGTTGATTGATCCTTTAGAAGTCAACATAATTGCATAATTAAAAGTGTGAGAAACGAATTGTACTTAGGCTCTAAACAGAGGCTTAAACATATTGTACTGGTAATATATATGAAACCATTCACGGATGCATTGATGGCATAGTGATAGTTGCAAAGCATTTTCTAAATGGTAAAAATACAAAATTTCTTTCATAGCACCAAATTTTTATCTTTATATTTGAAAATGGATATTTATGAAAAAGATAAGCCAGAGATATTCATGAAAAGTGACTATTCTTTTCTAAATCTTTAAATTAAAGCAAATTTGTGACTAAAGCAGAGAAACACATAAAATATGGATAAGATGTTTATCGTTTAATTCATCAAAAGAAATAAAAACAAGATGTATCGACGATGTTTTCCAAAAAGTGAATAGAGAAAATTTGGAACAAAATGGCACCATTAAGTGATTTGAAGAAATGTACCTTAAGCGAGTCTTTGAGCGATCCAAGGGAGACAACTTCTCCCTCTGGCTGGTCCTCCCCCTGGTGTATATAGTGAGTGCTATAGTTGATGTGCTCCTTAAGTGCATTCAACCATTTCTACAAGAAAAACAGATTGATGGAGGGTGATGGACAAATGGACAAAACTTAAAAATTACTTCACAGTACAAATGTATTTTTTCAGAGTAATAGTAAATTTAAAAAATTTAATTTTCCTAGCAGTGAACAGACTTTAGTATACTGTACATCACAATTTGTGTATACCAAAGTCTATGCACATATATAATGACCACCCTGAAGAACATCATGAGCAAAAATTTACACCATTAAGACGGAATGCATGAATTCAGAATTGCAGTAATGCTACAGATCAGTAGGTATAGCTTTCAAACAAACTGGGTTAAAAATCCTATGTCTAGTTAACATACAAGTGACAAATGTTATCAAATCAAATGATATATATTTATGAGACCTTTAACAGATATAAATGCTATTATACAAATATAGCATTTTAATGAGGTTGATACATGGTTATATCAACCAAAGAAAAAATATTAACCTCAGACGTTTTTCTTGATTTTGTGAAAAAACTTTACATCAGGCGATATAGACTTATACTGCTTCCAAATCGTCGTCACTATAATGGGAGGGTGGTGGTCTATCACCGCTTTACCTTGGCGTATTAACTCCGTGGTCATGGAATTAAAAACATGATTGGATTTTTTGAAATCATCCCCCTTGCTATGTTTATATCATCACGCTCTTTCTCCAAGTCTCTTTGGATGCTGCTTATATAGGCCAACAATGTTGATTTCTTGCAAAGTTGCCCTTTCCTGTCACGCATCTCAAGAAAAAAACTGACAGTGCGTCATCCAATTCTGCAGGAGAATATGCCTCGAAGTTGTCCTGCATGCTCCTGGCTGTAAGGTATTGTCAACAAAGCTTCACAGCTGTATTGGTAGCTCGCTTCGTGTTAAGAGCGTCGGCATTTTCAAGAATATTGTTGATACCGTCTTCAGACAGATTGGGGAAACGGTTGTTGGCTGCCATCTTTGATTGTTTACAATCAGGTCGCTCAAACGCTTGTATCAATAACGTACGTACAAAATGCTAAGCACTCGTGTGATCTAGATGTTTTCTAAAAATAACTGTGCAATTTAGGTGTTTTATAAACTTTTTCTGGAGACAGCGGTCAATATAGCTTTTTACAGGTGGTCGTATGACCTCTTTTCAGCCAATCAGAAGTGGCAAAAAATCAAGAAAAATAATAAATGTTATCATTGTAGTCTCAAAAAAAATGTTGAAAAATCTTTAACCTATATATTGCAGCAGCGGATAGATGGGCGAACGGATGTAAAAAAAAAACAGAAGAGAAAATTCTCCCTAAGGAGAAATTCTCCAAGAACCAACGTCCTGCAGAGTTCAAAAAGATGCTTGTTGTTTCATCGCTTGGTTCCAGGAGGATCCATAGTAGATACAGAGGCCTCTTAAACAATCCAGGTAAATAACAAAATAAAAAGAAGAGTGCCAACTCCTGAATCCAGGTATCTAAATGTTGTATTGAAAAGGAATGCTGGTTGCGGACATGTTTTGGCCTTAGGTAGGCCGTCCTCAGGGCACAGCTTACATAGTACAGTGTTACATGATGTACAGGTAGTGGTAAGTGGAAACAAATGTAAAAAAAAGTATACACTAGACAAAGTCATGATAGGGCATAATAAGAAATCTGTAAAATATAATATTATCAAATTCAAGATCTTCCAAGGAACTCGGCATAATGGTTCAGACTTACAATTCATCTTCAGGGTAGCAATTAAGTGATTATTACTTATCCTAGGACAGGGTGGTGTTAAAAATCTGAGGCCTAAGTGTCTCAGGGATTTGGTCAGGAATGGAATCCTGTCCTTAAATTGGGAAAATTTGTCTACAGAGACATTACCTGTCTGAGTAATGAAGCCTCTTCACCAGACTCTGTACTGAAGCAGTGATTTGCCCCGTCAGAGTAATGAAGCAGAAATTCTGGGTGGTCTGCTAAATCTTTCTCCATACTGACAAGGATCTTGGCCTCATCTAGGTACTTCATCCCTTTCCTTTTAGCACCAGTGCTCGCATCCCCTCTGTCAACACAAAATCAAATTAAACATGAAGTTGAAAATTGTGAACTTTCTGTTAATCACTAAGTGTCAAAGTTGGCAAACTATTTTATGAAAAACTTCAAAAACCATGAGAGAACCTCTGTGCCCCAATAAAAAATTATATCAAACTATTGTTAAGAAAAGTAAAATATTTGATTGTGCATTCGAGGGAAAAATATATAAATATCAACATAAAGATGGTGAATTTACGACTCACATAGACATCTTACTTGACTGAGAGAGCAAGGATAAACTAAAATATAGAATGTGATTAAAAAAAAAAGCAAGCTAGGACAACAATTGACTTTGGTGACCAAGTGACTAAGTGAAAATATATATATTATATACATCAGAGTTTTACTTTAGGGACATTCTTCATTTCTAATAATCCTATTTATATCAAGTATACATTTCTTTAATAAACTGTCTGTCCTTTATTCAACTACTTAAGGGCTATTCCATTAAAATATCTACCCGACCCCAGGACTCCATGATAAATAGCTTCTATCCATGGTTGGATTTCCTTCCTCTTTGTAATTTACTAAATAAATTGTATAGGTGGTGCCCCTTAACAAAACCTGGAGTCCTGGAGAGAGGTAGATGTTTTACTGGGAAAACCCTAAAGCAGTTTACAGAATATTGAAATTATCTCCCTTTAACAAATTTTTATAACAAGAAAACCAAACAGAAATCTGATGAATTTCATTTTTCGTTTTTTTTTTGTGGTTTGTATTACTTGATGTCACTAATATATACTAAGTCTGGTAAACAAATAAATGGCATATGAAAACAAAATACATATTTACACACTACAAAATACATATTTACACACTTTTGTTGTTGTTGTTGTTGTTGTTGCTTTTTTTTATAAATCTAATTAAAATCTTCAAAGTTGTAGACTTTGTAGACTGCCCAGTGGGTCAACTTGTGGTCCTTACCTATTTCTGAAGTAGGACAATACTCCAACTTGTGGTCCTTACCTATTTCTGAAGTAGGACAATACTCCAACTAGTGGTCCTTACCTATTTCTGAAGTAGGACAATACTCCAACTAGTGGTCCTTACCTATTTCTGAAGTAGGACAATACTCCAACTTGTGGTCCTTACCTATTTCTGAAGTAGGACAATACTCCAACTTGTGGTCCTTACCTATTTCTGAAGTAGGACAATACTCCAACTTGTGGTCCTTACCTATTTCTGAAGTAGGACGATACTCCAACTTGTGGTCCTTACCTATTTCTGAAGTAGGACAATACTCCAACTTGTGGTCCTTACCTATTTCTGAAGTAGGACAATACTCCAACTAGTGGTCCTTACCTATTTCTGAAGTAGGACAATACTCCAACTTGTGGTCCTTACCTATTTCTGAAGTAGGACAATACTCCAACTTGTGGTCCTTACCTATTTCTGAAGTAGGACAATATTCCAACTTGTGGTTCTTACCTATTTCTGAAGTAGGACAATACTCCAACTAGTGGTCCTTACCTATTTCTGAAGTAGGACGATACTCCAACTTGTGGTCCTTACCTATTTCTGAAGTAGGACAACACTCCAACTTGTGGTCCTTACCTATTTCTGAAGTAGGACAATACTCCAACTAGTGGTCCTTACCTATTTCTGAAGTAGGACAATACTCCAACTTGTGGTCCTTACCTATTTCTGAAGTAGGACAATACTCCAACTTGTGGTCCTTACCTATTTCTGAAGTAGGACAATACTCCAACTTGTGGTCCTTACCTATTTCTGAAGTAGGACAATACTCCAACTAGTGGTCCTTACCTATTTCTGAAGTAGGACAATACTCCAACTTGTGGTCCTTACCTATTTCTGAAGTAGGACAATACTCCAACTTGTGGTCCTTACCTATTTCTGAAGTAGGACAATACTCCAACTAGTGGTCCTTACCTATTTCTGAAGTAGGACAATATTCCAACTTGTGGTCCTTACCTATTTCTGAAGTAGGACGATACTCCAACTTGTGGTCCTTACCTATTTCTGAAGTAGGACGATACTCCAACTTGTGGTCCTTACCTATTTCTGAAGTAGGATGATACTCCAACTTGTGGTCCTTACCTATTTCTGAAGTAGGACAATACTCCAACTTGTGGTCCTTACCTATTTCTGAAGTAGGACAATACTCCAACTTGTGGTCCTTACCTATTTCTGAAGTAGGACAATATTCCAACTTGTGGTCCTTACCTATTTCTGAAGTAGGACAATACTCCAACTTGTGGTCCTTACCTATTTCTGAAGTAGGACAATACTCCAACTTGTGGTCCTTACCTATTTCTGAAGTAGGACAATACTCCAACTTGTGGTCCTTACCTATTTCTGAAGTAGGACAATACTCCAACTTGTGGTCCTTACCTATTTCTGAAGTAGGACAATACTCCAACTTGTGGTCCTTACCTATTTCTGAAGTAGGACAATACTCCAACTTGTGGTCCTTACCTATTTCTGAAGTAGGACAATACTCCAACTTGTGGTCCTTACCTATTTCTGAAGTAGGACAATACTCCAACTTGTGGTCCTTACCTATTTCTGAAGTAGGACAATACTCCAACTTGTGGTCCTTACCTATTTCTGAAGTAGGACAATACTCCAACTTGTGGTCCTTACCTATTTCTGAAGTAGGACAATATTCCAACTTGTGGTCCTTACCTATTTCTGAAGTAGGACAATATTCCAACTTGTGGTCCTTACCTATTTCTGAAGTAGGACAATACTCCAACTAGTGGTCCTTACCTATTTCTGAAGTAGGACGATACTCCAACTTGTGGTCCTTACCTATTTCTGAAGTAGGACAATACTCCAACTTGTGGTCCTTACCTATTTCTGAAGTAGGACAATACTCCAACTAGTGGTCCTTACCTATTTCTGAAGTAGGACAACACTCCAACTTGCGGTCCTTACCTATTTCTGAAGTAGGACAATATTCCAACTTGTGGTCCTTACCTATTTCTGAAGTAGGACGATACTCCAACTTGTGGTCCTTACCTATTTCTGAAGTAGGACGATACTCCAACTTGTGGTCCTTACCTATTTCTGAAGTAGGACAATACTCCAACTTGTGGTCCTTACCTATTTCTGAAGTAGGACAATATTCCAACTTGTGGTCCTTACCTATTTCTGAAGTAGGACAATACTCCAACTTGTGGTCCTTACCTATTTCTGAAGTAGGACAATACTCCAACTTGTGGTCCTTACCTATTTCTGAAGTAGGACAATACTCCAACTTGTGGTCCTTACCTATTTCTGAAGTAGGACAATACTCCAACTTGTGGTCCTTACCTATTTCTGAAGTAGGACAATACTCCAACTTGTGGTCCTTACCTATTTCTGAAGTAGGACAATACTCCAACTTGTGGTCCTTACCTATTTCTGAAGTAGGACAATACTCCAACTTGTGGTCCTTACCTATTTCTGAAGTAGGACAATACTCCAACTTGTGGTCCTTACCTATTTCTGAAGTAGGACAATATTCCAACTTGTGGTCCTTACCTATTTCTGAAGTAGGACAATACTCCAACTAGTGGTCCTTACCTATTTCTGAAGTAGGACAATACTCCAACTTGTGGTCCTTACCTATTTCTGAAGTAGGACAATACTCCAACTAGTGGTCCTTACCTATTTCTGAAGTAGGACAATACTCCAACTTGTGGTCCTTACCTATTTCTGAAGTAGGACAATACTCCACGCTCTAGTACAACCCATACAGGTTTAAATCCCAGGAACCGTGATTTCTGGTGGAGGTGAAAATAAAATAAACAAACCCGTATTATAAACAGATGCAAGAACAACACACATCAATGATAGGAGTCTTAATCAAAGACGACACAAGATATCTGTTGATGAAATAAATAGAAAAATATTCAAACATACAAACAAGTAGTATCTGTAGCTATCTCAGCCATGCAAGAAATACTAGCTTTCTTCTTGAAGTTGGGATATCCCTGTCTGGGTTGAAGAACAAGAGGCCCAATAAGCCTGTATCGTTCACCTGGCATTAACCCGAGAAATGGGTTTAAAGTGAAATATCTTAATATATAAATTAAGGTAATTCATTTCAATATCAATGCCCAGTATAGGTTGGCAGTCATCTCAACATATCACTGCCTACATGTCATCACTCTAAGCCTTTCAAGTTTTCATAAGAATTTGTTTTCAGAGTGCAGGACGATGGACAACAGACAACGCACCACATCATAAGCTCATATGTCCTTTGGGCAAGTAAGCTAAAACCATTTTTAATACCTATTTACCTCAAATATACCCTGTTTTAAGTGCCTAATATCAACAAATTGTTTATTGATTGACAAACATTCACACCTGTGATCGGCTATAATCATACTACTTTAGGTAGCCGGGGTTCGATTCCCCAATTTAATGTGAAACGTTATGGGGTCACCTGCTTGGGCTACATGGATTATCTGGGTTCTTCAGTTTCCTCCTACAGTATTACGACACCTGGCATGCTTTTAAATTGATGTTACTTTTTTTCGAAATTGTTGTAAAATAAATGAAAGTTTTTAACTTGAATTCTTTGATAATTTTGAATTTCATTACTTTTCAAAAGGCTTGCAAAAATAAATTTGAGAGTTAAATGAATTTTGTTTATTTATAATAATATTATATATGTATAATGAATTATAAATTCTTAAAATTTTGAGAAACATTTTATATCAATAAATATACACAAACTGATCAACCAAGATACTTTTAACTGACACTGGCTCTACTGTGGATTTTTACTATGATTTAAACTGCTTTTCCTTTCAGATAACATTTTGCACACATGGCCCTTACTGTTTGCGAGAAAATAATTAAATTTCCTTTCCATTCAGATAAGCTATTCCGTGTTTCGTACACATGGCTTCAGGCATTTGATACCTTTAGGAGAAGGCCCTCACATCTCTGGGGCTGGAAGCTGAACTCCTTAACTGGACGCACTCCTGTCAGCAGCTGTTTCATCTGATTGGTCCTAGCGAAGTCTATAGCTGTCTGGTCTGGAGAAGAAAAAAGAAAATGCAATAGAATCATTTACATACTCATTAAATACCTGTGGTTGGAGTTCTCATCAATTTCCTGAAGTTTATCAGTGTAAATCACTTATGTTTGGCATGGGATTAATTTTTGCATTAATATGTGAGGAGATCGAGACAATTGCGAAATCAAATTTGTCACGTTTGTTTGCAAACTTCTGTAAGAATCCGCTACGCAGATTCATACAGTTTGCAAACAAAATTTGTTTCATACCAAAATGAAACTAAAAAAAAATGACATCAATGCTTAAATGAATAATTTAAGTGCATGATCCTTGAAATACTGAAATAGCTGGTTTGGTAAAATTTCACATTAAGGCAATTATATACATGTACCTGAGGAAATAATTTTAAAATACTTAATTCAGTGTAATTCCTTTTTTATTGTATAGAAATATCTTCACCAATGTTTTACATACATTTGTACAACAGATGAAAATGTAAAAGGAAGAGACAATATATTATATACAATATAGAATCATTTGTTTGCTTGTTTGTTGGGTTTATAGCCCTGTAAACAGTCAGGATCATTTTGAGGTAGGGTCTCCATGTAGTAGTTGGTGACTACCTCACTGAACAACATATGGAAGGCCTGTCACATGTCATCCAGAGCAGTTTCTTACCCAAGGACACAACCATGACAGTTTCTCAGCTTAGCGGGAAACACAAACAGATATGGGTAGGGAGCATTGAATCACGCACCTCGGATCTTCACCTGAGGTTACATAGCCAGCGCTCTAACCGACCGAAACTACCACTGTCCCTGTATAGAATCAAAGTATCAAATGTGATTCCTACAGATTACATAATAATGTATATGAGGAAAAAGAAAAAAGTTGACAACATGTCTTAGTGCTTTCGTTGCATCTTGACTGAATTAGAATACCAAGATACAATGAAAGTACATACTAAACAAGTGATGTAGACTATTCCTTTGGTTTGTTTTTGTTTAACGTCCTATTAACAGCCAGGGTCATTTAAGGACGTGCCAGGTTTTGGAGGTGGAGGAAAGCCGGAGTAACCGGAGAAAAACCACCAGCCTACAGTCAGTACCTGGCAACTGCCCCACGTAGGTTTCTAACTCGCAACCCAGAGGTGGAGGGCTAGTGATAAAGTGTCGGGACACCTTAACCACTCGGCCACCGCGGCCCCAGACTGTTCCTTTTTCTGCATGCATAAATAGATATACAGTGGAACCTCTATAAACCGAACATGCATGGGACATGACTATTTGTTCGGTTTACAGAGGGTTCGGTTTGGAGAAGTTGATCGAAAAATGACCGGTCAAATTCCGGATATAATTGGTTGGACGATGTTTTATTAGAATGCACCCGATTACAAAACGGCACGTACATACTTAGACAATTTGGACTGTCTGAATAATATGCATATTATGAAAGTTAATCAATGTATATATTGCAGAATATATAAGAAAGGCAAATGACTATAACAATAGTTTTAAACAGTATTTTCACATGTACAACTACACTTTACGATCGGCCTACATTTTGTTACATCCGGTGAAGCCTCGTCATGTGGATGGGGCCAATAGTCCTATACAGAATATTTTACACATCAAATAATATTAAAGGATGTGAAGATGTTTTGTTTCAATATCAATTACAATTGATCAGATGATACTGGTCGTATTTCAGACATCGCTGTTGTCTAAAAAAACATCACGGGCTTCTTCACGAAAACAACCCCTTTTGGGCCTCATTTAAATTAAATGCGAAACTCAGGCTTCTAGCTCTACTTGCATTGAGAAGATAAACGAACCGACGCGCGTCAATGAAGTGTGGCATTGTTTCATAATTGTCGTGTTGATTATACACTAGGCCATCCGTCATAATGCCCCCTTGGGGTATATATTGGATACCTGTACAAATCACCTACGTAGGGCCCGAGACAATAAGGCTTCACACAATACCCGTCACAGTTGTTGTTTCACGGTTGACTGGCCTGACCTCGTGTCATAATCGCTCAGGTAAGGCCGGTTTTCAGAAGTAATTTTTGGTATATTTTAACAGGAACCGGACGCAAAATCGGTCCGGTGTTCGGAATTCAGAGGGATCGGTATTTGGAAGTTTTTTAATACTATAATAAAGAAGGACCAATTCCGTACAATGACAATTCGTTCGGTATTCAGAGGTGTTCGGTTTTTAGAAGGTTCGGTTTTCGGAAGTTGCACTGTATAAGTCTTATTACTTAGCAATGTACAATTTCTTTTCCTTGAAATTTGGTTTTCATTTTAATAGTACTTTACAAAGTTAGATACTAACACTTTTACCTTTACTTTATAAAACATATTTTTATTTACATTCATAGATACAGATCTAAGTAAATGCATACAATGTACATGGATGATGATAATCAAAGTTCTCTCCCTTTGATGTTAGTTAATTATTTTTTCAGGTGGCGGGGTAGGGAGGGGAGTATTTACAACTCAATTAATTTATTTAGAACTTATTTCAATATATACCCAAAACATGACATTAGACCAAATTGCTCCTTGAATTTTCAAGTTTATATACAAGTGTATCACTGTGACAAGAAAGTATACCCGGAGTTTATCATATATCCCATATCACCTCATGCAAATTAATTATTGTACTACACTCAGGTGTATCATACGTTAATAATTAATTTTTCTTTGTTTTCATGGTAAATACTCGAATGTGATTGGTCGAAAAAATTCTTTTCATTCTTCTATGAAAGGAATGCCGAGAATGGCGCGAAAAATGTAACGTCACAATACGACAATTGACATTGCGCATTGATTTGAGAAAAATAATCCCATTTAAAGCCAGTAAAATTGTACATAAAACATGATTTAAATTAGAAAATCATTTTCAAAAATTTATTATAAGCGTTGATGTCATTTTTTTTTAGTTTCATCGGGGTATGAAACAAATTTTGTTTGCAAACTTTTGTAAGAATCCGCTACGCTACGCGGATTCTTACAAAAGTTGGCAAACAAAATTTGTTTCATACACCGATGAAACTAAAAAAAATGACATCAATGCTTAAATATACCACAAAACTACAAGTACCCTTTAAATTCTTTATGGAGGAATCAACACTGTTCTGGAGGAGGAAGATGACCATATCCCTCTGGTCAGCCTGGGCGGCAATATGGAGGGCAGTGTTTCCGTACTGGTCAGTGGTATTGATGTTTGGTGGACGGTCACTGGCCAACTGTAATGAAACATTGAAAAAATAATGATTGAAAATGTTATTACAATATAGATATTCCAGAGCCTGACTTCAGTGTGTCGGCCTGCTAATATATTAATAGCCATCCCTAAAAGGTACCCCACCCACCCCAGGTAGTAACTATACCCGATACTTCATTGACTCCACAATTTAGTGCATTTGTATGTAGCCCATTCTCTTAAGTCTCCTGGCAACAGTTCCATCTTGGGAAGCTACTGACTGTCAGTCAGTCAGTTGTTGCCCCAGATACATAATATGTTATTTTTTTTTGGACTTAAGAGATAGGTAGGGGTTGATCACAACAGACAAAGGTTACCTCGAGGGTTCAATTAGTAGACTGGATACTCCAGTGATTGGGGTTCCTCAGGACATACAAAATACAGATTTTTGTCTCAGATCATGCACTAAAATGATCTGATTATTGACTATGATGTATTATATAATACTGTGATGTCCTCCATGACTGTTAGCACTCTATACGTGTATACAAATGTAAATAGTGCTACATGTTTGGAAGAACTAGAACTGTCGCCAGGATGGCTGACTAATACCCCCGCAATCTGCACAAGTCAATGGTGAATTGGAACTGTTAATTAGAGGCTAACTAAGATAACCCAGTAATATAGTGACCAGTTGCCATAGCAACCATAATTTTGTGAAAAATAAAGTGGCATGCACATCTACACATGGTCCTCTATATTTGTGTTCAGTTTCATTGAAATCGGCCCTTCGGTTTAGGAGGAGCTGTCCGGACAAACTTAAAGTTATGGTTCTTATCAGAAAACCTGTATATAGTGACCAGTTGCCAGATCAACCATAATTTTGAGAAAAATAAAGTGGCATGCACATCTACATATGGTCCTCTATATTTGTGTTCAGTTTCATTGAAATCGGCCCTTCGGTTTAGGAGGAGTTGTCCGGACAAACTTAAAGTTATGGTTCTTATCGGAAAACCTGTTTATAGTGACCAGTTGCCATAGCAACCATAATTTTGAAAGAAAAGAAAGTGGCATGCACATCTACACATGGTCCTCTATATTTGTGTGAAGTTTCATTGAAATTGGCCATTCAGTTTAGGAGGAGTTGTCCGGACAAACTTAAAGTTATGGTTCTTATCGGAAAACCTGTATATAGTGACCAGTTGCCATAGCAAACATAATTTTGAGAAAAATAAAGTGGCATTCACATCTTCACATGATCATTAATATTTGTGTGAAGTTTCCTCGGAATTGGCCCATCGGTTTAGGAGGAGTTGTCCGGACAAAATGCGTCTATGAAAACTACAGTGGTATTAGGGGCCATTTTAGTACCCATAGCTGTGCCTGGATTTTGGAGAAAATATTCCTTATCAAATCTAAAACAGTTATTTTTGAGTATGGAAGCTATCATACTTGGAAAACCAATGTGCAGGGTTCCATACACATGGGTAATTCTACGCATAATTTTAATGGATTTTGTAGAACGTAGAGCTGCCATTTTGGTGCTATCAGCTTATTAACACACAACATTTCTTGCACTGTCCTATTTACTCATTTACAGCTGAGTCAACTTTAAAATAACAGAGTGAAGTATCTTGTTTAAGGATGCAACACGTACTGTCTAAATGACATGCCATTCCATAAACATGTAAATGAGTTTATATGTCACACTGGGAATACCATTATGACGTCATATCATAAAATATGTCATGCTTCTGTACATGATGTCAATATGTTGTCTTGGTAGTGAGAACATGTCTCCACTGTCACAATATTTAAAAGTATTGAAAAGAACATACTACTAAAACTTAGGGGTGAGGTTATAGAGTGCAAGAAGAACATTTCCATTCGAACAGTAAAAATTGTTTAAAATTCAATATAGATCTGTAATATTAGCATGAATTTAATAGAGAATCTGAAGTGCATCATTAAAAATGCAGGTACATATATGATCCCTTTATCATACTCACAAGTGCCTGTACAGTATCGACATCTCCAGATCTAGCTGCAGCCAGAAACTCAGTCTGGCGTCGTAAACTCTCGTGGCTCAGGGCAGCTTACATATTGCAAAGATAAAATTCAAAATTAAAACCAGAAATTTGTCTTTGTGAAAAAATATATGTCTCCTCTTCTCTAGGCAATGATCAATGGTATATCACAACCTTCAAGCTAGTCAAGGTCACAGCCATATCCTATGACAGAGCGCTGAACTTCATTTGTGGTGATACAGGTATACAGCAACTAAGGTATATTCAATGCTGTAAAAGTTATTGCCTGGACGAGAAACTATTCAAAAATTTTGTACTTATACCTAATCTTTTTCCTTGAGGTCATGACCACAGTGACCTAAGGAAGTGCACTGCACATTTCATCAAGATATCATTCAATGTTTTTAACTCATGGTGAGGGAAAAATTCACACTGTTTTGACCTTCAGGTCAAGGTCACAATGATTCAATGATACAGTACATTGCACTTTTTAAAAAGCTAAAGCGTACAGCAACTTCACCAGAAAAGAATTGAACAATGATTGGAGCTTGTTTATATGTTTGCTGGATTTATTGGCCATGAACAGCCAGGGTCATTTTGAGGCAGGGTCTCATTGTAGTAGTTGGTGACTACCACACTGAACAACATACAGGAGACCAGTCGTATGCCATCCAGAGCAATTAGGGTAATTCATAAGCGTCTTGCCCATGCATGGACACAACCACGACAACAACCGGCCCATTTCTCAGCTTCCAAAGAAACACAAACTGACATGGGTAGGGAGAAGTTGAACCATACACCTCAGATCTTCACCTAAAGTTATGTGGCCAGCGCTCTGACTGAGCTCTTTTTCGGTTCCAACATTTTGCAAAGAATAAAATTAATTCCAGAATACATATACATGTATATATATCTCTCTTTTGTTATGAAAAGCACTATTTAACAGCAATAATAATCAATTTAATTCTTTATCATGCAAGAACTACAGTGAAGTTGACAATGACCAACCTTCAAGTAGATCTTTGATTTCCTTCGTTTTTCCGATCATCTCTGGTGTCTGACCCTCGTCATTGATCTTTCCGACATCAGCTTCATATTGCAAAAGTAAAGTCAACGTTTCCTGTAAATATTTATAAATGTTAACTGTAAATATATACAAATATTAACCATCTTATTTGTCAGAAACCTTATCTACTTTATAAGCAGTACACTGTACAGGTGAGAGCAAAACCCTTGGATTTTGATAATGCATAGGTACAGGTCTCTTTAGTATTGTTTAGTGCCATTAAATTAATTAATAAGATATCCTCGGTAGTTCTTGGAAGTAAAAAATTGATTTGATGGAAAATTTCTTAAACTAGTGCACCTGTCCCTCAAAGCACACACCCACCTTTTTCAGTAAAAGACGATAGGTGCAATAATTGAAGCTTATAAGAAGCTACTTACCACACTGATTTCATCAAGACAGGTTTCCCAAAATTCGGAGATTATCTTATTTTTCATTAATACAATCAGAAGATTGAACAGCTACATGAAACTGGGAATCTCTCGACTAAATCAGGAAAGTTGGCAGGTATGGAAATTGAATATTTTTTTAACCAAAGACTTTAGATTATTTTCAATAATAGGTAGTCCTACACAAGGAATTTTCTAAAGCTAGCTAGTGGTAAGGTATATGTTTAAGAGGACAAATTGTCAAGAGGTTATGCGTCCAAGCCTCAGCATTGCCAGGGTACTTACTTTTCCCTGTGCTGTATCAGATTTGGTGCCATTAAAGTTTCAAAACAAAAGCTATGTGATTAAGAGGTTGTGTTAAGAGCTAAGCTAAAGATCCTGAGTTATGGTTGTCTTGGGGACAGGGTAAAATTTGTTAAGGAGAGGTTGGTGTGAAAGTGAAGATCGAGTTTAAATCACCTCATCACCCTACTATTATCAAACAAATGGAAATTTAAAACTTAAGGAGTTATGTAAGCATAACAGGAAGGAGAGGAAAAATAAACAATACTAAGGTACAGTGTATATATATCCTTACTACAGTCACACACTGGGGCTCAAACTGGATAATGTCTAGACCAGCTACAATTCCTTAATTTTTGTAAAGAATTGTCTGGCTTAATTCTTAGACTAGGTTATCTCCCTTCATATTGAATTAGACATATCAAAAAGACCAGAATTACAGACTTAAATTTCATCTACAATTTCAATATTTTAGAGAGTTTGGCCAGCCCAGCTAGTGTAATTACAGTGTTACGTACACCCGGGTACCGTGTATTATCATGTATTTGTGTGCAGATGAGCTGTAAAAGCTTTATGCAATAAAAGAATTTGAATTTGAAGAAAATTATTTTTTTTTAAATCCCACAATAAGACTAAATGGAAATTCTAGCCAGTTTGGGCCTATAAGATATTGTTATACTACCTGGTAGTAATTTCAGTCTTACCATCCTTCCTGTAAACGCTGCCTTGTGTAGGGGAGTGTCCCCATTTGGGTTCACCACGTTTACACCAGCACCATTCTAAAACAAACCAAGATGAAAAGAATTTCTAATGAGAAAAGAAAATGTGGTAAAACAGTAATCAAAACAGGATAACAGAAAATTAATGTTATATATATATATATATAGTCTGAAGAACCTCCGAGATGCAACGAAAGTACTAAAGACGTATTGTTGAGTTTTTATTTTTCTTTATATATATGTACAAGTCTGACAACCATTACGGACCAAATCCAAGATGGTGACGTGCATTTCCGCTTACTGAATAAGTCGGTTAATCAGGTAAAAAGCCCCCACAAATAGGCAACCCAATTAAGCGGAATGCACTGTATATATATAGTTCAAAAAGATAAAGACATTGCGTATCATTTAGATATATAAACAAAAAAAATTCAACATGACAACGATTGCAATTAATAATGCTAGCGCTTTCAGGCTTTCCCAGCCATTTTCAGGCATTTGATTCATTTATTACGCGAAATATTCCACTTAGTGGACATCTTGACACTTATGGAAAAAGATTATTCTGGGTTTATCCTTTCCAAAAAATTTATTTGTCAAGACTACTACATGAAGAAAATTTATTTGTCAATACTACTAAACAAAGAAAATTTATTTGTCAAGACTACTAAACAAAGAAAATTTATTTGTCAAGACTACATAAAGAAAATTTATTTGTCAAGACTACATAAAGAAAATTTATTTGTCAAGACTACATAAAGAAAATTTATTTGTCAAGACTACTACACAAAGAAAATTTATTTGTCAAGACTATTACATAAAGAAAATTTATTTGTCAAGACTACTACATAAAGAAAATTTATTTGTCAAGACTACATAAAGAAAATTTATTTGTCAAGACTACTACACAAAGAAAATTTATTTGTCAAGACTACTACATAAAGAAAATTTATATGTCAAGACTACATAAAGAAAATTTATTTGTCAAGACTACATAAAGAAAATTTATTTGTCAAGACTACTACACAAAGAAAATTTATTTGTCAAGACTACATAAAGAAAATTTATTTGTCAAGACTACTACATAAAGAAAATTTATATGTCAAGACTACATAAAGAAAATTTATATGTCAAGACTACATAAAGAAAATTTATTTGTCAAGACTACTACACAAAGAAAATTTATTTGTCAAGACTACTACATAAAGAAAATTTATTTGTCAAGACTACATAAAGAAAATTTATTTGTCAAGACTACTACACAAAGAAAATTTATTTGTCAAGACTACTACACAAAGAAAATTTATTTGTCAAGACTACTACATAAAGAAAATTTATTTGTCAAGACTACATAAAGAAAATTTATTTGTCAAGACTACTACACAAAGAAAATTTATTTGTCAAGACTACATAAAGAAAAATTTATATGTCAAGACTACATAAAGAAAATTTATTTGTCAAGACTACTACACAAAGAAAATTTATTTGTCAAGACTACTACATAAAGAAAATTTATTTGTCAAGACTACATAAAGAAAATTTATTTGTCAAGACTACATAAAGAAAATTTATATGTCAAGACTACATAAAGAAAATTTATATGTCAAGACTACATAAAGAAAATTTATATGTCAAGACTACATAAAGAAAATTCATATGTCAAGACTACATAAAGAAAATTTATATGTCAAGACTACATAAAGAAAATTTATTTGTCAAGACTACTACACAAAGAAAATTTATTTGTCAAGACTACATAAAGAAAATTTATTTGTCAAGACTACATAAAGAAAATTTATATGTCAAGACTACATAAAGAAAATTTATATGTCAAGACTACATAAAGAAAATTTATTTGTCAAGACTACATAAAGAAAATTTATATGTCAAGACTACATAAAGAAAATTTATTTGTCAAGACTACTAAACAAAGAAAATTTATTTGTCAAGACTACACAAAGAAAATTTATTTGTCAAGATTCCACAAAGAAAATTTATATGTCAAGACTACTACACAAAGAAAATTTATTTGTCAAGACTACACAAAGAAAATTTATTTGTCAAGATTCCACAAAGAAAATTTATTTGTCAAACTTTTTAAACCGACACTTAATGGTTAATGATTTATGTCATTATACCTTGAACTGCAATACTGTTACCTCCCTTGCATTTTTATCCATTATGATGTCATAACACATTATGACATCATCCGGTTACTAAGTAATAAATCAAACACCTGAAGATGGCCGGGAAGGCCTAAAAGTGCTAGCGTTATTAATTGTAATCGTTTGTCATGTTGAATCTTTTTTATATATGGGTCAAAGAAGTAATATAAACGGTAATTATCAGGATAATACTGGATCCTTGCAAAGGTATGTCTGTAGGATACAAATTACTTCAAATGTTAATATATTGGGCACTGGAGTAATTCTAACAGTTTGGACAAAGAAAAATGTCAAACGTTTGAGACAACCCACCCCTTTATGATCAAGACACAGAGAATACAAATAAAATCACATGATATATAAACAGTACTAGAAAAGATACAGAAGAGTAATATTTTTGGTGAATGTTGAAATACTGTTACAACCATGAACCATTTGACTGGCTTGGGCTGAAGGCTTATGTAATATACTGTATATATAGAAATAAAAGAATCAACACCAAGAAAAGTTTTCTTCTTTATCGTTGTGTAGAAGTTGTCAACATGTTTCAATAACTAGGCGGACATCCTCAAGACTTTTCTTGGATGTTAAGAAGCTTTTCATTCTACGCATCATGTTCAACACATGCAAGGATATCTCTACTGAATGCCGTTAGATATCCGTCCTAGAAGATTAACACTATTTGAAACAATTGGAGTGTTGGTTTTTCCAGATATTTATGGTTATTCCTCAAGTTGTATTCATTTACATTCTCTACCACTGGGGTAATTAATCGAGAATTTGACCCTAAATGTACAGTGTATTGCTTACCACCACTTTGATCTCCAAATATTTCCTGCACATTCTTTAGACTTAAGAGCACATGTACAGCGCTTTAGAGTTTAATGTAAGTGTACACAGTGGTGAACGGGTAAATATAGCGTATAATTACCTGTAGTAAGTGAACGGGTAAATATAGCGTATAATTACCTGTAGTAAGTGAACGGGTAAATATGGCGTATAATTACCTGTAGTAAGTGAACGGGCAAATATGGCGTATAATTACCTGTAGTAAGTGAACGGGTAAATATGGCGTATAATTACCTGTAGTAAGTGAACAGGTAAATATGGCGTAAACTTACCCGTAGTAATTGAACGGGCAAATATGGCGTATAATTACCTGTAGTAAGTGAACGGGTAAATATGGCGTATAATTACCTGTAGTAAGTGAACGGGTAAATATGGCGTATAATTACCTGTAGTAAGTGAACGGGTAAATATGGCGTATAATTACCTGTAGTAAGTGAACGGGTAAATATGGCGTATAATTACCTGTAGTAAGTGAACGGGTAAATATGGCGTATGATTACCTGTAGTAAGTGAACGGGTAAATATGGTGTATACTTACCTGTAGTAAAAGTCTCACCACATCAACATGTCCAAAGTAGGTCGCTAAGTGCAACGCTGTCCAACCTCTGTTAGCTTTGCTGTTTCCTTCAAAAACAATTTTTTTTTTTAAATCCAGTTATACAGTTAAATACAGTTTCATTATTTAAGAATCATAGACTTATCATACAGATTTTTTAAAAAATATTGTACAAATTATCCTGAGAGAAGTCCCCCAGCTCCCCTTGTGCAAGCTACCACTTAAAAAAGTGATGAGTCTGCCAAGATGAAAAATGCCCAACTTATTTGCAGATGTATATACAGTATACAGTACTCAGTTTGGTTACTATGTAATGATCGAATCAGCTAGGCCTGGATGAAAAACCTTACCTGTGCAATTCAGATCCAATACAATTTCTCCAGTAATTTGCTGCTGAACCAGTCTTTGAACTACTTCCAGGTCACCATTTCTGGCACTTAGCAATAACATATCCTCTTTTGAAGCAGAATTCTCCTCAACTTCTTCTTTTGAACCATCATTCTCATTCCTTGTTTCTTTAGAATCCTCTCCACCTTGCACTAGGTCTTTAAATAATTCATCACTTTTTCCATCAGTGTCTTCATTGTCAGAATGAAACTTCTCAGCATCTGACTCTGCCATTTTTAAGTCTACAAGTGATAGGGATGTCTATAAATTAGAAAGAATATCAACTCAATAAATCTAATCTAAATACTATGATACCTAATCTAAGACCAGAACAGCTCTTGTTGTACTTAAATCAAAGGAGGGGTGCCAATTTGGACTCTCTAGCTGGTTGCTATCTCCAATAAAAAAAGTGTTGTATATAAATATTTGTACTTTGTGGTTAGGTGGTCATGATATGACATAAAATTAAGGTACACTGTAAGGTCAGAGGCCATTTCAGGTTATGAGGGGGTAAACTGGGTGGGGGGGGGGGGGGGGGTCAATTCCCCTATCCCATTGTTACAGCATCTTCGCTAGCCAAGGCTTCTGATTACGTTACACTCCACGAACCCTTGGGGGGGGGGGGGGGGGGGGGGGGGGGGGGGGGGGGGGGGGGGTCAATTCCCCTATCCCATTGTTACAGCATCTTCGCTAGCCAAGGCTTCTGATTACGTTACACTCCACGAACCCTTGGCGGATATAGTCGTGTTCAAACCGTCGCGCCCTGGAATCCCAGGGCACCCAATCAAATCGCGTTTTACATTCTGGCTTGGTTTCGCAGTAAACAAAAAATGCGGCACCCAGTACAGAGCTACATTGCCGACTATGTCATGGCATTTTACCTTAATACAAAAATCACAATCTTTGGGGGAACATTCGCAGTGTTTGATCAATTCATATAAGTCATTGACCACATATCTCATCGAAATGACACCAAACCTCGACTTGTGTTTGTAAACATCACCGATGAAGTAAATCGGTAACGCTTGTTTTGATTGGTCGAAAATTTCATGCGTGAAGGGTGGTAATTTCGAATCACCGCTAGAGGGCCAGAACTGACGCCTATATCTGCCAAGGGTTCGTGGAGTGTAACGTAATCAGAAGCCTTGGCTAGCGAAGATGTTGTTACAGAAGATCTAGAGGAAAATTGCAAAAGGCCAAACCAGGACTTGAACCTGAGACCTCCAGACTCTAGAGGGGTGCTCTTATCATTTGAGATACCCGCAGGCCACACTGGCTTCAACCCAGTCCTGTTTTGCTTAATATTTGTTAATTCCAAACCCCTTTTTAAAACACTGTAAGGTACCCATCCCCAGAGTTCTAAGTAATATATATAATATATATATATGTACATATTAAGCTGTGTGCACAGTGTTATTTCTAGCAAAAAAATACACTATAGTCTGTTTGATTTGTTTTCTTCACATTGGGAAAACATTATTTATTAGCTATGGAAAACTGAGCCTTAGTTTAAGGCCAAAACAGATAAAAAATATAACTGATAATAATCTTAAAATAAATATACATGCATAAACCCCATGGCCTATCGATCGGTGAGAAGTATAATAGCAGAATTGATATCAAGTTTATTAAATGCATGTGAAAAGAGATTCTGAATCTGTTTTGGTACTGCTTGATTCGTACCATCCCTGTTAAATGGTCCGCCAATTAGATTTAAACATGTATCACTGATTATAAACGTATATTGTACCTGTGCATATGTGTAGTATATATATAATGTATATATATATATCAGCTGTTAAGGTGTCAACCGTCTTGACCTGTGACATGCAAAATATAAAATCAAAACAACATTAAACTGGTTAAATTTAAGGAGGAAACTATCCAAGTGTTTAAAGAAATAAACATACCTGTATTTATAAGAAGTCTTCAACATCTATTCAGTATCCAAGTGTCAGTTTGACAAATCATTTATGACACAACCGGAAAGCTTGAATTGGTCGCCATGATCATAACCCGTGACGGGTAAAAAACTCCTGATTAAAAGATATCCATATGTCGTTACATTGAATACATTCACGGGTACAGTACTCCTTAGAATTGGTTGCCTTGAAGTTTAGGCAAATTCATACTCTGCAATTTTCATTCGCATTGAAAACGTCGAGAAAACTAAGTGAAGTGGATCGTAAACAGCGTTAACGCCTCTTCTGTTATGATATTTCGTTAAGTACAGTACAAAACAGGAAACGGCCAAGGGAGATCACTCATGTTTAATTTCTTACTTTCGTTTTTGATTTTTGGCCAATTTTGAACAGAACGAAATTCTGTTTAAATTGATTACTCAAACATAATTCACAATGACACACACACACATATAAATAAATATATACGATCAAGAACGGTTGCGAAATATTTTAGCGAAACAAGTATAAAATGTAGGTGGAGGCAATCTGGTTAAAATACATTTTTAAGCTTTCGCTATGAAGCGAACGTACAATCGGAACCCCTCGTTATTTTCTTCGAAACTCGCAGACGGAGGCGAGGTGTTCCGATTGGGTTACGTATTGAAGATATGTTTTTAGAAAGAAAAATAACTCGTTGTGCACTTTATGTATGCTGGTGTATGTTAATAAAAAACAAAACTTTGAACTTGGCCAGCACCTAATGTATGCTGTATACTTATATAAAAAAAACACACACTTAAACTTGACCAGCACCTGATGTATAGTGTATATGGGGCGCCGTTTTACTATTTATTCCCATTTGGTGATATCACCTATTCGAATAGGTGATATCACTCATTCGAATAGGTGATATCACTTAAGAATATTTTTAAGTGATATCACCTATTCGAATTGGTGATATCACTTAATGAAACGAATAGGTGATATCACTTATTCGAATAGGTGATATCACTCATTCGAATAGTTGATATCACCAATTCGAATAGGTGATATCACTTAAAAATATTCTTAAGTGATATCACCTATTCGAATGAGTGATATCACCTATACGAATAGGTGATATCACTTATGAAATTTTATAAGTGATATCACCTATTCGAATGAGTGATATCACTATGGGCCGCCGTTTTACTATTTATTCCCATTTGGTGATATCACCCATTCGAATAGGTGATATCACCTATTCAATCCGTGATATCACCCATTCGAATAGGTGATATCACTAATTCATTATTCAAATAAGTGATATCACCTATTCGAATTGGTGATATCAACTATTCGTTTCAATAAGTGATATCACCTATTCGAATGAGTGATATCACCTATTCAAATGGGTGATATCACTTAATGAAACGAATAGGTGATATCACTTATTCGAATAGGTGATATCACTCATTCGAATAGGTGATATCACCTATTCGAATAGGTGATATCACTTAAAAAAGTTCTTAAGTGATATCACCTATTCGAATAGGTGATATCACTCATTTGAATAGGTGATATCACCAAATGGGAATAAATAGTAAAACGGCGCCCCATAGATGTACATGTATGCTGTATAGACCTATATGTTAATAAAAATAACTTGAATTTGGCCTGTACAGAGACTTGTATATCACATGTGTATACAAGTCTCTGGCCTGTACCTTATACATTGCATGATAGAAAAAAAAATTAAACTCGGTCCGTGCCTTATATAATTATATATGCTGTATATTGATAAAAACACACTTAAACTTAACCTGCACCTTATCTATGCTGATAAAAACACATTTGAACTTGACCTGCACAGTATTTATGCTGTATGTTAATAAAAATAACTTGAACTTGGCCTATACCTTATATATAAATAGAGAAAAAAACTTAAACTCGGCCCGTACCATAGATCTATGTACATTTTTATGCTGTAAAATGATAAAAAAAAAAAGACACTTAAATTACTTGGCCTGCACCGTAATTAATTATGTATGCTCTAACTTGAACTTGGCTTGCACCTTGTGTACATTTTGTATGTTGTATATTGATAAATACTTGAAATTGGCCTGCATCGATCTGATATATATACAGTATGTTAAGATACTAACTTGAACTTGGGTATATGATGTATGTCAATAGAATGCTTGAAATTAGCCTCACCTTATATTTGCTGTATGGTAATAAAACAAACTTGAACTTGGCCTGCACCTTTTGTATGCCGTATTCTAATAGATAATCTTAACTTAATGTAATTAGATTCATAGCTATGGATAATATTCCGAGCTGTGACGTCACAAGTGTGAGAGTCGCCCAGAGCCAGTATGGCGTGTAGTTCTAAACCAACTTATTAACACAGTTGTCTGTTGTTTTAGTATGGATCCTGGTATATTGACTATGACTGGAATTATATATTTGCTGCTATTTAAAAACGGGCTTGTCATCAATATTTACAACAATGTTGTGCAAATAGTTTATACATTTTGGCAGCATGACTCCAGTATGTCTGAGGATGTAGACCTGTCGGGAAAAGGGCGTAGATTACAGTATTGAACAATCTGATCTTACTATCGGTGGTATTTTGTTTAGTCGATCTTGCACAAAACAACTTCAGTACATATTTTTCATGTAGACAATGTGTTGAGTTTACTAGTGGCTCACAAAACATTGATCAATACATGTACACGAATTCATAATGTTCGGCATGTTCACAGTTTAGAAAATGCACATTTATTAGTTTCGATTTATTTCAGTCTAAGGTCTAAATGAACACGTGTTTAAAGGATTTATAGGGACTTAGTAAGATTTCCCAACCCACGGTCCATATTATACACAAGGTATGTATTATAGTCTCAAGGGCCCCGCAAGACACCCGGACAAGAATTTTTTGAAATTGTATTTGTTACTTTTTTGTTACATATTATGTATTGTGAATTCCTTTCATTATACATTATTGTATATCAACGTAGAGAGCTCGAAAAGGTACGTAGATCATGGAAATCGTTGTGACCCGTCTGTGGTGCGGAAACTGAGTCGAAATCAACAAGTCATGTATATTACTGACTTACACCGTCATACAATCTGAAGGTTTCTGATGTTTTATCGACTTATCTCACATGGGCCGACTAACATCAGAACTCCTGCCACTGTTGGTACTATATCTATATATGGAATCCCCATTTTTGTTAACCGTTATTGAACATGATTTGGAACACATTTTTTGATATCACAGATGGAAGCCTTAGATTCTGCATCGACTATCGAATGCTTAATCCACGTACTAGACAAGATGCATACATGCTCCCAATCTTTTTGGATAAAAATACCTTGGTTCCAGTTATTGGTGTAAGTTGAGGTCGAGAAGTCTGATAAGTATAATAAATCATTTTAGAATATACTAGCATAATGTCAAAATTATATCTAATTTGAAATCTTTTTTGACAAAAGGACCAATGAAATCTTTTTTTTTTTTTTTAATTTAATGGAAATTAAAACAAATTTTATAGCGAAAAATATTCCCAGGTAAAAAACATCCGCATTGCATTTGACGGTATGAGATGTACATGGCTATATCATCAAGTCTGGATATTCCGGATAAACAGTCTATCGGACTCTTTGACCGCTGTCATATATGTACGTAACATTGTATCAGTCACTCATGACTTACTGTAAATATAGAAGACTATATAGGACTGTATTATATAATTATATATATGAATCTACAAGTGACTACAAAATTGTGTATGTCGCATATGGAGAACACTGCATTCTGTTTGGTAACCCGGGATTCTGGTAGACCAATGGAATAGGTTTTGACGTTACTTGTGCCCCAGCTAGCGCTTTGTGGAAAAGTCCACATTGACATACATATGAAGAAATGCCTCGTCTTCTCATATTGGACCCTCATATTTTTCATTCCTTATGACGAACACCTGGACAGACTAGAATCAATATTTGTCAAACTTGTCTAATATGGCTTGAGACTCAAACCATCTGAGTTCTTCCGAACTAAGGTAACTTATCTCAGTCATGTCGTGTCTGAAGAAATTGAATGAGCTGCGTCAGTTCGTAGGGTTCAGAGAATACTATCGACGGTTCGTGAAAGAATATACCAACATAGTTCCACCTCTGAATAAACTTCTGCGGGGTCATGACTTAAACAAAAAGGCTGCTAAGTCTAATAAGGCTGTCAAGTTAAACAAATTCTAAGAAGTCAAAGCACACACAAAAAGCTGAATGGCTATATGGAGATGCTGAGTAAGATGCATTTGATTCAGTAAAGGAGAAGCTTATTAGTCATATGCTTGCTTGTGTTTTTTTTCTAGACTCTTTATACCGCATACTGATGTTATAAGTACTGGATTGGATGGAGAGATTTACTTGAAACATTAAGGGAAAGAAAGAGTTATCGCTTACGTAGGCCGAGGGCTTGGACCAATGAGCGCAACTACCCAGCTCACAATCTTGTGTTCTTAGCACTGACGTGAGCTTTTACTGACAAAGGATAAGAGCCACGAGTCAAAATCGGCACTATAAAAGAATGGCACGTGGATGCTAAAATGCACGTGACAAACAACTAAACAAACGTGGAAAAGTCGTTAATTTGATATCCAATGCGTTTAATTGAATTATGGACCAAAACATGGTCCAATTGATAATTTCTTCGATCCAAATAACCATTCCAAGAGCATGTCCCCGAAATCAAATTATTTCAATAAACCAGCAATCTTTGTATACACATCTTGATGGAATGACTCCTTTACACGGTTTGTCTAGTTTTTAAGATATTCCATGGAATCACATTTTGTGGAGGAAAAGTTGAAAATTTTGGAAGTAATACTAATTTCTGTAACTTAATGGTGTTGTCAATCGTTAAACTTATTGTATATTGAATAAATAATGTTGAAAGTAAAGTGAGGTATCTAGTACATGTTTAAAAGATATAGTGAACATAACAAGTTTGGGCAAGTTATTGTAGGTAAACAACACATTTTCAGATACTGTAAACGTGGTTATTTTCACGGAACTTAATATTTCGCGATTTCGATTTGTAAACTATACGCGTTAGGGTAATTTTCGCGATCGATCCACGTTCGTTTGTAGTTCACACAAATTGATGTTAACATAATCAAACGTATATTGTCATTATCAACCAGGTTCTGATTGAATAAGCTGAAGTTTTTGCAATTTATCTGCTTCAAAGAGCGATCGCCAATCTCAAACCTCACGACAATATTCAACTAACAGGGGAATGTTTTGACATAGATTTTGATTAAAGTTGGTATGTTTAACGTATACATGAACTTACGAAGCATGCCTACCTGTTTTGGTACTGTGACCAGGGTCTCGGCACGTGTATGTGTCAAGTACATGTTGTGTATGTACCTGTGTGATTTGTTTACGTAATTGTCCAGTGTACATAATGTAAGTGTCCTGTGGAATGTGGACAAACCAGTCGACATGACATTGACATATGACATACACTTGACCAAAACACCTGCATTACATGCTTTTCAAGTTCCCACACCCATCTACGTCACTTCCTTAGCTTTCCTCTTACCCTCTCCAAACTTAACCCCTATTCGATTGCTGGACGTACGCGCGAGCGGTCCAGCAACAATACCTTTGTTTGATACCAGGTATATGTCGCCAAATTCCTGGTAAGTTGACGGATATATGAGTGTGGTTGTGGGACATTTTCGCGTTCGTGGTTGGTAAATACATATTATGCTGTATGAATGTTTGTCTTGTCTCTTGTAGGTTTTTTTTCTTCCTATATAATAAAACTGTTCAAAGGAACCAAAGACTTTGTCCTCGTACCACGCCTCGATGACAGTACAATTTTGGATATACCGTCTTTAAATGACTACTCAATTTACAATATGCGTCTAACGTTAGGTACATTTCTGTATTTCTGGTTATCTACAAATTCTACAATTAATATCAATGACACGTTCGTGAACAATGCCAGGCTTTCGTTCTACGAGGATTGAATTTTACCAATCACTTATCTGTCCAAATATTACTATTAACTTAGCCATTGTTGAATTTTAAACAATCCAAAAGCGCTTGCATGTCTAGAGCATGATAAAAAAGTGTCGTCAGTAAAGAATTAGGAAAGGGTTTTGAGGTTGCGCCTTTTTTTCTTTTTCTTTTCCCCTTTTCACTTAAGACCTGACAATTCGAGACAAAACTTGTAGGTTCATATTTAAAAGCTATGGAAATGAGGAGGTTCCCAGAAAATTGATCACACATAGCCTGGTTGATACAATTCACCGGCTGTAACAAAACACACACACACACACACACACACACACACACACACACATATATATATGGGTCAAAGAAGTAATATAAATTTTATTGTATTTCCAGTACTTCTTATATATATTATGTGATTGTATTTGTATTTTTTGTGTTTTGATAAAGGGGCGGATTGCCTCGAAAATTTAACAAGCCTCATTGTCCACACTGTTTGAATTACTTCTTTGCCCCATATATATATATATATATGTAAACATAAATGACACAACAAGACAATTCCGGTTGAATATCGCTAACGTTTTCAAGCCGTGTATCGGCTATCTTCATATATGTATGATGAAACAGATTTATAAATAACATCAATAAGCAATTCATAAGCCAATATATTTATTAAATAAAATTGAGGGATTACGAAATTACACAATGCCGATCAGTTAACAAAAACATATTTCAAAATATTTCATATAACTTTCTACTTATTGCTACATTACACCATATCAATAAATCTGATATATCATCAGATCTTCTGTTAAATCTTGGGAAGGAATATGCGCTACAAGCTCAGGTGCCAGAACAAAAATGAGTGTACAAAGAAAGTTAAAAGCATACACAATTAGTATAAACTGTCCAAAAAAATGTCTCACATGCTTACATTCCTTTCATACATGTATATCAAAGACGTTAAGGATCCTTATCCCAAGCAAATTCAACAATACATGCAATATTTGCATTCATTTTTATTTCATCTGAGTAGGTTAAAATGCTGGCCATATATTTAACTTCAGGTGAAGATCCGGGGTGCATGGTTCGACGTCCCTAGCCAAGATCAGTTTGTGTTTCTCGGGAGGCTGAGGAACGAGCCGATCTGTGCTGTCATGGTTGTGTCCTTGTTTAAGACACTTTACCCTAACGCTGTGGATGGCATGCGACGGGCTTCCCTTATGTTGTTCAGTGAGGTAGTCACTAACTACTACAAGAAGACACCGCCTCAAAATAAAAGATAAACCCACCAAAAAACTTTATTACAACAAACAGTATTTTCATATGATATGTTTACCATAAGCGTGTTAAATAGTGATGCTTTGGACACAATTTGATTCAGTCTTAACTTACTACTTCTCTTTATTGTAATCGTTAGCGGAAATTCAATCTAGTTTTGCTTACTGTATGTATTTCATCCCTAGAGATTGATATAACTTAAAATGGGCCTGTTCAGGGGCGATATCTCAACCCAAGTGTAAGAGAATGGCTGACCAGCACGAGGTTTGTCAAAGTGTTTTGAATCTTTTTCATCGAGCCATCATGGAAATGTGAGTCGAAATTTGATGATGCGACGTGGTTACGCTACATAAAGTGATGACGTTACGGCTATTGTGAGTGTCGTCATAGCGTGTGACCGCTGACTTTCTCAATTCCGCGTGAGATCAATTTTTCTCTTGCCCTGGACAGGGATATCCGCAGTTTTATCGGGGTGATATTTTCTTTTCTCTTACCCTGGACAAGGATATCTAGTTTTACCGGGGTGAGATTTTCTTTTATCCTGCAACTGCCACCGCATTGTCGGCATACACCCACCGTATATATTTTTGCTGTATACGGCAGTGACGGAAAACAGCTGTATTTTGGAATCTTAGCACGTGCGTCAGTTCGCGATCGACTGACCTACTTCAAAGTGAAACTACGTTTGAAAGGCGAACATATTTCTGTCATTTTTGACACCGTTTCACTTCAAAATGATTATTTTTGATGATTATTTTTATGACTTTTGCAGGATAAATAGAATACATGGTCAGTGTCTTAAAATATAAGCTGTATTTTTGGCTCGGGACAGAAAGACAAAAGTGGAAGTGAGACGGGGAAATCTCAACATTTGGGGTAGGATAATTAAAGCTGCCAAACACTCGACAAGCCACGTGTTTGGCATCTTAAGAATCTTCCCCTCGGGTTGAGATTCCCCTGTCTCACCCCCATGGGGGTGAAAGATTCTATTATTCTCCCATACTTCACAGGGTTATCCGGCTGTTGCTTAGGAAAAGATAAATCGATCTTACACAGGGTGGGTAAAAATAGCCGGCACGCGCTATATGACGCTGCCCACAATAACGTAACGAATTCATTTTACATTGAGTAACCAAGTCGTAAATGATGTCGTCATCAATTTTGACGCACATTCCAAGGAGCCTCGTGCTGACTGGCCAAACTCTTACACTTGGGTTGAGATATCCCTGTCCACGGAACAGACCCATGATAGATTCTATTATTCTCACATACTTCAAAGGGTTATCCGCCGGTTGCTAGGGAAAAGATAAATCGATCTTACACAAGAGGGTGGGGGTAAAGACAGCTGACACGCGCCATATGACTCTGATCACAATAACGTAACGTCATTATTTTACGTTGAGTAACCAAGTTGTAAATGGTGACGTCATCAATTTTGATGCACATTCCAAGGAGCATTGAAGATGGCACGATGAAATCTTCCATAAAAACTCAATTTTGGTGCAAGTATGTGAGGATAATAATCAAACATGTGTCTGTTCCGCGAACAAGGATATCTCAACCCTCGTATAAGAGTTTGGTTGGCCAGCACTCGGCAAGCCTCGTGCTGACTGACCAAACTCTTACACTCGGGTTGAGATGATCCCTGTCCCTGTCAATACCAAGGGGAAGTAATTCATAATTAATTTTTTTTTTGAAACGCCCAGCCAACTAGGATTGTTAGCCTTTTTGCATGGCCGAATAATATGACATTTTATCGGGAATCATATGGCACTATTTCTGTCAATCATAAAGTGTGATAAATATGATATTGTATAATAATATATTAGAAATTTATATCTTTTATATGAGATATTTTTTATATGATATCTTCTAAATTATCATAAAAATATATTTATCTCACTTTCTGATTGGCTCATGTCATATGATTCCCTATAAACAATCATATACATTTATCTAATAAAATAAGTGAGATACCTCATGCATTTTAAATAAGATATCTTATAAAAACATAATATATACGTTATAAGATATCTTGTATAAATTGCTTAAGTACTGGATCATATTACTCCATGACTAAATGACAATTTTGCCTAGCCATATATGGCCTAGCTACTGACCATTGCGTTTTAAGTTGATTTCAGGTACTTTCAAGAAACTTACGAGCAATTGTTTGCGTTGTCCAATTAACATTTCTACATTTTGTTTATTCCAGAAGCACAACAACATTTTGAGTTGTAGACGACATTCAGGGAATCTCCATGCATAAAGAAATGGGTTGATAAAACCGTTTAAAACGGCCAGGTAGCTTGCAATGAGGCAATACTTGTCTGAACTGACATAGGTGTTTGGGAGTATCAAAACAACTAAACGGTGACAAACAAGAGGAAAACGCATGGCAAAATGAACCAGACCAATAAGTAAGACCTTAGCTGTTGTTCTAAAAAATCCCCTTCGGTTTACCCCAGTTATGATACCGACCTTCGTCATTTGCTTCATCTTGATGCACGTGATAAAAAAGGCAGCTACAGAAATGCTTATGACCACTATATAGAAACAATCATGGAAAGTACGAACTCCAAAACCTACCAAAAAATAATATCTACAGATAATAACATCCGAATTGATATCAGTCAAAAGCACAGAAGATGTGGAACCAGATATTATCCAGATGATGATTTGCCAGACGAGTACCACTTTCGGCGTTACCTTAGAGAGATAAAAATACTCAAAGCAGATGCAAATACACATGTCAATTGCCAGTCCACAAACGGTAAGTAATGATGCTAACGAAACGGTCATTATCAATATCAGCTGAAGGTAGCAGAGAGGCATCATTGTTTTTGTAGGCATGTCTTCACTTATCAAAATACCATAAGTAATGAGCAACACACCGGTAAGAAGGTCACTTACAGCCAGATTCAACACTGGAAGTTTAATATGTTTTGGAATGCCATTCGTCCTCTGCATTGACCAAATTGCTAGTGTATTTGGTATTATAAGAAAGCATCCGGTCACGAAACAAAAGCTAAGGCTAATCCCGTTTGTTGATGATTGATAATTCATCTGCGTGTTATTCATGACTTCAAAGTGAAAATAATGCTTTGATTAATTTAATATACACTTGACTGAGATAGAACAAAAGATGATTATACGTGAATAAAGATCGGGCAATTAAGGGATAATTAGTGACAAAAATAATCCATTGTCCATATCAAAGCTAAACCTTCCAATGCTTCAAATACAACCTATTTAAAATACAAACTCGTTATCTCGAATCTGATAATCCGAAGACCGTTTCCGAGAGTTAAAATTCTACATGAAATATGTTAAGATTTATTTTTATAAATCTACTGGCATTAAAAGAACAAGGTACGGCTCTTGTCACATAAGTTACAGGTCAGACTGAACATAACACCAGAATGACCCGTCTGTACCCAGTACGTATGTCATCATCCTGAATAACAAAGGTGATATTCGGGTGGTAATGCATCCCATGTATTGAACATGTAAATAGAAATAAAGATTACAAATATAAACTAGAAAATATTTATCAAATAGTGAGCTACCTCCTGCAGTAAAGATTTATGTATCGTAAGTATGAAGTTTTTACTCTTAATACAGCAGTTCTAATTGCTATTTATACACTGCAGCTCCGTTTTGTTGTTGTTTTTATTCTTGCTGTAAATTGTTCCGAATACGATCTGTTTTCTATATGTACAATTATTAATCGCCAAACTATACTATCTATAGTCACAATTTGGTATGGTTTCTCAGTAATTAGTCTAGAAAAAGGTGAACATTCTTCTGTGAATTCAAAGAGGTATGTACCCACATATCACGATAAATAATTCTTCTTCGGAGCACCTCTGACCTCGCCTTGCATCCGCAAATCCAGTGAGGTTAATAGTATTGATGATTATACCAAAAATCCTGTAATTGATAAAAACATAAGATTAACTCAAAGTACTGCATTTACACAAGTGATTAGGTTTATAAATGCTCATTGCCTTGCTGTCTATAGGAAGTATCAATGTCGTCCCTAAAGATGATTAGGCTCAATTTTAATTGTACCGACTGGAATTTAATATGCAGGTTCCTTTGTAAGTATGCTTTATCTTATTTTCCTATTTAAATGACGCGTCGATTTCTCGTGCGTAACTTAAAAGGTTATCGCGGATGTGCAAGACATTACGGGTAATCCCATTTGGGCAAATCATTTATATTTCGAATAGGATTTATTTCCACGTCAATACGCGAGGAGAGCCAATTAAATGCTTCGCGATTATTTGTAATAGCATATTGAGATGGCGTCAGAGGTATCAGTTACCTATATAGCAGTTATGCTAACTCCAGTTTTCTATTAGCTCATAATTCGCGAATTTAAAGTCATTTCTAGATCAACATTCGCGAAATCATGTATTCGCTAATATTTTTGAAGAGGAATATTCGCGAAATCAAGTATTCGCAAAATCAAAGTGATTTACAGTAACAAGGAGGCAGTTAGGAGCGTGAAATACAGTCACAGTAAGTTATAGTATATTTTATTTCAGGGTATATGTCCTTTAGATGAAAGGCCGTGAGTTTATAGGTGTATAAACTAAACATCGAGAGCGATAATGTGTATTGTCATGTTTGTATAATGATTAATGCTTACAATGAAGAAAAAACAGCTCACTTGCTTATGCTTAGTGAATAATCTTGTGGAGATTATTATTTTGATGTAGAAGCCCGATGTCTATGTCCACGTCCATATCCGTCTTACTATAAGCTGAGCTGTTGATGGATCTTTGGAAGCACTAAATAGCTATATTGCAGATGTTTGTTTACCTGAATGGTATGTGTTTATATCTGGCAGTATTCTACATGAATATCACGTAGACCCAGCTATGTTTTATGGCTATACGTTTTAACTAGGACTAGGACATCTTCGCTAGCCAAGGCTTCTTGGCAGATATAATCGTGTTTAAATGGTCGTGCCCTGGAATCCTAGGGCATCCAATCAAATCCCGTTTCACATTCAGGCTTGGTTTCGCAGTAAAAAAAAATTGCAGCGCCAAGTACAGAGGTATCTTGTCGACTATGTCATGGCATTTACCTAAATACAGACGTACAATATTTGGAAAAACATTCGGAGTGTTTAATCAATTGTTAGTTATGGATCACATATATCTTAAAAATGACAAAAGCCTCCACGTGTGATGAATAACGAAAATTTCACGCGTAAAGGGTGGTAGAGACAGAGAGACAAAGAGAGGTGGATTTGTGTATATGTATATCATTTTGTATACTATGCATACTTATTGTAAGCCGTCTCGGTAAGGTTTCAACGCGCCGTTTTACCGGCTCATTATTTAACGATATTAACAAGCGAAAAAGACAGAAAATAGAAGATTTTTTTTGCATTACGTATTGAATACGTATACATGACGTCACACACTCGTCTTTGCTGTAAAACTATTTTTTAAATAATTTGGACGAGGATCAATCAGGAGGATACGGATAAAAATATTCAGAGTAAAATCTTATCAATGTGCATGTATTTTATTGTGACCGACTAAATGTCCAGCTTCGCATCAAGCTTCGAAGTTAATAATTCATTTGTAATCTATTGTGTTTCAGCTACTTTAACGTTCACATAATTAATCAGAAGGATTGACCTTTAAATTTTTGCCCGTTCAATCTTTACGTTGTTCTGTATTGATTTTTTTTTCAATTCCAGCGGAAATGTTGACACTGTACATATATTTTTTCGCAGTTTAAAAGTCACGGTATGCTATTTTAATTATGTTTATAATAGTTCTAAAATTTGAACTAAATTGCCTCACACATTGTCACACCCAAAATGAAACATGCCATAAACAGTCGTGTAACTATGTAATGCAGTTATCACTATGGAAACCATGACGTCACTTGCAACAATTATCTCCCAATGATTTATGATACTAACGCGGTCAAGATGTCTAATATTTAAATGTGTTGTCTGAAATATTAAGAACAGCTTTTTCGCGTTTCTGTATTGAAATCGGGTTTTTATAAATCAAACAGAAATGTTGACAATGTAAAGATTTGTTTTCTCCTTTTATAAATCACGATACACTATTTTATGCGCACATGACAACGCGATCAAAAGGACTGTTTGAAATACAGTCGTTAAATCTCAATTAATCTCAAACTCACTTTTCATTGTGTTCGTGTTTATATCTATATCTTCTTTCTTTCTGTTTCTTTTCTTTTAAAGTATGGGTGTGTGAGCGAAAGTGTGTAAAAGGTGCTATATTTTGTCATTGTTTTGTTGTATGTTGAGGAACTCCACAGTAGCCTCCGGGCTGTATGTAAGGCCTCGTTAAGGAAATAAAGAATACATGATTGTGTCGGATGTAAACTCGGCACTTTACAGAGGAAATATATATTTAAACAATTATACGAATGACACACAATAGATAACAACCCCTAGACTTAGAAACAGTAACGACAATGATTGGCTTAACTCTATGTATTTACTTAGTTATTTATACTTATGTACGGGGAGCCTCATCACAGTGTAGGAAAATATCCTGAACTAGAGATGATACGAAAAGAATTAACACTTTGAATGAAGCTACCTTAATGAAAAATAAGTTTATTTTCTTAAAACTACGTCGGCAACAAATGTGTCATAGACAAGTTAAATAGCGGCGCATCATTGTATACTTTTTTCAGATGGTTAATAAAATGTTTAACAGGAAAAGTAATTGGAAGTTTAATCAATTACATATATGGTATGAGTAATTGCAAAATAGTTTAACATTAGCATATACATGTAATTGAACCTCTACTTACAGCTGGCATTCACACTTCCATGAACAAATGCTTCAACGACACTGTTTTACTGGCTATTCAGTTGAAATTGTTGCTTTCTTGATTACTGTATTTATCGGTAGCTTCTTGAGGAAGTGTTGGATTTGTCGGTGAAAGCATTAAGGTGGTTTAGACCATAAGTATGTGCAACAGCATCGCATACTTTATCAGCATACTCATATTTCATTGGCTTTTATAGGAAAATGACCACGTGACTACCGTGTTCTAAATAAGTCATGCTGTTGGCGTCACTGATTGGCATTACTGTGGCCATATAATGGATTAGCACATTGTAGGTGATGATCAAAACGATAGGAATTATAATCACAGTGTTTCTTCATTCCATGACTCGTCAGTGATGTTAGGGACATCAAACAGCTAATGTTTTCATTTCCATGACTCGTCAGCGGTGTTAGAGACATATATAGCCTTTTCATACTTGTAGGAATCGTCAGTGATGGTAGGGACATAAAACAGCTGTTTATCCTTCTTTGACTCGTCATTGATATTAGGGACATCAAACAGCCTTTTCATTCTTCTAAGACTCGTCAGTGATGTAATGGGCATCAAACACCTGTAATCCTTCTTTGACTCGTCATTGTTGTTAGGGACATCAACCAGCTGTTTCATCCTTGTAGGACTCGTTTCATCCTTGTAGGACTCGTTTCATCCTTGTAGGACTCGTTTCATTCTTGTAGGACTCGTTTCATCCTTGTAGGACTCGTTTCATCCTTCTATTATGGTCAGTGATATCAGGAACCTTAAGCAGCTTTTCATTTTCATTGGTATTAGGGACATAAAACAGCTGTTTCCTTCTTCTAGGAGTTTCCAGTGATGTAAGGGACATTAAAACAGCTGTTTCATTCTTCTATGACTCATCAGCAATGGTAGGGATATCTTTTACATCCTTTTCATCCTTCTTTGACTCGTCAATGATGGTAGGAATATCAAACAGCCCTTTCTTCCTTCTAGGACTCGTCAATGATGGTAGGAATATCAAACAGCCCTTTCTTCCTTCTAGGACTTGTCAATGATGGTAGGAATATCAAACAGCCCTTTCTTGCTTCTAGGACTCGTCAATGATGCTATTGATATCGACTAAAGAGTTGATGCATATGAGGCGACTAAAACAGGCCGAAATGCAATCTAGATGAGAAGTCACATTCACTTTCAAGTTCCATTCTCAAAATAAGACCTGTAGGGAGGTGACAACTGAACCACTTTTACACCAAACTAGAATAAAAAATAGGTATCTCTAAATGAGGTCACGATGCTGAAAAAAACCCCTCAAATCCTAAGTTGTTATTTTTCGACATCTGCCACAGAAATTGTGACAAAGGGCACACGCACTTGGATATCGCAACGGCCAACGTGGAGATGTAAATTACCTGTTGACGATCTTAAGTAAAGTTCAACGAACTACACACATCCTTAAGAGGCGTCACGTAGACAGATTGCATTTAATAGGTCAATAACGTGAACTCGTGTCTTGAAATCACGTGTTTAACTACCAACATTATCAGGTACATCTAACAAATGTTCATCTTATTGTGATAACCTTGATTTCATGTACTGCCCACACAAGCCAAAAGATGGTTTTGAAATGTGAAATTTGCAGAAAGCGACTCGGTTGCATTGCCCGCGGGTTTTATGCTACGTAATTAGGTACGAGTTCACTATCAGAGAAAACTCTCTCTCTCTCTCTGTGTGTGTGTGTGTGTGTGATTAGCTCTCACAGTTGCGAACTGTATTGCCTTGGTAAGTGAACAGTGTTAATAAAAGAATTTTTAGACATACTTGTGAGTTGTTTTTACTTGATGTGTCCGCACACAGGTAAAGTATCGTATAGCCCACACACAAGAAATTACGGTATATTAAAAAATCGGGTCTATTCCCATTGTCCCGACTTTGTTACAAAGTAGGAAAGAAAATGTCGCTCCAGTCTGCTTTTGGTAGATTGTTCGGCCAGACAATCTTTGGGAAATCTCACAAATCATAAATCGTCTCCTTTTTATTATCTGTGTTGATACAAAGCATGACATTCCGTTAGAAATGGTAATCGGTTACATTATATGAAGATGGGAATGTTTACTTGACTTTTCTGTATCAAAACGCATTGTAGTAGACGGTATCTACCCAACTTAACATACAGGAATCCCATCCAGTCGCACACTTTCCTGGGAAACTTGAGAAATGTGTCTTGCCCATTGGCATCACCATGATAGCGCAGGACGGCAAATGCTCTGGATCAATGCGAAATATAAACAGCCTTGTAAGAGGTTGCACCAGCACCGTTTGGATATGACGGAGACGGTATTTATAACGTTATGTTACTAAGAACATCCAATTGCTTGTCTGGTCTGTGGATGTGGTAACCTTGTAAAGGACTTCGGTAATAAAAAAAACTCGATATAGATAAAATATTACTTTTCTTGGGGTTGATTCGGATGGGTGCATATATACCACGGCCTTCCCAATATATGGCAGAAAATTATAGGTGTTTCCTCAGTTCTTCTGTGCTGACATATAAGTTTCACCCCGGTGATAGGCCTGGTAGGCTAGGGTTTAGACAAAATGATTTCGAATTACATTAAAACCCATAGAGTTCTTTTCTAAATTACACCATATTAGACCCTTTCGAAAGATTTGATTTAATGATCTCATTTTTAGACTCTATCGATAAACTTGATTTGACTTTCTGATGCAAGACCATATCTAAAGATTTGTTTTAATTATATATCAGTCAGTATCGATGGGCTAGCTTTTATTATCCTAATTATCCCCATCAAAAGACATGATTTAATATTTTGATTCTAGGCCCTATTGAAAGACTTTAATTAGTTTAATTCCATATCGAAAGACTTGTATTAATATCCCGTCCCTGACCTGATTTTAGATCTTATGTCTGACCTTATCGAAAGACTTTTTTAATTATCCGATAGCAGACCCTATCGTTAGACATGGTTAAATCATCTCGTGCCACATCATGTCTAAAGACTTTCTTAATATAAGATCAAGTGTATCTTCGCTAGCTATTTTTTTTCTACCTATTTCCCCTTTAATGAAAGGTATCTTTGTCTTGTGATGATTGGCGCACAAGGTAGGCACACACAACGGTATGATATATCGACTACAGTCTACGTACAGATGGATATGTTTAGTTATAATCATATATGTTATTCGATGGTGAAATATATTCTACGAAATTAGCTTCCGGTTTGCTACATCACGATAGAAATAAAATCAGTCTGTTATTACGAGTACATACCTCGTTAGTCATAGACCCTTCCTTAAAAAAACATATATTGTATAGATGTGTATCAGCTTCAGCTTCAGAGTTAGTACGTTAGGGTTAGAATGATAGATGATGTTTATTGCGTAAAAATGTCATGCTTTGCTGATAGATCACTAATATAATTATGTAGTACATTTTTTTGTGGTTTATAATCGTAGACCTGGTGGCAGCGGTTCATAGACCCGTGGTTTCATTTAAAAGACCCCACAGGTCGTTTTTATTGGCTTCGACCTCTCAGCGTGTTCATCATGTTTTGTACTCGTTCTACATTATAGGTCCAACAAAAAATGTATTAGTGATGATAGGTATTCAATAGTTTTTTTCTTATGAGAGAGAGAGAGAGAGAGAGAGAGAGAGAGAGCACTCGCAATACCATGCCTATGGGGGGGGGGGGGGGGGGGGGGGGGGGGGGGGGGGGGGGGGGGGGGGAGGTGGTTCTCTCCTTTCGAGCAGTAATTTGACCTGAATAGTGGGCTGGGAAACCCCAGATGGGGAATTCCTTCCTGTTTGCACCTCGCGCATTAATTTCTATACACATTCTATTTTTAATAGGAATGTATGTATTTGTTTTCCGAATCTTTAACTTTAACTCTTCATTCTGGTATCAATGAAGTACCTAATTCAAACGTTAATTCCTCAAATAAATCCACACAAACATCAGCAGATTATAACTTTAAGGAACTTGGTTCAGGTAAAGT